>NC_051200.1:23160810-23473024 GCF_015220075.1 Falco rusticolus | reverse complement strand
AATTTGCATTATGTATTTGCTTTTGGTTTATTATTTGATTTATTGTTATGAACACATACCTTTAGCCTCAGCTCTCGTCACCTGGTATCCTGCCTTGTGGTGATGAAGAACTGTATATAAGGAAGTAGAAGAACACAGAAAAAAAATAATTGATGCGGTAAGGGAGCTCAGCCTCAGATCCATAAACCTAAATAGAGGGCTGAGTAAGAGTCAGGTCAGGGATACATTTTTTCAATGTAACAAGTGAACTTGCTGTCAGCACTAGCACACAACATTTACCAGACTTACATGCAAACCTGCTCACACTTTTGGCAGAGGTTGGTAATTTTTAAAAGCAGGAAGCTGAAGCTTATTAGAGCAGATATCACAAATGAAATCTGCTGCCACAAAGCACAATGCTTGCCATTCCAGCCTAGCCCGAAGGCTTCGATGCCCAATCCATCACACCGTACCTCTCTGTGGTGGAGCTATGCCTGCACATACATTGTGTGTAGGACCATCCACTCTCTCATCTTGCATCTCTGATCAGCTGCTGCGTTCTAACCTCAACTCTCCCATGATCTTATCTGTGCTCTTCGCAAAGGCTGGGAAGTAAGTACAACATGTACTACACTGCTTAGATCCACACATGATAAAAGGAATCCATAGGTATGCTTATTACCTAGTAGGATTTACATTTAACTTATTGAGTCTGTATCTGGATTCACATTTTACAATTTGTGCTTTTTGTTTAGTTCCAGTGTTCTAGCTGAGACCCATCTTCTGCCCACAAGTAGGAGGCAAGAAAGGTCAGGGCTGGGGATTCCTGAGCTGACTTGCTCTGCCTCAGAGGGAAGCACCCTGTGCAGCAAGGCTGCTTTTATTTACATGCCAGCTTCTCAGTGCCAGGCTTACTTGCTAGTTCTTCGGGAAGCTGTCTCAAAGAACTTTGTCCTAGAGGCCACCCTGCAAAGAGAACAAGAGAGGTCACTCCAGTTAACTGATAAAGCAATTTGCTAATGAGGTCACATCTGTTCCAGGGAAAAGAGCAGTAGCATTAGCAGACACCAAAGATGATAATATTTAATTGATGTCTTTTTTGCTGAGGCAGCAGCTGTGCTTCTCCTGCTGCCAGCTCCGTTCGCCTCTGCCTTCATACCACCCTGGCCAGGCAGCCCTTGATGGCTTTTGGCTAGACTGCTTATTTTCATGCTCTTGCTTATGATCCTACGTGCTGATTTATAAACCCACGTCTATCACTTTTTAGGGCCTCTCCTTCAGTTTTTGTGTGCCTCATAGCCAGCTTCAAACTGTCTTCTTAGAAAGAACAGTTCTAACAAGTGGTTCAGAAGAGCAAAGGCAAGGCCTGTTCCTGCCCTGCAGGTGCGGAGCTGAGCCTCACAACACCTTTCCCAGACTAAGAAGTGAACGTGCTGGACTTGGATCAGCCATGCAGCACAGCTTTATTGGGCGCTCTCTGTAGAAAGCAGGTGCAAAACTCGGGAGCTGCACCCAACCCACAGCAGGCGCTTTCCCAAGGAGTGCTGCCACCTTTTTTCATTTAATTCCCATTGAAGCCAACAGGGTGTCTGTCTCTTTAAAAGCTGAAAGAAATCTGATGATGAAACTGAACTCTATGCAATTTCCTTAAGAGAGGTCCAAGCTGGATCTTGTCCCTCCCTGAGAAGCATCTCATTAGAGAGGTGTGCTGACAGCCAGGCAGGGAAGGGCTCTCAAGCTCCGCTGACATGAGAAACAGCAGAGAAGGTGACGGGACAAAGCTCAGCCCCAGGGCTGCTCTTGAGAAGGGTCAGAGCTTTGATTTCCCTGTGTGTTTGCCTTTGCTGCAGCCATGCTCCCCCCCAGGCTGAGCCCTCTGCACAGGTTTACAATGCAATATTCAAACCCACGCTCGCACCAAAGTCAAAGGGGACATCCATGGGCTCCAGCCATTGTATGCCACTGGTGCTGGAAACCAACACAGTAATCCCCCTCTTCCTCTTCCAAAATTCCTGGTAGGTGACACCAGCTCCTACTCTGCCTCCCGGGCTGACCTCATCTCCCCGAACACTCCCCAAGCCCCAGGTGGCAGCTCCCTCAGGCTGAGCTGCCCACCCTGGGTACCGTGTGTCCGCCAAGGGCTGCTGACTTACATGGATGAAGGCGTCTCTTCTGCTGTTCCTGATATCAGATCTGGCCTCTGCTCCAGCCTCAGAGGGACAGGAGCCCTGCATGGTGGGTCTGGAGGTCTCATGGGGGGACGTGCTATCACGGGCTTATCGCCATGGGATCGTGGCTTAGGGACACCATCACACTCGCCTGCAACGATGAAGATTACAAAGACTGAGTACGAAGCTTTGGTAGAGGGCTAGATATTTATGCAAAGACATGAAACAAGTTAGCAGGCTTAGTTCTGTCTCTCTACCCCAACAGCCTCTCTCTGACAGTGGCCAATACCCAGAATTTAGGGAAAGAGTCCCAGGAAAAGGCAGCTCCCATGCTGCCTGCCCCAGAACAGCCCTCCTGGCACCAGAAAAAGGGGCTGGTGCTGGACCCTGTCATGACAAACTTAATGCAGTTGCTGATTGCAAAGATGATATTGCCTGGGAATAACAAGTTTTAAGCAAAACCTGTGCAGTGCCACTCTTCAAAAGCGAGAGGAACAGCACAAACTGATGATCCCTGCAGCCTGGGGCCACTGCTTCTCTGAGCTTTTATCTCAGACAGTGGCACTATCTGTCCTCTCCTCCAGCTTTCTGCTCTGCTCGCAGGAGTTCTGCCTTGGCTGCTTTTCTTCCCCAAGATCTGGCCAATGTTGTTATTCACTTAACCCTTGAAGACCTTCAGGGGTTAAGTGAATAAGGAATCAGTGTCAGACCTTACCTGACACCCATGGCGACCCCAGACCTTCCCTCCAGCACCCAGACCTCCAGGGCACATTTCCATAAGTGATGTGATCTTGTCTGACCGTTTATATGGATCAAAATAATCTTAAGAGCAGGGTTCCTGCCCTTCTGATTTAGACATTTCCACTGCTAGAGAGTCCTCTTTCTCATCAGAAAGAAATCAAAGGTATTTTTTTGGTAAAATTATTAATTGCTGCAGCTACTTAACCATGGCTTTGTCAACTCCTTAGTTACTGAACCTTATTATAACCTGGCGCACCACCTCAAACACCAGTCCTTAACTGACTCTCTTCCACACCTGCATTTGTAAATTCTGATCCTAATTTTCCTCCTTGGTAAGCTCTATAACTTGATTTTCTGAGTAAAAGGCCGGCTTTCTTCAGCTTTTCAAAATTATCCCCAAACTGTGCACATTAAAAGCTCAACACAGTGTTCTAGCACTGCTTTGCCAGTATTAACACAGATGCAATGTAACTTTATTACTACTTCAGTGTTCTTCTACAATCTATGTTCAAGGATCAACACAACCAGTTTTATTATGCTGTCAGCACACTCTGTGTGATAATGCAAAACAATAAAACTCGGAAGCACTAAACACAATTGATGCATAAGCTAACTTTAAAAGCTTTTTTACTCTTCCAAAACCAGATTTCCACCTACCATTTATG
This sequence comes from Falco rusticolus, assembly GCF_015220075.1. Lineage (NCBI taxonomy): Eukaryota > Metazoa > Chordata > Aves > Falconiformes > Falconidae > Falco > Falco rusticolus. The sequence goes on along the minus strand of NC_051200.1, from coordinate 23,469,471 downwards.
TGACAAATTTAAATTAAGGAAGTAATGTCAGTTAGATGAATCTGACGTTTGTGCTACCCAGCTGGGCCCTTCTTCTTTCTCTCCATTGCACATGGGAGTAATTCGTCAAGAACACAGCCTAGATTTTATTTTCTAAATACAGGACTGTGAAGCTGTCAGAGGATGACAGCATCTGAAAATCACTAGAAAGTGCACAGGAATAGCTGGCAAATTGCAGAAAGCAATAAATCTTTTATTATTACCATTGTCCTGAGTCTTTTATAAAACTCAGCACCACATAACTGCTGTTACAGCAACGCGTACTGTCCTGCAAACAGCTCCCCAGCATTGTAGCTGAGAACGTCTACAGACACGCAGATACACAGACACCTACCTGCCTTCCTCCACTGAAATGGACAATGCCAGCTCAGATCTGGCCTCAAACTAGTTATTTCTCCCTGTTGTAAATCTTTGTATACAGCTTATTAGAAGACAAATAATTATAATTATTTAACACCAATGGATGAACCATTGAAACAAACGTTCCCAGTAAAGCCTTGGTAAGCCAGAAGCTGCATCACAGGGGCCTGACAGGTAAAACTTATCAACAATTAAAAATGTGAAAGTAACTTTTGCCATTTTCCTTGTCTCTGCTGAGGAGAGCACTGACAATCCAGAACTTACAGCTGACTAGACTGGGTACAAATTGCTTTGGGTTTAATGGTCCTTATGTTGCTACTCAAGCCTGAACTTTTTAAGTCCAGTGAGCTAGTCTGAGCTAGTCTGAGCATGGAAAGCCTGCTTCTCGTGACACTGGTGACATTTGCCTGGCTCAGCAGGGAAGGGCAGCACTGGTACCAGCACCAGGCTCTGCTGGCTGCTCTGAAGCTCCGCAGCAGCCGCAGCCCCAGTAAGCCATACCCTGAAGGTACCCACTGTCTGAAATAAAACAGGACAACTCAGGAAGCCAAGGCCTGATCAAACCCTCGGGCTGCAGTCCCGTGCCCACTTCACTCCTGCCTTGCTTCGGCTGGGATGCTAGCACAAGCCATGGCCCCAGGCACACACTCACCCTCTTTGCCATAGATCCCTGGCCGAGGAGCTGGTCTCTTGGCTTGGAGCGTGGTGTTCCGCAGGGCAGGGCTGGCCACCACCCCGTTGGCAGCCTTGCTGGGCGGCTTTGCGCCTCCATCCTGCAGCCTGGCCACCAGCTTCCCCACCTCTGCCTCAGCACGCACGGGGGCACGGCCCTCGGTGGGGGGACGCCCCGGCTCGTCCCCCCCGGGCCTCGGTGCAGGCAGGCGGCTGCGGTGCAGCGGCTTGGGGGCCTCTGTGCTGATGCTGATGCTGCCGTTGGGGGTCTGGGCATGCTGGTCTGCTGCAGAGCCAAGGGGAGAGAGAGCCATCAGGTTAGGAAGCAGTGTGGAGGTGCGGTGGTATCTGCCCGCAGCAGTGCCGAGCTCTCCCCTAGAGCTGCACAGCTCCTGCGGCACCAAGGGACAACCAAGTGTGTGGCAGATATCAACAGATCCTCACCCTGAGCAAAACACAAGTAATGCATGGCTCACACAGACACTGAGGAATAAAGAAAACTGAAAAAATGCCGAGTATCACAGAATATACTCATAGGTTTCTTTTAAGTTTCAAGTACTCTTGCTGTTGAGAAGTTGTGTACCATGCCTTTATATCCCTCCACAAATCATTTGTCTCATCTCTGTTGCTGTGCTACAGACCCAGGCACAGGATGCAGCGGCACTGCTCTGAACTGACTGCACCCTGCAGCCTTGGTGCAGTCAAATGTTTCTGCTCCCACTTCAGAGAAACATTTAAATGCAAGGCACCTCTAACTACATGAGGAGTCCTGTGATTTTAAAGAGCAATTTGAATCAATCATGTTTTGCCAGTGCCAAAAATTACACTTGTAGTATTATGCCTAAAACATTATCAAAGCTCTGATAGACTTTTCATCTCTTTGGTGATGATGTGATCTAGGGCACAGCTTGCAAAGACAATTAGAGCAAATCAGGTGCAGAGACAAACATGATTTTAAATTGATGTGCCCTTCAATATGATAAAAAGGGCCTTAGCATTTCCTTACAATCTACTTCAACAGCAGACTTGTACTAGGCGTAGAAAATACTATCATTGGGTCCTGAAAAAGTCCTTCAGTGTTCTTGCTCTGGATGTAAAATTGCCAGCAGCTAAGGCAGTCCTGCAGAGCCTCTTGGGACTGACATGGTCTGGCAGGACAAGACTCCAGCACCATGCAGCGACCCCCAGCCTGGCCATGTTTGCTCTCATCCCACCAACTCTGCTCCTCAGTTGCATTTGCATCACTTTGCGTTTTTGCCTCTGAAGCTACAAAACCTCTCCACTGGACTTCTCATATGCAAGAACCAGTCTTAGTTTAGCTAACTGAGAATGCTGCGAGTAACAGGAAAAGAAACAGTCTCTATGGAGTTTGAGTTGTGAGACAATGCAACCTGTTTGTGAGTACTTTTTTGCTTTCCTTTCTCACTGAACAACAGACCTCACGGCCTGGGAAGTGCAGTGCTGCTATTGTTTCTCCATTGCTCCTGGAAAGGTGTTAAAAGAAACAGGAGGGGTGAGAGTCAGGCAAGGCAGTAGTGAACTAGACTGACCTCCACTTTCTTCCACAGAAGCACCGAAGAAAACGGGTCTTTCCCTCAGAGGACGTTTGGAAATGGTGATGGGCTTGTGCCGCCGGGCAGCCACCCTGGGAGGAGGCACTGGGGGTGCAGTGGTGTCTTCTGGGGGGCCGGAGTAGATCTGTAGAGGCAGACATGTTTAGGTGACCCGGCTGACTAGAAGGGGCTGCTGCCTCACCTCCCACCGAAGGTCCAACCTCCAGCACAAAGGTGGCTGGTGGTCACCACCACCACATTCTCTGTGGCCCCCCAGGCTCCAGCAGCACACGGTTCAGAACGCCCCTGGGCCAGGCGCCGCAGCGGTGTGTTGGGCAGCCCTCCGAGGACAGCAAGCCACAGTCGCGCCCAAAGTCATCAGGTCCCTCGGCTCTGGGGAGGAGTTTGGCAGTTGAGCCATGCCAGGAGCAAAGACCCAGCTCTCGGCTGCTGGGGCTAGAAAGGGGCTGGAGCAGGGCTGATGCTTTAGTTACAGCTCTACAGCTGTGTCCCACCACGGGCTTTCCTACAGACAGGCTGACTGCTCTGCACCTTGCACACCCACTGCAGCACTCAAATAAATAACACAGCAAAATTACCAATACAGACAAAATGTACGGAAGCAAATTATCCTGGAGCAGACGAAGGAAGCTTTGAAGCTGACAGTTTCTGAGAAACATCAAGATTTCCACACCAGTGAGACGATACAATCTATTGAAAGCACCCAAACAAGCTACCACATTGTTTTAGATTTAACACTAAAAAAACCTTCAGCTCTTGGCTTGCAATGCAGTGTGGGGCACTACGAAAGTACCTTGCGTGAAATACTGGCATAAAACCAATGCTGCTAAGGAGTTTTATCTCCTTTTCTCACTGGTCACATGGCACCTATTTGGGTTTAATTTAGAGGCCCTTATTTATGTTAGTGCTTTTTTTAAGAGCTGAAAAAGAATTAAGCCTCTGGACAGTTTCTTGAACATTTGAAACACCACATTAAGGCCCCAAACCAACTGCTCTTGTGTTTCTCCCATGGATATTAACTGAATTTATATTAGGCTTTTAAAAAGCGAGTTCCTACAGATGGGGTAGCATAAGCTGCCGAGACCCGAGGCTGCACTTCCCATCCTGGGAGAACATAGAGCTGGTCCCTTCCCAGCTGCTGGCAGGAGATGGCTCAAGCCCAGAGGACAAGAGCCAGTGCCAGACTCACTGATGGGCAGGGTCATCGCTCCCTCACTGCATGCTTTGTTATGGAAGAACAATTTTACTGTGTCACCCAGGAAAAAATTAAAATCAAGAAATTTAACATTCGGATTTGATTAAGTACACAATTTTTGTAATTCAAACCAAAAGCTTATTCTCTCCTCTCCCAGCCAAAGAGCAGTTCTGGGATATCAAGATGGGGGATGAGACAGAAAAATATGCCTCCACTCTAACCTTTTTGATCCCCAAGACCAGGTAGTGTCTACCACGGTGAGGGTGGGCACCAGCAGCTGGGCTCCCCATACCTCCCTCCCCTGGGCAGTACAGGGGCAAGGTCAGACCTAAACTGCATCCATAGTCTGCCCAGGCTTCCACTCAGCAGGCTTGGTATAAATACCGTGGGCTGGTACTCAGGCTTTGCTCCTGATGTAGTCTGCCCTACTTGGCATGAAAAGAGGAGAAACAACAGATCCAGAGCAAAGACCCAGGTGAGTAACAAATCCCAATCTGGTCATTTCACTGCTTTTCTTGTACTATTTGGTGACACACCATGGCTGCTGATGTTTAATGCCAACAGGGGCTCTGCCCTTTGCATGGGCAGCATGTTTTCTCCACTCCAGAATACAAGGTCTGGTGCACTCTCCCTGCCTGGATTCAGAAGAATCTGCTATGACATCAATAGCTCGTGATTTAAAAGCAGAAGCTCATGTGTAATTAGAATAGCAAAGAATTACCTGCACCAGGACAAATTTTTTAGAAACATCAACCTCATCCCTACATACTGACAAGAATCTAACATTGCTTTTTAAAGAAAAAGAAGTGTTAAGTTCCCTATGGATGCTTATACAGGTACCACAAAATGCCATTTTCATGAGATGCTCTTCAACTCTGAAACCCATGCTAAAACCCACTGCAAACCACTCTTTTTAAGATGTGGGTGCAGCCTCTGCTTTGCTTCTGCCTTCTAAATGAAAATCCAAGTTAAACAACTTGAAAGTACATAGATATTGACAGACCCTCATTTTTAGAAGGTTTGTGCAGTGAAAAAGGCGTTTCCAGAATGAACAACTTTTAATTTAACCAGGACACTGAAATATAAGCTGTGGAAACAGTAATTATCCACAAAGAGTTCATATTGCACCATATAAACCACATCCCCCTCCTCCTCCAGATTCATTTAGTGTTTGCTCATGTGTGAGCTGAAGACACTTTCAGCTCTTGATGCTGAACTTACAAGCTCAATCTAATAAATCTTACTAACTTAACCTTATCGCTGAAGAAATTAAAAGAAGTAAAGATATCTGGCTTAATTAAAGATTTAATTTCAGGTCTTAGAGGCAGCAGTGTAAATAGTGTTGACTGCCTGCACTGCAGGCCGTACAAGAAGGGAGGACAGAGGCTCGTTCTAGAGCAAATTGTGCAAGGATCCCAGCACACAAACAATTCACTGTTTTCCTGTGGGAACTTAATAAAAGCGTTCAGAGACCTGCAAATAAAACAGGCTTGTGATTTTCATTACCTTCTGGTGTGGTTACTCAAAATTCTCTGAACTCTTTCATCCTGCTTCTGGTTTCGATCTTCAGCACCACAACCGACTCTGCCACCACCCATCTGGTCCCTGTTTGGTTGCTCTCACTCCACATCCACTTTTGCAAGAGCCTTGCTCTTTCAGCTTCAGCCTCCTCTTCCTTTCCTGAAAAGGGAGCTTCACTTCTGCATGTGTGCTGCCCTGTCTGCTGGGAGCGCTACCCCAACCTCCTCACAGCAGACAACATCCTTTAAAGGATGGCTTCAAACTTGCCCTACCTCTAAGACATAAGAGATCATTTGGCCACTTCATAATGTAAAGTATTATGAAAAGCTGAAGGACAAAACTCACTCCTTCAGACTTAGTGCTGTTACCAGGAAAGCAATCTGGTTCTTGGTACATTGATCTGAATGCAAACATTGTGCAAGTTTTTAAGTATTAACATACAGCTCTATAATCCTCCAGCCACCCTGAAAACCCTAAACAATTATATCAGATACCACAAGGAGAAAGTGCTAATACAGAAAAGAGCGGAATAATCTGCTTTCCATCAGGAGACAAAATGCCACACGACAAAAAGCTGTTGTCTACATGTGAATCTTCAGCACCTACCACAGCAAGACTAATCCAGGCCAGGCATTTAGGCAACACTCTCAGATAAAAATATTCAGAAAAAATCCCATGAAATGAAAATGCTTCTGGAGCCTGGCCAGGGTGCACTGCTCCAACACAACAGGCACTGGCCGCCTGCTGAAGTCTTCTCTGTCAGGTCCACCCCAGCTCCCCTCCCCAGGCCTGTCCAGGCCATCCCTACTCCTGGATCTGAGAAGATCATATGTACAGCTCAATTGCTGTCATCAACCTTTTAATACTTGTCTGCTTTGGGTTTGTTTCCCCCTGCATTAATAGTCGTACAGAGTCTCATCTTAGACTGTGCCCGTTGAAACCAGTTATGCTCTAGTCTAGCTACTGTCTTCAACAAAGGAAAGCATGAAGTCCTGCAATGTCTAGGCATATAGAATATATTTATTTTTCCCAGTAAAGACTCCTCTTATTTAAAAAGAAAAGCAAAAATCTCCTAGACCCAGGCTAAACTAGCTAAAGGCAACAGTGAGGAACATTATCTGCTACACTTTTTGTTTCCTTCTGAAACATTTCAGAACAGTGTATTATGTAAAAAAATACCAGTCCCCACGGGGGCTCCAGAAAAAGGAGCCAGAGCTCTCCATCGTTGCCACAGCAACAGTCTGCAGAAGCATGCTGGAGCTGTGTGGAGGCATGGGGAGGCTCGGGGCTGCCACCTGTACCTTCCCAAAGTGCTCGATGAGGATCTCAACTACTATGTTTTGGAACTTGATGTTCATCATCGCTGCCACAGTGTCCTCCTGCGCTCGCATGAGGGTAGGTCCAAATATCACTCCCATGTTAGACGGTGACATCAGATTCTCTCGGCTGTGCTCACATACGCTGTGGAGAGAAGGGAAAGTAGGATCAGGTTTTGGTTTGGTTTGGTTTTTTTCCAAACAGATATCTAATAAATAAAAAAAAGGATACAGTAACTATTAGTCATTCCATTTTCTTCATTTTGTTTCAGGAGAATTTGTTTCCCAACCCTACCAGAGACAAAGCATGTCTCTAGCTACGGCACTCACGTTTGGCTAGGACAACTCTTTGGGAGAGAAGATGCTGACAGCATTTTTATTTGAAACCTTCCCTCTCATAGCTCTCTTTTAACACTGCAATCAAAAGTCACCTGCACCAACACATACATCAAAATGGATTATTTAAATTGGAATATCCCATTTATCCAGAACTGACTTTTGGCTTTAATTTTTCCTCCCTCTGGAGGAAGACTGAACATAGGAAGCACACTTTGGAGGTTTTCAATAAATCTCTACACAGCATCTTCTTTCTTAAGGGACCACCGTTTTCAGAGAACAGAGCTCTCCCTGTCCAGCAGCCTTCAACCTCTGCAAGAACGAGCAAGTCTGTGGAGCAGCACCAATTTTTGACTGAAGTACTAACCACCTAGGTGAGCACTACCTCTTTCCAAAACTGGACCAAGAGGAGAGAGACTCTGATGCTGACATGTAATGAATTCTGCGTTTGTTCTGTAGCTCTGGTGTTAAAGAGGGTTTTGTCAACATGAAGGCCAGAGGGAACAGAATTTTAAGTATAAACACTTTAAGGAATAAACACAGTGACTGCAAGTACAGCATTGGCTTCATTGGATTGCATGCCAGACACTCTCAGCTCTGCCACTTACGCAGAAAGGTTTCTAAAAAACCACATAAACATGTTCACGAGAGGCTGAAACCGGACTGCAGGCAGGATGCCCCGGCCAGCCCTCCTCACCCCAAAGAAAGGTCATGACACCGAGGGCCAAGCACTCGCCTTCAAGTGTCAGGGTGTGACAATCCCAGCTCAGCCCTGCTTATTTCTGCAACAGTCCAGTTTTGAAAATGACTTCTCCAAGGGTCCAAAGCAAGCCCTGGTCTTCCCTGACCTGCACACAGATTGCTCCCTTGCTTTTGAGCTTCAGCATAGCTTGTCACAAGCCGCTGTCCCTGCTGCGCCTGTGCTCCTCCCCGAGGTGGAGAGGGCAGAGCTTTCACACTGAGCCTTCACATTTGCCGTGACAAGGAGGCAGGAAAACACCCATTTCCCAATGCAGTGCTGCTGCCATTATCATCAAGTAACAGACTTTTTCAGTGGCTCAGTGGCAGAAGCACATGGAAGCAGCACTGCTCAGTGCCACTAAGCATCCACTGCCAACACACTTGTACGAAAGCAGACTGACATGCTTAAGCCTTCAGGCTGCTCTGAGGGCTCAGGACACTGAATCGATACAGCTGGAGACAAAACCAAAGCACACTTCATATTCAGCCCATGTGCACAGGTCCTACAGCTGTTCCCAACTGCCAGACAATGTTGTCATGAATTGGAGTGAGAGGTGACAATTTATAGCTCTGCTGCCAGAGGTATTCTAATTTTAAAATTATTTCCTGCCTGGTGTGTGTCAGAAGGGGATGAAAGTGGCAATTAGAAAAAGAAGCATCATTTAATGCAGTGGGTAGCAAGGAGAAGCATACCATTTGTGCATTCCAGATGTAAACCCCTAAGGGGACTTGGTGGATACAATTTTGCAAATCTACCAGAAAAAGAGGCTTGTTCTTCTGATTCCATTATTCCACTTACTTTGGCTTTAGAGAAAAAAAGTCTGCTTACTTGACAAGGTGTTGTATGAGGAGCTCTAACATCTCTCTGTTCTTGTCAGGTAGTTTATAGACCAGTGCATGAATGGCTCCCAGCCTGTAATCCAGGTTCTCAGATTCTGGAAAGAAGTAACACAAATAAAAGTTTTTGCCCACCGCTTTCGAAGTAAATACGTAAGAGAAAGATAAAAGCCAAAGAAAATCTGTGGGAGCTGTTCCTTCTGTAACGTAGGGCTGTCTGGCCAAACCCCACAATGGGAAGCAGAGGAAAATGAGATTACATAGCAACAGGGCAATCATTGTCAGAAACAAAATGAAGCGGAAAGAAGAAGAAATGAATCTTGAAAGGGAGCTCAGGGTCACATTCTGCCTCTGAGCATGGCTGGGGAAACAGGCTGGGCATGGCCGAGTACTCCCCTTTGCACCCTTGCCCTGCACACCAGCACACCTGGGGAACGCATGGCCTCTCTGCTGGGTATCTTATCAGCCCAGATAGCTGTAACACCAAACAACACAGGAAAGTGTCCTGCAGGGAAAAAACCTGACCCAAAGAGGTCACTTTTAGAAGCATAAATAATCAAGAACCAATAAAATACTCTGCATGAAAAGAATAATGTGAGAGCTTGGTAGCTGGGAAGCTTACTGGTGCAAGTTCCTGAGGAAGGGTAGGAAAGGGATTATGGTTTTGCACATACCCCAGCCATCATTGGTTTAACCAGTTCTGAAACTAATAAATCTTGGGCTGGAGCACAACCAGCGGGTGGTAGAAAAATTTCCTTTCCAAGAAAGAATAGGTGCTGTTAATTCTCCAAAAGTCTGAACCGAAGAGAGGCAGGCACTCTCCTACCCTTCTGTTGACTTCAAGGAGGTGTGGGGGTGTGAATTATGGTTTAATCCAAAGTGTTTCTGAGTGTGCCATAAATTTCCAAATGCCAGTACTCTCAGGCTGAGGGAAAGGATCGGCTGCCTGTATCCCTTGTCTCCATCTCAGCAATGCTTGCTCTCCACATGGTCTGAGGATGTAGCCAGTTCAGAATTATCATGGCTTATTTGAAATGGTCTTAACAGGACAGCCAACGACTGGACAGTTTAGCACAGGCGAGGTGCTGTCAGCATACCCATGTTACCTGGCTAACCTCTGTCAATACTGGCTGTAGCTCAGTTCCAAGAGCTGCAGCAGAAAAATGTCTTTCATGTACTGGTAGACACTTCGGATTCAACATCCCAGGACAAATTTCATGACCTATAGGGAGCACCTATCTATCTGCTTGTCAACAGCACATCCCATTCCCTCACAGGTTTTAAAATAAATACATTAATACTGTCAAGAAACAATTCTTCTGGGCCACTTGTGCTGACTTCAGGTTAGCTGACATCCCCTGGCTCTCTCCAAGAGCGTGAAAACCTGTTAAGAGGGAAGAGAACTGAAAAAGCAAAGGAAAGAAGGGAAGGAATACCACCACCCTTGCACGATCAAGCACTCAGAAGACAGGGTCACTCTTTCCACCCGGAGAATAAGGCCGGGCACCCCAGTGTCAGGCTGGCAGAGCTCTGTCAAGTGATTCTGAGGTACCCTGGCTGGGGAGGGCAGGGCTCGGGGCCGTGAACAGGGCAGCTGTGGGACTTACTGGCAGCCAGGACCAATTCTTTGTGGAGCTTGTATGTCATGACGGGTTCAGACAGGTTCCTGCAATAACCAGAAAGAAAACTGAGCTCTGGCTGGGCAGCGCAACCCACTTGCAACTGATCTCGAAAGACCAACAGACAAACCAGCTTGCCCTCCAGCACCACTGTTTCCCAGGGGCATCTCCCTCCCACCGCAGTCAGTATTATTTGAACAGCTTTCTCCATAGGATGTGGGGTTTCTGCAACAGGCTTATTTCTTGTAAGTTTTAAAAATTTTTTAAAATTCCATTCCTCTCCCCAAAGCCTTTGTCACTTCTTTGCCCCTTCCAACAGCCAGATGTTAACAACTGGCAGTTCACCCTGCTTTTCACTAGATCAAGCCTCAAGCTCCTTTGCCCACTCGGGGCTGGTGTGACCTGCAGTGCTACCTGAGATAAAACTTCAGTGAGCTGGTAATTGTCTTGATGTCCCAATCACCGCTTTGGAGATCCACATCCCCTGGACATTTTGGATCTGGAAGAAGAACAAAATGGCTTTAGAAGAAGGTCCATTTTGAGGCTGTTAATAAATAGCATGCTCTCAGGCAGGGTATCCTCTGGGGACAAACAAAGCTATAGCAGTGCACGAAGAAAGCTGCTGATTCTCGCAGTTGGGGAAAGCACAACAACAGTACCAGTGTCAGTATTTTGGAAGGCTGAGGAGCAATGCTAACTAGGGACAAAGGAAGAAGCAGAAGGTAAAATTTAAGCAGTGGTGAAAAGTTAGTGAGGACTTACTCTGTAGTTTGTTTTTTCCAGCGCAGCCAAGGCTGGCAGAAACGACACATTTCAACAGATCCAAGACAAGCTTTCTGATATCCAAAGTAATCTAAATGTCTATCTCCAATCCCTCCTTCACAGCTGCTCCCCTGAAAGCTGTTCTGGAAACATTCCCTCTCACTGCATGGAGAGAAGGGAGCTCAGAGGTGGAGGCACAACACCACAGAAGTACACTTTGCTCCTGCCTACTCTCACTAACCACCACATCATTTCTGTGGTACGATGAAGTAAAGGACATGGCTGAAGGATGGGGAGCAGCTGTACCAAAGAAATAAACGGCATGATTTGTTTTGAAAAATAAATAGGATTAGAGAGACAAAAAAATACTAAAAAAAAATAATCTATCTCCTAACTGAATTTTAGGATGAAATCCTTCTGCAGCAGTTATTTCTGTGTTGTTGGACTTTCCATCCTGAGTTCATACACGGTGGGGTGGCAAGTGGTCAACCAGACCAACGCATATAAATAAAACGAAAAGCCACTCACTGGCAGGGTAGTTCTGTGGTTTCATCATCTGAACAACTCACAGGGAGGGTGAGAATCAAGAAGCACTAAAAACTTAGGCTACGTAATGAGTCATCAGGCAAATGTAACCAGATAGCTGCCTCAAGTTGCAGCTCCATGGGAACTGGTGCAGCTATGTCAGCACAAACCAGCCGTTTTAATAAACAGTAACAGAAGTAAAAGCAATAGTAAACAATAGTAAAAAATAAAGTAAAAGCCTTTGAATATATTAATATCAAATGCCTGTGCAGGGGGCTGGTGCCAGCCTGAGGCACCCAGCTATTAACATTAATGTACTTTCTGCCCCGTGCTCCAGCCCCGTGGGCAGGGACAGTGAAGGGCCATGGGCATGCAGGAGGCCGACCCCTGGGGCTCACCTATAAGGCTGGCAGCCTGCCCTGGCCCACACGTGCCACCAGGCAGGGGCACAATGGCCTCGGCCAGGTCCCAGCCTGGGAGCGCCTGTCCCAGCCCGGAGCACACTGCTGAGCCCCATAGCCTGCTGCAGGGAATTAACCATTTCGAATGCAAAGACTACCCACCAATTTACATGCTTGCATTAAACACAAGGATTCAGTGCACAGACAGGCTTACAGCAGAAATTCATACATTGACTTGCTAACGTATACATTGCATACGGTGAGGTATCCCAGTCCTTCTCGGTGAAAACAAATCAAGGTAAAGGCCTCCCTGTAGAGGTTGCCTTCCCAGCTCTCCTCCATATCCCACAGAGGAAGAGGGTCCCCCCCTGTGCTGGCCTGCGGGGCCTGGTGTAGGGGGTGGCCGTGCAGGGCCATGGCACCTCCCCAGGAACAGCATAAGCCAGGCGAGTTCCCTGGCAGCAGCGCCGCAGGAGGGGCTGCCAGCAGTGGGGGAGGGGGCGAGGTCTCCCTCTCCTAGGCTGACATCCTGCTTCCCAGCCCTGTGACAGGAATGTGTGACTCCAAAATGCCTGAATATTTTTAGCATACGATGGGAGAAGGCTCTATACCACTGCTCTAGGGTCACTGCTTTCCTGCTGCTCACTTAAAATGCAGGTTGCACCACCAACGAACAGATGCAGTTTGAAGGGAGAGGCACTAGAGCGGGTTGCAGAAAAAAGCCGAGAAAAGATGGGGAAGATGTGCCATGAGGCGGGGGCCACAGGGACCAAAAACCATGCTGGATGTTGCTCACTGTGAAACCCAATCCTCTCTCTCTGAAACAATACAAAAGCAGGACAATAGTTGCATGAAATAATTAATTCTTACCAAAAAAGGCATTCAGCAATTTCTGCACCTGAATATTGCTGCCAACAGTCCGGTAGACGCCCTCCGTAGTAATTCCTGCGCAGGAGAAAACCAAAGAGCCTTAGCCAAGGGTCTGCCCAGCTGGTGGGAAGTCCACAAGCCCCATCTAGTGGAACTCGTCCCCAGCTGCTGGGGTGCTGGCTCAGCAGAACCGCTTACGCCCCAGGATCCCCCGACCACTGCCTCCCCTGGAGCTCCACTCACCCACGGTGGCCACGGCCACCCGCACAGCCCCGGGGTACTTTGCTGGGACCGTGTCACAGCCAGGTGAGCACAGCCGACGCATGGAATACATGCTGGAGCTGGCAAGCCCTCCCTGCCTAAATATAGCGCTTCTGAAGAGTGCTGCTTTCACATGAATTTGTTCAAATTGTCACAGAAGGCAAACATATTTAAGCAGATTCTTTGAAAATATTAGCCAATTTTAGCAAAGGCAGAACTGTGTATTTGCCCAGCTCTGTGAGGAGGGTCCCAGCTGCCCTGTGTCTCCCCAGTTCAGTGGGGCTTGGCTGGCCACATGCCCCAGAGTTCTGGTAATGAAACCAGCCACCTTTCCCTGTGGCAGCCTGGGGATCCAGCTGTTCTGGAGCCATTTACCTCCGCCCTCGCTGGTGTTTCATGAAAGACCAGAGGGTGAACTACCACCCACCAGCCTGCTCCTGTCCTGCTGCTTTAAACAAAATGGGTCTGAATGACTCTGTACCCCAGTTAACCCCTGCCTGTCCCCCCAGTATAAAGAGACTTCCAGATCTGTTCTCCTGGCTTACGAGTTTTTTCAGAGCCAAAGATGAGAACTCAATTAATGCAAAAGCATAAAGGTGAAAATTCAATCCTAACTGAATTTGGTATAACAACATTCCAGACTGCACACGGTTTCTGCTCTTCTGACATGCATCCTTCAGTTAAAAGCCTCATTTCATTGACTAACACTACCGTACTGCAGAAATTACAACATAATTCAAGTCCACGGGAAGCAACACCAGGACGGTGGCACCTATTGATGTCCGGATGAGCACCTTACCTTTTGTTTCCACTGCGTTGATGCACTTCCGTACAAACTTGAAGCCAACCTCATTCAGCTCCACTGTTTCAAACAAGGAAAGCAGTGTTAGCTGCCTGAGCACCAGCACACAGCTCCCTGTGGAAAACTGCTGGGAAAGGCCCATACCCAGACCCTGCTTGGCAGACAATGCTGCAGTGCCCCACCACGCAGACAGGTTCACATGTGTGTCCACATTGTGCACATCCCTCCAGGACAACACAGGCACTCTTTAAATCCTGACAAAAAATTACTGGTTCCATATGTTCTTCATCTTCCTTTGAATCTGTTTTGAGTCACAGCATTGCTTCCTACACCCTTTCTGCTTTTAATAATAAAAGTATAAATCAGAGTCCTGCCACATGTGAATTTGTGTTTGATAAAGAATTGATTATCCATTTCCAGAGCACTGCAAAATACGCATCATATCTTCCTCTGTGTGTGATCTCCCACATCACAGGATCATCTAATTTCTGCTTATCTACTTGACTAGATTAAAAAGGAAAAACAATACGACTTGATATGCTGAGTAAAGCAGAACACAGGTTTTTGTTCCAGCCAATTAACCACAGACTATCTTTGTTCCTGTCTGGCAGGCACCATGAAGCAGGTAGAAAGTCAGGATTTTTTTCTATACACATATTTCAGCTTCTGCAATCACACTACTACCAAGCCATAATATGAAATTTCTTTTTGTTCAGTGTAAAAATTTATATTTAATTTCTCATAAATGACCACGATGTTGTTGCTTTGGAACTTTTTGGATTTGGGTTATCTGGGGGGAGCAGGGGTGTTTGGTTTTTTGGTTATCTTTCTAATGTAAAACATTTTACTGGAAAAAAAGCAGCCACTGGACACATCTGGACCAACTCCAGTCACAGCACAGGCCCTGTGGGTGAATCCTATGAAATCTCTGTATTTTCAGCAAGTATTTTTCAATGATTCTAAGCAAAAGAATTGCTGTTGCAACAGCAATGAAAAGCTCAGATGTATCTTAGCTCTAACATAGGAATGACTAAGACACCCTTAAGCACAGTTCCACTCAGTACTTAATACTGAGTAGCATGATATGACTTGAAGTCTTTCTAGCTCTAATTATTAAAAATAGAGTGTATTTACTTTTGTGAAACACTGAGGTACATTCTTTCCAAGCATCTCACACAAACACAGTTGAACAACAGGTTTCATGCTTATGCCTCTGATGATGCTACCTCTATGCTCATTAAAGTCAGCTAATTAAAGAGCTGATAAAACTAAGCTGTAAGATACAGAATGCAAGTTTTCACCGAGCTAGTGAAGCCCCAGAGCTTTCTATGGCAGCACACTCAGCACTGCAGTGCACGCTCAGCCTGACCTGTACAGGTACGGGTAACACCCTGCTTGTGAAAGGGGAGACATGGAATGAGGCAGTGGGATGGGAGCTCCAGGGAACTCAATACCACCTCTATTTTCCTATTATAATCTTTGCTAAGGGAAATTTCCTCAAAATCTCTCACTGATCTTTTTTCCCCTGTTATTTTGGGGTTTAGAGGAGCAAACTGAACTCCACATCCTGCTAGTTCCGGCCAAATAGAAACTGCACGTTGCAATCTACAACTTTTACCATTTGCAACCCATTCTTATCTGGCCTCAGTATCAGACACTGTGATGAAAAGAAGTTACACTGCTGACATGGAGGGAATACACAGCCTATTCAGCAGAAACCCAGGAGAAGTGTATCTGCAAGGAAAAACACTGCCTGACCTCCAGACAGCTTCGACAGCTCTGAGGAACAGCAACAGAAATGACTCACTTTCTTCCTGTTTGGTGATGGGACTGTGGTAGATCTGAAAAAGGCAGGGGGGAATGGAGGAGGAAGAAACAAAAACAATGCAATGAGATTCAATGTCTATTTTCAAAAGAAAATGCAGCACCCCATAAATCACTCAAAGCCAATCACAAACAGTAAGACAATGTTCCAAACAAACATAATTTTATAGTTAAGCAAGATACCATTATCTACATAATAAATAAGTTTTTGCTGACTTCCTACATTTCACTGTAGCACCTATTTCCAGGAAAGAGTTCTCCCAAAAACTGAACAGGAAACTTCATTTGTCCTTTAGATGCCCTGTAAAAACAGCAGCTGGGCAGTCTGGCACGCAGGGGTCATGGCTTTTTTGTTCGTTTGCTTGCTTTTTAAAAATTCAAGTGTCAAGAGATTCCTTCATCCCATACAAAAATAATTTGTATTTTTTTGTTAATAATAAACAGTGGTACTACTATTGACAGAAAATCAAAACCCCTTCATACTTAATATCACGCAAACCGAAGGAGCCCCAGACATCCCCTAAATGACTGGCTGCCCAGTACGAGCACACTGACCCTCCACATTATCCCACGTCCTTTCCTGTTTAAACAGGTAGGGAAAAAGTCCTGTGAAAGGTGCCAATGTCCCATCTCCCTGCTCTCATGTCCCACCTCTGCATCAGCGGCCACACAGCTCTAAGCTACTCCATCCAGCGAGCGCACTCATTGCCAACCCTCCTCACCAAGGCCACTGAGGGAAAGGCAGCTCTCCAAAGACAAGGGGAGCTGCCAGGAATGGGGTTTCCCACACTGCACATCACACTGTCCATTTAAAGGAAATTTGGTAAAATGCAGGAGTCTGTGCTTTGCTTAGACTGAAGGAAGAAAACACCCACAGGCACATAAAGGCAGGCAAACTCGGGTGCAGGACAGCCACTTTCACTTTTCCAAATGCCGCTCAGAGCAGGGACGGACACAAAATCACCTGCTGCACATTGGAGAGCGAGGTGTGAGCAGCAGAAATATGGAGTGTTCCACACTCAGCAAGGCCACAGCTGTCTGGCACAACTAGGGAACACACCAGAACTTTGAAGAAGGAAAAGCAAAATCCCCATTACAAGCTGTGCTGTGAGCAGAACGCCATGAAGCCCCATTTCAGCTGTGCAGTGGCTGCACTGATGCCTGAATTACAGGTAAGCCACAGCACTGAAGCCGAAGCTGTGAAAAGGAGCCTGGCAGTGGCCGTGTCACTGCTCTTCTCCAGGACCCGCCGGCAGAGGACACTGCTCGGCACTAGACGCACGGCTGGGCAGCAGCTCCAACTCACCGGCTCCTTCCCGTCCATGGCTTCCATCCACAGCCTCCGATTGGCCTCCGAGAGTGCTTGCAGTGTGATGGTCCCAGACCTGTGCAGAGTTCACCCAGCGACAGGCAGGAAAATGAAACAGAAGTTGTTTTTAATAAACAGCAAAAAGCGATTTCATCCAGGTTCACAGGGTTTGGAGATCATTTGAATACACTAAGCATCTCACCTTTCATTAGTTTCAATATCAAAACAAAACCTCTTGTCTATAGAGTCAGTTTTCCTCCTTACACAGGATTTCAGTGTCAGGTCTAAGGTGCCCTAGGAGAGAAAGTGAAAGCCAGGGTTAGAGGAAGGAAACACAGGAGAAGATTTCAGGTTTCTCAGCAGCCTTAGGCTGCAGCCCAGCATGGCACTGCCCACAGAGCACCAGGCTCCCGGCGGGTGCGCTGCTGATCTGATAGCATTGGTAACCAGGAGCACAGACGGTCCTTCCCACCATCAGGGAGCACAGATGGTCCTTCCCACCATCAGTAAAGACAGAGATCAACGGTTTTGTGAGCCAGGCTTCCCCTCAGTCACAAAATGTTCTAGACTTCATGGCACTATCCTGCAAACAAGTGCTAAATATCCCAGCAACAAACAATATGCCTCCACAGAGCAGGGATGCAGCTATATACAAACTCATGAGGCAGTTGCTTGGTCTTTCACGCCAGGATCATGCTTATCTGCTATCTGACACAGTTGGGTCCTAATTTTTATCAGGGTTGACCAGCACTATCAATTACCCACAGCATTCATGGTCCAAACAGCTTTACACAAAACTTGTAGAAAAGGAACATGAACTGACCAAATGTACAGGTGTGCTCTGAAGAGGCCAGCACTGTGAGGCTGAGCTCTGGCCCTTTGCATTCATGCCGCGATACTCCACAGCAGAGTCAATTTGTAACATGACCATGAGATCTCCACAACTTTGTAGGAACTCTGAAGAGACACTCAGGACACCTTACAACCAACCAGACCCCAGGGTTGGGCATGCAAGCCTGGAACGCACTAACCACCCTGACCATCACCACTGATGCAAGACCTCTGACAGAGACAGATCAAGCAGACCCAGGACAGCCTTCTCCAAGATTACATCTGGCTTACACACCATGATGAGTATCTCTTGACTGTGTTTTGTGCTGGTTGGTTGGGGTTTCTGAGAGCACTGATTGTAATCATGGATTTGCAGTTGCGTGGCCAGCTATGACCCAAAGGTACAGACTACCAGACTGCAAGAATTTGGGAAGGGGACTAATTTACATTTTTACGACTTCTACCAGCATTAACTGGCCTTACTAGACATGTCTATGGCATAGATGAAAATAGATCTCTCCAGTCAATAGTTTGGACATTTCTTTGCCAAGGTCTCTGCCAAGAGCTTCCAAATAATATATTTTATTTTATTGCTGCAGCGTGCAGAGGGCTGCCAAAGAACAGACCATGAGATCACGAACTGGAGAACAGCACGCCTGACTGGGAAGTCCCTGTGGGACGTCACTCCATGTCAGAGGAGGGTGGGTGGACTCAGCTGGATGAACTTGCTGTACTCTATCATCCACGCTGGCATCCTACCCCTCCTCTGTCACACTAAGGAACTGCAGGGAACTCCTAGACACACTGGTGAGAACCAAAGCACTTTGTGAAAGCAGCAGCTCCCCAGATCATTGCCTTGTGGCAGTTTAGAGCTGCAACGGCTGGCCTCAACTCCGTTTCTAACACCAGTCCCACCCACATATACCCAGTTCTGAGAACAGAAATCAAAATCACAAACCAGTGACTGTGTGAACATGCAGAGAAATACTGCTTTTGGAAGAGCTCATCTAATAACTTGAGTAATTCAAGTACTTGCCAGAGGGCTATGTGCAAACAAGGCTGCAGGTTCACTGCCCATTTGCATGGATAAATATCAAAATTAGCTTGTCTAGAATGGCAGAAATTTCACACTAGACAAACCTGCAAGTCACCACTGTCTGAATAATGCTCACGTTACATGAACATGCATCTCCACTGCCAAATCCTGCAGGACTTCTATTCATTTGGGAGAGAGGGAGGTGAAACTTCTATTCACAGAAGTGCTTCTTTGAGGTCACACCAAAACAACTGCCTGTGCGGCCAGGCGGGGGGGGACATGAAGCCCACCCCTCTACCCCGTGGCCTGAGGCCCTTCCACAGCTGCTTCCTCAGGACTCGGCCCAC
The DNA here is from genome assembly GCF_015220075.1 of Falco rusticolus. NCBI lineage: Eukaryota > Metazoa > Chordata > Aves > Falconiformes > Falconidae > Falco > Falco rusticolus. Next base: position 23,450,293 of record NC_051200.1, on the reverse strand, counting down.
TACCAGCACATCTTGAAAAACAGCGCTGCTGGACAACTTCTGCCAACAACGGGACTGACCTCTACTGCCCTGGACATGGCACTTGTATGTCTATTTGCTTACGGAAAGAGATGACGTGGGCAGATTGAAGGTGAGACCTGATGGCTGGGTCAATGTTTGCAGACATCTTTCCAAGAAACCAACTCACTTGCTTAGCTCCAGGCTTCTGGTCAATGGGTGTCATCCGTAAGGTTTTTGCCTCTTTTTCGTACTGGCAGTAATATTTCACCCAGGAGATGCCCAGCGCCCCTGCAGGAACACACGGGAAGCTGGAGTCAGAGACTGTGCATTAGTTGGATGCGGTTGGCAAGGCATGGCTGGCATTTCCCACGTCTGCACTTCTCTGGGGACAGACGGACACTGCCAACCCCACAGGGACACCTCCCTCGCCATCGTCTCCACTGGCAAGAGCCAGGAGGAGCCAGAGGGGCAGGAGGAGGAGAGGAACACAGGGCAGCAACTGCCTCCAGCACCCTCCCACAGTGCTGCTGGTGAAAGGGCATTTGTGGGACTCTGGTCTCAAGCCAAGATCGTTTGGCCAAGTCCAGCCAAGACCTACACTGGCAGGATCCTACGTGTCTGGAATGCTTGTTTCACACAGAAGCCACTATTTTTTCCTGTTGATGAAAACTTGGTAGTAAAGACAACAGCACCTTTAAAACACTCTAAAGTACCTACTTCTATCACACTAGATTTATTGTCACTTTTTTTTGTTCTCTTACCTGAACCCCTTTATATGAAATATTTTAACTGTTGTTTTTTCTCTGATTTGTTTCTAAGTTGCAGCTGTCAGGAGGAACAGCTTTCTTCATACTCAATTTATAGGGGAAACATAGAGGCAGCAATCAGTTATCAGAATGCAGGAACATGCAGCATTTGTGGTCTAAAATTACTGTCTATGTGTTTTAAAAGCAAGATAAACATACATACAAATGTATGTATAAATACATTTGTATATATAATCTAAAAATTAATTGCTCACAAAGTTGTTTGTAGGCTCAGAGGCCACAGCTCTGCACACAGGCTTTTGTTCCGAGTGTTCATGCCTGCATGACCACGGAAAGCTATAGCAAGTACCTGTAGAAGACTGAATTTGATTTGATTCTGCACAGAATCACAAGTTTTGCTCTCAGCAGCTTAACTCTCAGTGCCGGTTAACACTTCAGCTGTGCTCAGATGCCCTCGGAGATGCTGCGAGAGGGAAACTGGGCAGGACACCAGATTAGTTATGATAAAATGCAGCCACGGTGCAATCTGCCAGAGCTCTGGTCTCTCCAGCACTACAATGGAGCAATAAATCTCATCTAATTTGAGTGCAGGGCAATTAGCTCTTTGCTTACATGGCTCATGTAACCCAGAGAAAGCTCTGTGCCACCGCTGGGAAAGCTGGCAGCTAAAGGTGCCGGTGATTCCCCGGGCACTGGCAGGCGGTGACACCCCATGCAGCACAGACCACAGTGCCACTGCAGCTAAAGCTGGCTTGGGCATGGGAGCTGAGTGCAGCCCATGCAGTGGGGCTGTGAGCAGGGCAGCCCAGGCTTACATGTTCTTTAACACATTCAGGTGCATATAAAAGCCATTACATTTCTCCTGAGTGTACAGATAGCCCTCAATGGTTGGCTGCCCAGGTAGCTTGCAGGTTAGGGGGGCTTCCTTCATCCTCTTCTTCAGGTCTTCCAGCTCCTCTCGTGTGCTGGAAAAATGATTCCTTGTCTGTTAAAAGAAAACAAAAGGAAGCACATTTGAACATGAGTGAAGAGCGAGCTTCAGGTATTCCTAGTCAAATTTTAAGTGCTCTGGCACAAATGAGTCAATTCGCAATGTACAAAATGCAGAAGCCACTCCACAAATTCACATGAAAACTTCAGCTAGAAGAACAACTGGACTCTTAAAGATGCTTGAATAGACAAGGTTTAACATGCCATGCATGGAATTTATGTTGAGGAGTCATGACTTGGGAGGACACTTGTTCTTTAGTAAAAGGAACTTAGCACATTTTAAGGGTAGGTGGAGCAGAAGGAAGCACCTGAACTCCTCTTCACACCATTGTTTAGGTAATGGGTGTATTCTCCTACAAAACTTCCTCAAAAGATCATGCTACACTGCTTGGCATGAAATAATTTTTAAAGAGTCACGCCAACACAGGGTACAAAATCAAGGCATTTTTATGGAACAACACTTAGTTAGACAAATTAACAAGCCAGCAGCAAACTCAGCTTGGCACAGATTTATGGCTGTTGTTTCATGGTAATGAGGGCCAGCCATGAAACTCTGAGGATAAATGAAACAGGACACAGATATTTTACACCATGAGTATACTTAGCCCGCAGAGGAGCTTACCAAAGCATGAAGTAAGCCGATACCATTAAGATCAAGATTGGAGGCCTTTTTAAAAGACATGTACAATTTTGATCTCACGAAGTTGGAAGAAATTCTCAGGCTTGTTTATGCACATGGTTAAATGATACAATTGCAATAGCCCCTTCTAGACATAGAAAACCACTGTAACAGCACCTGCAGATTCTCTTGTGCAGGAGAGGAGAAAATACATGGGAACTGAGGAGGAAATAACTTTATCTGCACCTCCCACAATGCAAACATGGACATTCTGTTTTGCATGGAAAAGCCTTGCCACCAGAGGCGTTTAAATACAAATAAGAATAGAAGTCACATGCAAAAAATACTTCAGCTGGGCAGGAACTCACATTCTGCAGGCTGAGCTGAAGCTGCTGTTTATAAGGGAGGAAATCCTGTGTGAGCTCAACTGTCAGGTTGTTATAAGTAAAGAGGCTGTGGAGAAAAGCCAGCACCTGAAAAGGAGAGAAAGAACACAGATCAAACTTCTCTTCTATATTTCTAATCAGAGGAAAGATAGACAGAAAGCAAGGTTTCAGAAATCACATATACAGAAATATTTTTTTCCCCTCACACTTTTGGAGCGACACCAAGTCTTAGTATGACTTATCCACCGCAATGTCCCTAAAGCCCAGGTCTGCCTCCCACGCATCTGTCTCAATAAAACACACCCGAAATCCAAGACCCTGCTGGGAGAACAAGAGCAGATCTGCAGATTGCTTGTCCGCAAGACCTACATGATCCCACACTTAACTGTGTCTGGCGCCAGGGCAGAGCCACCCACCCAGGGCAGGGTCCCTGTACACAGCCATGAGTGGGTACCACTGCAGCCTGTGCCACGACAGGTAAGCAGACCAGATGACAACTCCTTCCCTCTGAAAAGAGCTAACACTTACCAAGCACAAGGTGTCCAAGATAATTCATAACAAGACCTCTAGCTACCTACAGCGTCCAGCCTGTTCCTCAGGACTGACAGATATGAGAAACTAGTCTGTGGCTTCACGGTGCTCCAGCAAACACCACTATGGCTGTTAAGGTGCAGCAATCCACGTGTGCAAGGTTAACTCCTGCTCCATCAGAAGACTCCCCAGGACTGAATCCAACGTGGTAACTCATCCCTTCCTGTGACTGTCAGCAACTCAGCATATCTAAGCATCAAACACAAGGCCTGAAAGAAAAGGAAGCTCCTACCGGTTCAACAATACTGAATTTCTTGCTTTCTTGTACTTCCTGGATCTGGTACACATACTCAAGGGAGGACTCAAAGAAATTGTGTCTCTCTTTGTCAACCTGAAGGTCAGCCTGGAAGAAAGAGGGAGAGGTGAAAAAAGAAAATACATCACATCTAGCCTGACAATATTTGACTAGCATTTTTCCATCAGCCCACAAATAGTTCTGTCCTCACTTAAGAAACAGCCTGCCAAAGGGGTCCAGCCCAGTTTTTTAACACTTTGCACAGAACCAGAAGACTGGAACATTGGCCATTCTTCTCAGGTCTGCCCTTTCCTGGCTCCCTTTCATTTATGGATCCAGAACCTTACTCCAGTCTGCAAGGACAAGGCTTTCCTGAAGCATATTTTTTATTTTAGCATAAGCTCCTTCTTCACCTGTAGCCCTGCATGGATGAGGACAAGGCCACTGGCAATTCCAGAGCTGCAGCACCAGGTTGGACAATGTGGCACGCTGTGTTACCACAGCTTACACAAACTGTGCCTTGCAAAGATGCTTGTAGGTTGATCTCACAACTGGTTTGACAGATTTGATTTGATTCAGCTACTCTGATGTGGACTGGAATGGCTGCTGGGGCTTTCCTTTCTTATTGCAACATGCTTGGCAGCAGCATCAGCTGGAAAGGGCACCCCCCCCACCCCCTGCCTGCTGCTCACCGCCACCGGGCCTGCTGCCACAGCTACCCCTGCAAACACCAGGAGCTAGGCAGGAAACTATGCAGGCAAAAAGAGTAATAACCAGTTACTTCTCGGCCAGATCAGTTTCCCAAGCCAGGTGAAAGGGTTGCCAATCCCCAGCTGTGCCAGTATAACTGGTCACTGCCCTGTACTACAAGGGCAAGAACAAGGAAAGACAATGCATAAAGCCACTACACTACTATTCAACACACTAAGGAGAACTACAGTCTTGAATTCCCTGGTCTTATTCAGAGAATCTAGGCTTTAGGTAGATTTAATTGCTTATCAATTTCAACTGGTTACTGAAAGGGATGATTTCCCCCACTTTTGTAAGATCTAGAGCAGCTGGTGGTGTTGCTTCTGGACCCAGCTCTGAAGAACACTCCATACATACCTCCTGCAATTGGGATTCCTTCTTTTTGGAAGACAAATGCAAATGGCGATCCAGCATAGAATAAAACTTCTCACCATCTTTTTCAAACTTTTTCTTCCTTTCCTGTAGATGCCAGAGTTAAAGAAGAACCAGCTAATGGCATTTTCCAGATAAGAACATGCAACAATACCAAGATATTTTGTGCAATGCGGTATTCCCATGGAAAAGTTCTGGTCGACCCAACCAGAACAGGATATCCCTTTCCGTTTGCTTTGCTTTCACAGTTCGTTGCCATCATTGGATTTCGTTATGCCTCAAGACCAAACTTTGGCAATATTTCGTGGCACAATCACTTGACATATTGTCATGTTAGCACTGTAGCAAAAGACCCACTGATGGGGTATTGCTCCCTCCCATGCCCCGCACCCCGCCCAAGCTCTTCAATGTCAAGTAAACTTGAGACATACTAATACATCAAAGACCTATTCACCATTTGCTCAGGTGCACATAGTTCAGAAACAACTGGGAAAATAATGTCAGAGACACATCTGGGATAAGAAAAGATCTGTTATGAGTTTGGCAATTCTCCGTTTTGAAGCTTTTATCATGTGCTTCTGAAAAGTACCAGAACGAAAGCAGATGACTGGAAGGGTAATATGTGGGAGGGAAGTCATCATCTTTTTATTAGCAGAGGTGGAAAGAGAGATCATGAACCTTGCAGTCAAAACACACAAGTTTTACTGCATAGCGCCCAGCCCAAATCCAGCGCAGGGGAATGCTGCCTCAAACACAGCTGTTTTACAATACACAAGGTAGAGCCTTCACCTCTTGGAGGTCCCCTGCAGACAGTCTGGTTCTTACTGACCACTTGTACAACTCAAAGGTGCCTACCACAGGCATGTAAACATGATTTGTTAAGAAAACAAACTTTGTGCAGGAACTACTATAACAAAAAGAGCTGTTTGCACTGGCAAACCTGAAAGGGTAGATGTCTACAACAAGAGCAAAAAAAGACATTTAAGAACAAAACCCAGAGAGAATGCAGGGAGGAGCCGAGCTGAGGACCACGCTGTATGCTTTGCCTTACAATGACTGTGAAACCACAGAGGCAATCAAGAAACAACCATGAGTAGATGCCAGGTTGACAAATACCCACATCAGATGATAATGGAGCCATTAGTGATTGCAGAGAGGCAGTTAAATTGCTATAATAAGGAAATTCCAGCCCTGTAACAGCCTCAATGCCAGGTCCAAGCAGCTGAGAACTAGTGTATCCATACTACAGGGTATGTATAGGATGCCCAAATCCCCTGCCCAGCTTTTGAAAGCTCAAGAAAGTGGAAAGCAGAGTTAGTTCCAGGCTCCTGTGGAATTAATGGCATCTTTCAACAATTATGTCCCGAAAGCCCTGACATCCTGTTTCCTTGCCCCCAATCAGAAATCCAAGAATAAACAAACACCAACGCCACCACAAAACAGAGCAGATGGACTCTGCCAGACTGGTGGATATTAGTTATATTCCTCACAAATTCAGTAGTGACTGCAAAGTTTGAAGCTGCATTTCCTACATAAAATCCTTTCTCTTTCTTTAGTTGCTTCACCTGCCATGAAGTTCTGCGTCCCCATTCCACTTACACAGACTACTTGGTCTGTCTAGCAGGATGTCCTACACAGCAGGATGTCTGGGGTCTCCCAAAACCAGTACTTTGGTCCAGCATGGTTAGCCCCTGCCTATTCATCTGCTTGCTTCTCAGCCCCTTGCTCACAGCAGCTACTACTGTATTGCCCCTGGAAGCAGAAAGGTTATTTTCTGGTGGGTGCACACAGGGAGACTCACAGCTAAGCCAGATCTCCTGGCAATACCTATCTCAGCCTTTGCTGAAGCTCCAGCTTGCCATCAGCACCCAGGCTCATGTTGGTGGACACTGGTTACTTGGAGGCACCTCAGCCAAAGGGCAGACAAGCATTCCTGCCAGCTGCCTTCCTATGAAAATGATTTCTCACCCAACAAGAGAGTCCAGTTTCTCTAATCCTTACACAATGCTATTGTGAAAGCACAATTAATAAGGAAAAACGTAGAGGCACCAACTCCATCACCCCTGTTTATATTTAACTGTCTGGAGTAGGGCACACTTAGATCAGCAAACCCCTTACCCCAGTAATTACACCTACTGCCTTACAGAGACCCTGTAATTACAAGCTTCTTTAAGGGAAATGTATCTTCTGGTATCATCCTCTGTAGTATCAGCGATATTGTAACTCTGTGTTAGCAAATTCATGCCTCAGAATAAAAAGAGATCCATATCAAATGCAGAGAAGCAGAGAGTCTTCCAAGGGTAAAACCCAATTTAAGCAGCACTGCAGCTGCGGAGCCAATGCCAGGAAGGACTGTCAAAAACAAAACACCACCCTCGTGACGAACACCCCTGGTAAATAAATCCAAATCCAGAGAAGCAGAAGTGTTTGTGAAGCAGCAGTTACCATGTCTGTAAGGTCACACATCTGGATTGTCTGTCTGTGCCATTCATTAGATGCCTAATGCATCCAGGAACCTAGGCTTGTTTTCATTTCTGTAACAAGGAGTCACCAAACCCCAAGGCCACAGATATGCAGTGTAACACAGCTGCACCAACAGCACCAGCGGCTGACACAGCACTGTGGGTCTGCAGCTCACACCTCTCCTGCTGCCGGCTTCCTGCATCTCGGAGAGGATGGCTACACTGGCTGCAGGTCCTGAAATCCCCTGGTGATGGAAAGCTAGCTCTGAACCCCACCAACAAGACCTCAACTATGCAGAGGTGGTCTCTCAACACAGCAAGGGATGGTGCCAGTCCTGCTCCTGCACTTGAGATGCTGCTCCAGGCATCCTTCCTGCCATGATGCTAACAAGTGGCACGTGTAGGGCCACTCAGCCATCCCCACCCTGGTAGAGTGGCCATGAGGCAGCCACACTCCAGCCCAGAGCAGGGACCAACCTCTCCTGCCCTCCACCATCCATTCTCTGGCTGGGCAGCTGCTCATCTGCCCCAGGAGCTGCAGGAAAGCATGGGAGCAGCTGCCCACCGGAGCCTCGTGCTGCCACAGCCAGGCACAGCAGATGCTGCAGGCAGCAGAGCAGTGCCAGGCAGGGCAGGGGAACGCAGCAGCCTGAGAGCGCATGGCTCCCGTGCAAGATGAGATCTCATGCCCAGGAGAGGTGATGTTACTGTGGGTGTCCATGGTGTCTGAGCAGACAGCCACAGGACCATGAACCCACAGGAGATCACGAGCTATGGGTGGCCGCAGCACCCATGCAGACAGACACAAGAACATGAGCCTGCACGAGCTGCAGGAAGACCACAAACCAGGGCCCACACAGCAGCTCTTCCACCAGCTTGCATGGGCAGCACCCTGTGGGAAGACATGGCCAGTCCTGTGGCAGAGGGTCATCTCTGCAGTGGAAAAGAGAAGTGAAAAGGAAGAAAAAGCCTAGGGGAGCAATGGAAGAGCTTTTTCTGCAGCAGGAGCTCAGAGGCCAGACAGCAACTCCTTCAGGGAGCATCTCCTCCTCTGCTAGCACCTGTGGGTAGGCAGGGGCAGGCAGCTGTGCTGGGGGTGGGGAGCACCAAGCTCTTCCCAGGGACCGAGGGCATCAGGAACAGTGTCTGAGATGGACACCAGTGTGCAGAGCATGGCTTGCTCCTGCAGGAAAACTGCTGCCATGCAGAAAGAAGCACAGAGCAGAATGTCATTTTTGGCCACTAAAAGGGGGTTTGCCAATCATTTCCCACTCTGGCTAATTAACATATAACTGAGAAGCAGAAGGATGAACTACAAATCCCTCCTGAATTGTCAAGCCAAGGCTTCTAACAGCTTGTTGGCTGCTGAACAGAGCTAGCCAAGACAAAATACAACACAGAAAAACCACCCAGACTGAAGCACAATCTGGAAACATGACTACAAATTAGTTCCTCATGAATATTCAGCAAAGGACAGCATTACCTTCCCATTAAGATTTGCCAAGCCCAAGAAGCCACCCAACTTTCATTTATTTGCTCATCAAGAGAAAACGAGCCATTTGCACCTGAATGCAGGCAGAGTTGTGCAGCAGTGAACGAGGGTGCTCTTCAAAAGCTTCGCTCTCTAAGCTTCAGCAGATACTGCTTTAACCAGAAATGAGCAGGAGTCCTCCGAAAAGCACAGGCTGCCCAGTCCGGCAGTCAATCCACCAGCAGCTTTGGCTAGCTCTGCGTGTTTGAGGTCCTGGCCTGTACACCAGCCGCTGCTGCCAGGAGCAGGGCAAAGCTGGAGCCCCTTGGCTGCTGCTCAGTGCCAGCCTGAGTGAGAGATGGAGCAGCTGAGGACTAGAGGGGAAAGGGGAAAATGGACTTGCCAAAACTCTCTCTTAACCATTAGTTGCTAATTAGGATCCTCTGAAATTCCCATCCAAGAAGAGGCAGAGCGAGCTGCAAGTAAGAAGCCCAGTTCAAGTGGCTACTTCTCTTCTTCTTAAAGAAGAACAACCCAAAAATCAACAAAACTCTTTGCCTGCTGGGAGCCTCTGCCTCCAAACACACCTGCAGAGGTTCAGGTGGGGGATCAGCACCCAGCAGGACATGAACAGGAGATGGGTGCGCAGTCAGTGTTGGGTGCTCCTGGGGTCCCCCCTGGCCACCCCTGCCCACATGTCCTTGTTCCTGTTGCCTCCTCAGAGCAAAGCTGCAATGTGGCTCTGAGCAGAGCCTGGAAAACACCACAAGTTGAAATATTAAATGTAATTATTAAATATAAAATGTAAATATTAAATGAATGTACTCCTGCTGCATTTTCTACCTCAGTTTGCCCTGTTTTGAGGAAGGGAACAATAATCCTGCTGAAATCACAGCAGAGCTACCACACTCACAACATGGATGCCCAGTAATGAACACAGTGATGTGTTAACCATCACTCATTAAAGAAGACAGCACTGAATAAATTCAAACCCCAAATCAGTTTGGGGAAATCACAAGCTGTTGCTGGAAAGCACCTAACAGGATGAGATGGGCGGTAGGCTCTGCTTCAGCTTGCAGCCTCATCTGGCAAGTGGCAGAGGGAAGAAATGGAGAAAAGAGAAATATGTTCATATGGAAACAAACACTTCATGCCTGAGTTTAACTAATTTTTATGATGCATCAGCACTTAATACAAAAAAAAGATAATTTCTGAGAAGTAAAATGCTGTTGAGGGTTGTAGGAAGAGCATTTCTATAAAACCACACTAATTTAACCTGGTCTTTTTCCCTCATCCACCATGTTCTCTCAAATGCTCCTGTGATCTTGCTTCCACCAAGATTAAAGCAAGTAGGACTTGCTGTCCTTCCTTTCTTTTAAAATTATTATTAATGAAACAACAGAATTAACTAAGTGCTTTAGGAATACATGTTATCTCCTATGTAAGAACTTTTTGAAAAACACTGGATTTATTCAGCATCCCAGAGCATAGTAAACATTCCTCCTGCAACTTACAATAAGTCAAACAATTTTTTCCCCTCTGACTTTTTTTGGTTTGCTTTGTGTTTTCATTTTTGTTTTGGGTTTTATTGTTGTTTTTTTTTTAAAAAAAAAAAGCTTTCTCTATTCAAATCCTCCTAAACTTATGGACCGCAGCAAGGATCTCAACAGAAGTACCCCAACCCTAGAACAGAGCTTGCCTACATGTGAGCTGAAAGCCAAGGGCTTTGCCAGGGGCTGCCGGCAGGGTGGGAGGGACAGGCACCGTCTGTGTGCGGGGCCCCTGCGGCAGCATCCAAGCTCAGCCCCACCACGCCAAGGGGATCTGTCTTGCAAGAAGGTGAGGAGGGGCTTTCCTTGGGCTGCTGCAGAGCTGCATCTGCTGCAAAACACATGCATCACTGCCACACAGCTCTGTAGATCAAAAGGAATGTGCACTAAATAACACCATACTCGTCTGGGGCTTCGGGTCACCACCAGTCCTACCATCCTGCCTCCCACTCCCGTTTGTAGTGAGCACACCCCTGTAATTACCCCTCCTTCCCTTGCTAAACAAGGACTCCATCACCACACAAGCTACCCCTCTCGTTTTCAAACCTCACAGTCAGGCACGGCTTCACCAGGCACGCCTGGGACCCAGACAGCTTCTGCCAAACAGAGATGGCATGTGGCACAGAATCCACTGAGTTCATAGCCTGTGTGGACCGAGCACAGTCTAGCCTCGTGAATATGAGCTAATGTGAAATGAAAACTTAGACCACCCCAGGCGCTCTCCCTTAATAATGCCTGCACCTCCCTGATACGATCCATGCGCTTCCCAGTGCTCACTGCAGCGTTGATCACGCTGGTTCTTTCACATGCTCACCAAATGAATGCTGCACCCCCAGCCATGAAGTCTTACCGTCTCTTTAGACTTCGAGCAAAGTAAGGGGCCAGGGGCCAGGCTGAGAAACAGGTCAGCTCAGGGGAATCCTGGATCCTCTGCTTTTATTCTTGATGCCTACACATACAAACTTCTACCAACAAGTCACGGGAAGAGCAATGAACCCATGGGTCTGTGCCTAACAGTGGAAGGCAGCTGGAGGGGGGCAGCTGCAGCAGGTCCTAGTGACACCCGGGGGCTCCCCTATGTGGGAACACACCATCTGACCAAGGAGACTCCATTCAACCCCAGGAAAATGGGTTAATGCAGACTCAGATGTCTTAGTCAGACTGACTGGCTGCTCTCCAGCCACAGTCCTCACAAAGACCCAATTCAAAGGCTCTTCCTATCTGGTTTCAGCATCTTGAAAAGAGAACAGAAAACATCTCACAGAAGGCAGCTCTGCCAAAATAAGGGAAATGAAGCAGAGGGCACAAATTCTCTGTGTCATGTCTCTGGTCTGCTCCACAGCCTGGCCCCAGCCTCTCTCCCCCTGGTGTAAATCAGGAAGGATCTACTCGGGTGATGCCAGTCAGTGGAGGCGCAGCAGAAATGGAGGGGGGTGCCTTGCTGACAGAGCACCATTGTGAGGAGTCCTCATTTGTATTTCATGCCTTCTGCTGCGGGATGTGAATGACCCGGAGGAGTTCTGCAGGCTGGCAAGTGAAGGAAGGCTTTGTGCCTGAGGCGATGCCCAGAGGATGCAGCCCAGCGGGACCTGCGCCAGTGGTGTAGTGCGGGCTCCTGTCAGGAAATCATCAGAGGTGAGGGCAAGGGTCTGGAGCACACTGCGGCTTGCTCTGAAACTTGCACCCACTCAAGGCTGCAGGATGACATCAGAGGAAGTGTTACCTCCCCGTGCATCCCCTTGGGCACACCTGTGGTGGGGTGCAAAGTGCTCCCCAGCAAGCTCCTGTGTGTGAGCACTTCTGCTGAACTGTGGCAGAGCCCTCTTCTCAGTGAGGTGCCCCTGACACCTTTGCAGTTCACGTTCCTCATAAGAAACAAAAACCAGAGCCAAACCACCAAGACTCCAAGCCAACAGCAAGGAGTCCCTATCCTCCACCACCTTTAACTGCTTCTGAAGAGCATCCTGCCACAGTCACTGCCCAACGCCTCGACCCTGCCCCATGAGCAGGGAACAAGGAAGGGCTGTAAGCTGCCAGGTGAATCCATGTCAGTGCTCAGAGCCCCTCCGGCACTACAGCACCAACCATGCTGAGACACATGCCTGCCAGCCAGGCACCGGCCAGCTCTGGAGCAGGAGGCAGGGTACACAACCTGCGGGGTGGGAGGCAGCATGGCTCTGGGAGCAGAGGCTCCAGCTGTAGACAAAGTAATCCTTACACACCTCAAGGGCTACCCATGAAGAAAACAGCCTGAAGGCTACTTTAATACTGTCATCTTAACATTTGCAGACTGTTGCCCTCTTGACTTAAGTGTTCCATAAACACAGAGGGGAAAATAAGCTTGACCTTGTCCCCATGACTCCTTCCCCGTGACTCTTTTCTAAATATGTGCTGGCCCTACCGTTAATGCAGACAGATCAATGAGGAGGGCGTTTCTTGTCAGCCCTGGGCACATCCCCATGCTTGTAATTCAGAGGCCTGCTGCAAAACCCACCAGCACAGGCAGCTTCACCAGCACCAGACCAACGGCTGCCGCCTTTGCCACGCTGCTGCTGTGGCTTCTCAGAGAGGTGTTCTACACACACAGTTGTACAGGAGGATTCTGAAGGGCAGGATGGTGACCAAGTATCTTTTCTCAAATCCTGTATTTATTAAACGTCAAAGACTCCAGATGGGCTGGGCTGAATCCAAGCCCCAAGTGTTCTCCAAAACATCTCCATTTCTGAGCTGGTTCAGAGCCAGCCCCATTTCAAGCTGCTGCCGAGTAATGTGGAACCTGGACTTCTTGATAGCAGACAAGGGGAAAATAATCTTTTCTGCTCATTATGTGCAGGATTTGCTTTTTATAGTTTGTTTCTTTAAAAGTTTGGTCCATCTGAAAGACTCATTAGATGCTTTATGTAAATATTTCATAACAAAAGCCCTATGACTATAACAAAGTTCTGACTGCCAGCCTCTGCTGCTCTCTCCCCCTCCTGCTCTAACATACGCTTATCTGAAGAAAGTAACTTATTCTCAATAGCACTGAATGAACAAAGGGAAAAGAGAGAAAGCAGCAAGGAGTATACCCTGATCACCGGTCGAAGCAAGCACTCCTTGTTCAGGATGGAGACAGTGCTGGAATTAGGCCAGAAGAGAACCCAAAGAATTCAGGAAAAGGTTTTGGAGCCTCTTATGATTGAAAAATCAGACTAAAAGTCGCAGCATGGACTATCTCGTGCCAGCAGCCAAAAGCCAGTATTAAATGGGGAAGTTTCTGAGAGCATGAAGTCAAAATATGGTACAATTGTCTACTTTTTAAAAACAACAACAAAAAAGCCAAATCCAGGAGAAAAAACTGAATTTAAACATAGCAATAGAAATCAAATCTGTTTAAATTCAAAACAAACAAGCAAGCCTTACCTTGGTGAACCCTATTTGCTCCTTCCGAAAGTTTTCCAAAGGTTTGATCAGCAAATCACTAGCGTTCTGTACCTACAGAGCAAAGAAAGAAAGAGTTTTATTACAAGACACAGATTAATTTCCTCCTAAAGAGAGGCTGATCAGGGCCAGAAGCCAAGAACTCTTAGATTTTAATGTCTCTGACTGCAAACCTGTTCTCTGTCTATAGGTGAAGTCACTTAATCCATCCGTACCCACTTTTCCCCATCTATAATACACAGAAAACCCCAATCATGGCACACAAGGCTTTGGGGGACATCCTGTAGATGACAGACAGGTTTCCCCCACACTGTCACCTTCCCTGCATGGCAAGCCATTGCCCTTTGCCTGAAATGCTGTGTTACCCCCATCAACCCCCTGCCAGAGCAGCAGCCCTCTGGGACACTGGTCCCCTCACAGTCCTATCTATGCCAAGGCAGCTTTTGTCCCTGCCAGCTTCTCCAGCTTCAGAATAAAGCTAGGATGGACCCTCACAGGTCTGCAACGCCCAGCCCAGCCATGTGGTGTGTCGCTGGCACACTGGAGCAAGCGCCTGGTGAAGCACGGTGTGCGTGGCCCCTGTGCCACAGCTCAGGCAGGACGATGCTGTCAGTGACAGCACCTGCCCCCTACCCCATTTTAAAAGAACCACTGTCCGTATCACACATGTGAAGGACTGAGAGAACTGATGTTCAAAGTACACTGGCTGCTGGGTGAGCCCTCTCCAGAAGCAGCCCCAGGAGGCAAGGCTGTTTGTTTATCTCTCCACGAAGCACAAACCAGAACCAAATATATTCTCAAAGCACACTGCAGATGACTACTTACTTGTCAGCTCAGCTGGGTCCCTGCCTGCAGCGAGCTGTCCTGCCTGTTCTGACAGGAGGGAAGGAAGCAGAGGAGACATGCTGCTGCAGCTGCCTGCCCTTGGCTGCTGCTGCCAGCTCCTCTGCTCCAGACAACCTGTCATACTCCCTCCTGCCACCAAGGCACACCACTGCACTAGCCCTGCTTTCCACAACAGCATCTGCCCTTGTCTTTAATGTGAAGCTGTGATGGGTAAGATTCTGGAGGCAAGATGTGCTCGGTTGCTAGCATCTCCCAGTGACCACAGCAGATGCTCATACTGGTGAGTACACTGTCAGAAAGTGGCTGCTGCAGTCCTGAAATGAGCCGTTTTCCAATGCTAAAAAATCCGTAAGAGCTCAGCAAGACCGTGACGGGCAGGAGCTGCTTCTCAGAGAAGGTGTGATGAAGGCCGCAAGCTCACACGAGCAGAAGGCAGGGCTGCAGCAGGCTGGGGCTGGCTGCCCACCATGGCTTTCTCATGGTCTGGCGTTTCTCACCACAAACAGCACTGAGCTTGATGGCTCTAACAACATGTCTCTCAAATAAATGATGAGCTTTCCTTCTCCTGAGATCCAGCCAAGAAGACGAATGACAGCAGGTTATCTGTCATGGCAAAAGAATAACAATGACAGCTAGGGAAAAAGGAAAGCCAGCGCGTGTCTCTTCCAGTCCTGTCAGATGTCTGAAAGATGCTTTTCCTGGGACATATTCTGTGCTCCCTCTCCATGAATCCACAAGCAAATGCACCCCAGTTTGTATCACTGGCTCCAACTCCACCTTGACACAGGGAAATGACTTGCAGTCTCTTCCCATCCCCACTTCTACTGCAACAAGCTCTCTCCCATGCTCCAGAGAAGGGGATACAACACTACACTGCCACAGCTGTTTAGGTAATTTAAAGCTGATGAACACGGTGACAATGAAATCTCCTGAGTGAGCTACTGTAAAGAACTGGTCCTACAAGTGGAGGGGGAAAAAAAAATATCTTTAGAAAAGTTGGAGAGCATCCATGATCCCCGAAACAATTCCTTCGACCCACTTATCCACTGCCAAAGAAGCCATTGTACCTGGGATGTAACTAATAAAGAAATACCCTAATGATTTCGTCCAGCCTCTTACCAGTTTCATCCTGTTCCCTGATTGCCTGTGGACCTGCAGAGCGGCTGGTGGCATCCCACTGGCACAGCCACCCCTGCGGCACTGGCCAAGCCAGCAGCCTGGCACGAGCTCTCATTGCTGCACGAGGCAGAGGGAAGCAGAGCCAAGCAGCACATTCCTGGCATGCTGTAAAAGCTCTCTACCAAACCTAACCTTCGTGTATTTCCTGGAATTAGGAGTGAAACGGGAAGCCAACACTTGCTGTGGAGGGGCAGAGAGCACAATGCAGCAAGGGACTGAAGGCAGCATGTCGCCCAACCAGAGCTGTGCTGGCAAGAGCAGGGGCACGGGGGGACCAGCGTGCTTGCACCTGGCAAAAATGATGCTCAAAACACATCACGCTTCTTATTCTTTAACACTTTGTTTCATCACAAAACCAGCTTGTTACCAGCTCAAACACACCTGGCTCTGCAGAGCAACCTGCTGCAGATGGCAGGATCCTGGGACTGCATGTCTTCCTGGCATGCAGGAGAGGTTTTGGACACTGAGTGGGACAACCTCTTGCCCTCCCTGCCCAGCACCTCCCCTTTGCTGCTCAGGGCCCATGGCCATGGCACTGTGAACCAGTTGTGGTTCAAAGCACAACACTTCCAGTGCTCCCAGCTTCCCTCTGATGGGAAATGTCACACCAACGTATGTGGTGCCATTTGGCCGTGATTTAGGATTTAAACATTGTGACGAGGCAGTAATTACCAGAGCACATTTCAGATCATCTTACCATCATGGACCTCTCCAGCTCTACCTCATGGAGCAGCTCTGCAAACTCCTTAAAGGACTCAGCTGTAAAGAAAAGAAGAGGCTGGTCAGTGGAGCCGTGATGTGGCACTGGAGCACAGGACACACGTTAGGGTACCCAAATCTGGCTGTCCCCCAGAATCACCAACTAAAGGCTTGCCAAAAAATGGAGAAGAGGTGGCCCCTTTTCGCAGAAACTGAGTGAGGCAAGGACATCGGTGAAGGTTGGCCATGAGGAGTACTGATTTATGCACTGGGGAGGTGGGCCTCCCGGCTGGAGCAACGAGGGAGCCAGCGCCCTGGGAAGGGAAGACAATGTTAATTATCTGTCATTAGGCACTATGCTACAAAGCTGGTAAGGCAGGCAGCAGGGAAGGGGCAAACAGAGGAAAGGGCAGCCTGGGGCAGCAGGGACCGCAACACGACAGGCTCTGCCACAGCGGAGGACTGTGGGCAGGATGGGGCTGCCTGGATGGCTGCCGGCAGTGCCAGAACAGGCCCGGCACCTCTGCCCAAGCTGGAAGAGCTGCAGGTGCTTGCTAGGACCAAGACAAATCTGTCAAATGAAAACAGCCCAGAATGACAAAGATTACATTCAGCTACAAGAAGCACAAAGTCCATGTACCTACAAAGGAGTGGCAGCAGGTGTAGAAATGGTTATAGACATTGACATCACTCCCTAAAACGTTAAAAATTAAACAAAAATATCTCATTGATCACCACTTCTTAGAGTCCAACTACAGCAAAAATAACATGAAACCTGTCCTTTAACAAACTGAAACAACAACGTTTATTTAGCCTGGGAGGAAAAAAAAGACAAGGTAGGAGTGGTGGGGTCTCCCCATGTCACCGAAATCTCGGAATGAAGAACTTATCAACACCAATGTGATATAGATAAGCAGACTCTTCTTTATTGACGGCCGGGTATGAGAGCGAGTCTCCTCACGATCAACGCACACCAAGCTTCAGAATCATACACCATATACAGAACTTATTCATACATATTCATTAAATATTCATGCATAATCATAATATTTCCCAAAAATCATTAACACACCCTCCTCCTATATGCAATTCTGTGCAGTAAAGGTTAGAAAAGTCTAGAAATGGGTCTGGAGTACGATTTGGGTAGGTGGTATATGAGTCGGTGGTCGCGATCTCCCCCTGCCGGAATTACCTTTTACTAAAGTTCACGGTTTCTTGGCAGGTAACTACAAGCTGTTCTAGTCGACTCTCCCCAGTTCCCATTAATTCTATATTCTGACATTTCAATACACTTTCTACATACAGAAGACTAGTCAAATACAAAGAAATCTGTAAAATCCCAAATTTGTTACCTAAGTTTTAAACAATGATTCTAGCCCATTCTTCTGGCCTTGGTACAGGACTGTACAAAGGATTTCATAGCAGCTTTTACTGTGCAACTACAAGTTTCATCAAAATATATTTCTTATCCCTCTATACTTCTATTAAAAATGATTTTATAAAATCAAATAAAGTCAATTAATTCTAACTTACTAGCAAATCTGTAACACCCACACCAAGGACTATCACCAGGAGGGAACACTCAGTCCTTGTCTCTGCCCATCACAGGAGAACACAGGAAGGGGCTGAATTTGTGGCAGAGGAGAAAACCTCTCTCACCAGAAGAGCACTGAAATGAGAAGCACTACAGAAGTCTTGGTTCTCCAGAAGGCTGTAAGACAAGGCTGGGCAAGCGTCTGCCTACACATACAGTGTGGCTGTGTGCTGAATGCCTGTGGGGAATAACCTAATTGCCGCACCAAACCTAGGAGCTACCTGGGAGCTGGCTCACAAAGGTTCCCACAGTGCCACTCACCACCTTTGTGCAGTGGGAGCCGCACCCTACTTGGCTCGAAGCTGGGGACCGGTCCAGTGAGCTTCATAAGCACCCTTGCTCTGCCCTGTGTTAAGTACAAAATGGCTTTGTAAAACCTACAGGAGTTCTTAGGCTTGCAGTTCAGACCCTGCACTGGCTGTGAAGCACACGGAAGCACTTCAAAACTGGTAAGCAATTTAAAGACTGTCTGAGAATGAACCAAAGAACCTCAGAAGCACCTGGCTGACATCACAGCTCTTGAGCAGGATGGCATCCAGAGCTCCAGCATGCCTGGCTTGGCAGGGATAACACATGAAGGAACAAATCAGGCTTATAGTGAGGCATGTACAGTAATAGCTCATACCACAGATAGGGGAAGAGGATGCATTTGTGCTCCACCTGCAAGCTGAGGGCCCTCTCCCCTCATCCACAGCTGGCACCTTAGGAGGAATACCTGTCCTTCTGCTAAAAAACAGCTGTAATGCTGCTGCGCAGCCAGCGAGTACAAACTTCCAGCATTAAGAGGTTTCACTCTGCAGTTGCTGAGACAGACACAGAAAGGAAAAACCACAGCCTCGTGACACAGTGCCTCAGCTGGCATCATCAAAACATAACCTTCTTGATGAGTCAGTAATTTCTGAGTTCTCTATCAGAGCAAGAGCTTCAAAGCCCAGCACATGCGATGTCCTAATAGTTCATTACATTTGACCAAAGGGCTGACATGCTGACTTTCACTGTGGTTACTCAGGACAATGTAAAACCTGAAGTGTGTGCAGACACCAGGAGCCCAAGCCAGGAAAGGAATTATGACAGGGAGAAAAAGAATCCTGCCCTGAACTTACAGCGAAAATGTCAGTGCCTAAAATTTGCACTAGATGGGTTTTGATTGGGTTTTTTTTGCTGTACAGGAAGAGCCCATGCACACATTTCCTGTCTGTAGTCACAGAGCAACCCACTGGATTTGTCCTTGCACCACAAACATGTGGCTCAGGCTACACCCTGCTGCCAGGCCAGCAGTGTCCAAGAGCACTGGGGTGGACCCATGCTACTGGCCTGGGTCAGCACTTGCAAACCCTTGCAGAACAGAGCAGGGAGGCTGTCTGCAACCACTGCCTGCCAAGCCACACCTGGGAACCACCTGGGAGTGACTCAGCTGGCCCAGGCCAGAAGCATGCCAGGAACATCAGCTGCTTACAACCAGAAGATTTCTGGTTCCCATGCCTGGGAGGGACAGAACATGCCATCCGATTTCATTGCTCCGTTCATCTCTGAAGGAGCTGCTGATTTGGGTCCCACACAGGTGTCTAAAGGAGGGACCGCAGCCACTGTGTAAGGTGGGTGCGTCTGTAACTATTAACATCTCTGGGGGAAAGCGCTGCTCACAACTGACGACATCAATCCAGTGTCTGTCATGACCCACACTTGCAGTGTTCAAAGACATCACCTGACATGCAGAGGTGTCAGCCTGCCCTCTGCCTACATAAAAAGAAAGAAGTGTACCACCAGTTATATTTACAGATCAAACACCTTCCCTGAAGTATGATAAGAAGTGCTTTTGAATGTTTTGCTTCTTTCCCATATCCTGCACATCAAACAAGCTCCTATGCTCCCACACAAGTCTCTGGAACCCTTGCAGGAGACAGAAGCTGCTATGGAGATGTCAACACCCTGCTACTGTTGCAGGAATAAGAGAGCCTTGCAAAGCGGCTCAGCCCCAGCAGACACTGCAGGGTTTGGTGTGGGAGGAGGAACACAGCACAGGTTTTTTCACAGGGGAAACCAGGGACCAATCCTTGATGAGGCAAAGCAAATATTCCCCAACAAAAACAGAAGTAGAGAAACACAGTTTCACCACAGTGTTTTACATTTGCTGTGATCTCTTCTTGCTCTCCTCTGCCTGCAATCCCCCTATTATCCTCTGCCACTTCCAGCAGTCTTCCTTGCCTGACGAGTGCCACGGCCCCACCACACTGTCTCACTGCACCGGGCTCTGCTCCCCTCCCACAGCCAGGCAGTGCAAGAGCATGGGATGTCGAGCTTTGTCCCTTCTAGCCAGGAGAAGGGATGCTCCTTTCCTTGGGCAGCTGTTTGCTTCAGATCCCTCTGCTCCCAGAAGGAGCTTTTAAAAGGCAATGTTTTCCCCTCCCTTATTCAGATGCATTCAGAAACTCAGCACTTCTCTTGACATTAGATTTGGAGGCTGACTCATTTCCAGCGGGCTTCACCTAGAGACTTTCCATAAAGGAAACCAGATATTGAAGGGCAAGCTACAATCTGCTTTAAATTGCTTTAAATAAAACCCAGAGAACAGGCTTTACTTCCTTCCCCTTTCAATGATGGCCGAGAGACCTGACATCAGCAATATCACACTTGCAGTTGCTCTTCAACAACAGACTGACAAAAGCACTTTTTTTAGGTGTTCTTTTTCCTATGTTCTGTCCCCAGGAGCAGCCTGGCTAACGCCCTGTGCCCCCCACCATGGGCAGCCCCATTCCCTCAGGTTCCCCCAGGGTTTTGTCCCATGGGCCAGGGTCAGACCCTCAGGGCTGTTGTCTCTCCTGCCAGTTGCCCTGCTGCCGCCACCACTGCAGCACCCACATCCCTGCCCTGGCCATGCAACAGCACTAGCTAAGCCAAGAGCAGGGTTGATTTGAAAAGCACTGGGTTTAGGACACTTAGGCCATTCAGCTTAGCTCCCTGAGTGCAGCTAGCAGCTGTGTAACCTGCACAGTTGCACCAGGCTGGCAGGGATGTAAAACGGCTTTAGCATTGCTAATCCCGAAACAGATTAGTTTTGGGAAGTAGTACAATGCTCATGCCACAGGCTCCCCTGCTGCAGAGACTGGTGATTATTTTCCACACAACACCACATCCAGCCATTCATTTTTCCCAGCAGTTTGCAGCCTCGTCCCTTTTTCAGGGCACCACGGGGCAGCTTTGTTTTTGTAAGGCGCTTTCAGCAGAGAGCGAAGGTAGCTTTAGGAGCAGCACCCACCTGGATGGGGAGCTGTGACCAATGCTCAGTGCCACATGAGCTCCCACTCCATCTGCAGCACTGGGAAGTGGGACTTGCTGGGATGCCAGCATCGTGTTGACATCCTCCCCAGTGCCTGGCAGCACAGAGCAAGGCTGGAGCTATGGAAAACCTCCACAAATTATCCGCTGAACTGGGAATGTGAAACTCTACCCATGAAAGTACAACTTTGTAAAATATGCAATGGAATAGCTGACTAGCATCTGAGGAACCCGGCTCCTGATGCTGTTTAACAACCATCAGCACAGGCAAACACCTAAAGAAGGAATAGACTTTCTCAATTACTGAAAGTTTGGATGAAAAAGAAGACTTACCAATATTAATCTCATCATCCGTTAGTGTGTCACCAATAAAGTCGAACTGAAATGACTGCAAAGTCTGGGAGAATTTCTGTACTGCCGATGAGTAACCTGGAAAAGAATAGAGCAGTAAGACTGTATATTTTTGCAATTGTTACACAGAAGCAGCAAGTCTTAGAAATTTAGCCTAAATGGAACAAAACCATAGTGAGGCTGTTAGAAAAATCCATATGCATTATGAATTTAAGCACTTCAGAAGAGGTTGCAATGTTAATATCCGTTAGAGGCTGAAGAGAGCATTTGTTTTGTTTTCTTTTTCTTTCTCAGTGTTGTTGAAAATGCTTCTGCAATACTAATGATGCACCAAATCATACAAACAGCCGACCAATAGCCTCACGTCCTGCTACGTACAAAAAGAGACACTGACACGATTCCTCTGCAGGAAAACATGCAGCTTCAAATGCAGCATTCACCAGCCCTGCAGGAACGTTTCCAGAGAAGTAGATATCCCCGGTGCCACACATGCATCTGCACAGCTCCTCAGAGCACAGAGGCTGTCAGACAGGCTTGTCACTGTTCAGAGTAAATTTTTTCATTATACGGGAGGAGAATCTGTAGACTCAGAAGATAAACGTGGGGAAGAAGACAGGATTCAAAATAACTGCTCCTCTTTAGGGGGTCACAGACACAAGCAGGCCCTTGGGGGGCTCAAGCTATGCTCGTCAGAGAATCTGCAGATGGCCCAGGGACCTGCTCCTGTCTCGCTGGTGAAGAAACGCTCACTCTTGAAGCAAAGACACTTCCTGATGGCGGTTGTAGCTCTGCCCAAATTATTTTTGGACTTCCCACAGAATTTTCTAGCCAAAAGGATCCTTTGTGTCTTTGTGCCCTGTGCGGCTGCTTCACAGCTTCATTAGTGGCTTCGTTGTTGTGAAGGCGTCTGCTGACATTGGCAGAGGAGCTGCCGCTGGGACGGGGCAGTGACAATGCAGCAGACCCCAGTGCCAAAATCACCCATATGGTGACAGCTGCAACAGCCACAGGTAACACTTCACTGCACAAGAAACCAAGTCCTTTTCCCACTGGCAGAGCACAAGAGGGAGATGCAATGTATTTGATAGTCTCACACCAACCACATCTTCCTGCACAGTTACGTGCTTTTTGGGGGCGTTAAGTCTTTCTCCAACAGCAAATACCTGAGATACAAACAGAAGGAGGCTGAACTTGCTTAACCTTAGGGAATAGAGTGTAGACAATAAAACAAAAGTAAAGGAATAATTTTATACTTTGATTTGCATTGCTATTTTCCCTAATTTTGGACTACAGCTATAGGCACAGTCCCAGGCTGGATTCCTTTGGGGGGATCCACTGGAGACAGCACTTTCTGAAATTCAGGAAACTGCAAAAGTGTAGCAGACATCACAGCACAGGCATTAACGTGCAACCAGCTCACAGTCCCCTGCTTTGCCAAACCAGGGGAAAGATTGCTGCAACAGAGCAACTCTGTGCACATGGGTGCTTTTTTTTAATTTGTCTGTTTGTCTAAAAAAATTAAGACACGCACCATCATTTTCGGCATCAGTTGTTAAAATCTAGGCGGAAAGTAATGGCCAAAAATGAGATCTGAATTAGTGAGGAACTGTGTCTGCACAGTACAGCCTACCCCCCTGCATTTCTAGCCTGAGAAAAATGGTGATTCTGGGTATATTTTTGTTAATTCTTTTCCGTTGCAGACTCAGTGACAGAAGAACTTATGACCATGGTGGCAAACATGGAGTTTTCCAAAACACTGCTACGGAGGGGAAAGAAGAATTGGACAACACTGAACTGGGCATTGGGGAAAAAAATCAAGTGGCCTGTGCAGGATCCCGACAGGTCCCCAGACTGCTCTGCTTCCCCTGTCCCTAGGTCAGGAGCACTCGAGGGCCCCTGAGCAAGCATGGCATGCGGGAACAGCCAGGTCCCTGGCCTGGGGAGAAGCACAGCCTCAGAGTGCACAGTCCCCGTTTTCCCCTCAAAAGCCTCGTTCAGCAGTTTCCTCTGATGGGTCAGACCTTTGTTCCTGAATGGGCAGATTCAGGCCTGAATGTCGCTATTTACCCACAGCTGCTGGGGGGCTGAGAGTGTGTAAATGGGTGAACTCCAGCACAGAATGATGTCATTGACTTGATGGAAAACCTCAGCAAATAATTCGCTCTCAGTCCCCTCAGCATTCGCTTCAGGCTTGGCCAGAGGCTCTCATTCGGCTGTCGCTCAGGGGAATCTGTTCATCCCTCTGCAAACCCTCATCATCTTCCCTGGATGCTGCTGATGGCCCCCATCTAGCCCCTCCTCGCTCCTTGGCTACGTTGATTAGTGGGTGAACTTCAATCACTCCATTTGAACACCCACCGAACCCAGCGCCAAGTCCCTGAGCAGCACGTCCAAAAGCCAGCGGTACCCGAGGCTCATCGCATCCCACCCTCCCACACCCCCAGCCAGCATCTGTCTGTCCCCTCCATGTGTGCTGGCTGCGGGGGTGGTGAGGAGGCACCAGCCAGCTCTGGCTGTGTACATCCCTGTGAGCCAGGAGCATGGCTGCACACACAAATCCCACTCACAGCGCCTGGCAGGGACAGAGGGTTTGCACGCACCGTTTTTCCGTCGTGTGTGTCAGCACAGCATTTAGCCCCAGCATCAGAGAAATGGTCCTTGGCAAGCTGCTTGCCTTTTGCTTTTATAGTAACAGGGAGTAGGGCAAAGGTTTGAAAAATCCAAACACAATCTATTTTAACCAGAAAAAAAGAAACAGTATAGCTGATTTAAGGTACATTTTCCTTTGAAAATTTTGACTGGCCAGAAAGTTTATCTGCTAATTGTCTAGCAGAAGGAAATCCAAGTGGACATGCTATAAGCCACATCTCACATTAGCTACATAGTGGGGAAAAAAAAAATAATAATGAGCGCCCCTTAATTACTCCAGTGCTGTTTGGGTTTGCCTGGGACAAGGAATTCTTATTTCGGGGAGCCATACTCATCCCCACCTTCAGCAGTCGGATATAGGAAACCCCAGCTGCCAGCAGCGATCATGTGCATTCCACCCTGCTGCGCTGCCCAGAGCTAATGGTGGCTGAAGGTGGATGGCCATCCCTGCTGTCCCACACCGAGGTGACAGCCACCAAGGCCATCCCTGGGGTGGCCAGGGAAGCCACCTGGCACTGTGCAGACCCCACCACAGAAAAAAAAAAACCTGTGGAAGATGTAGGGTTAGGAAAGGAGAGGACAAGCCAGAGGGAGAGCCAGTGCTGCGAACGCCTGGCGTGGCTCCTGCGGAGCGCTTAATGGAAACCAGACTCCTACAGACCAACGTGACTCGTCCCTGTACACGTACAGAGTCTTGGCTGAACACCAGCTTCTAACAAATCCTATATATATACATACATGCAGGACAGGCAGCATCAGATACTGCTACGGTATTATGGGTGGTGTTATAATGATGGGGTGTTTATTGGGAAATTAATGTAGGGACCACTCTGGCAGCTGACCCCGCCACAGTGGTGCAGCTGGCAGCAGCTGCCGAGGGAACACAAGATGCTGACGCCAGGGTCTGTGTCCCTGCAGGGCCCAGCAGCCAGGACAGCACGAGGGCCTGGTGCAGAGCATCGCCACATGCTGCTCAGAGACACTCATCAAGAAACTGCCCCTTCCCTCGGTGGCACTTGGCCTGCGTCACGGTGACACCAGGGGATGGGCCAGGACAGTGGTGGCTGGGGAGAAAGGGATGAGCCATGGCCACAGGAAAGCAGTGTGACAGCTGGAAGGGGCCACCAAGGTCAGCAGCTGGAGCTGGGCAGGAAGAGATCAGCTGTGTGGAAAAACAGGGCTAAATCTCCACACTGGGACAGATAAGCCCTTATTCTCCCTTGTTTTAACAGCCACTCAGAAATCTTTTCCCTCCCAATACAAACACATGGCTGTAAAATGCCCCCTACTTTGCACACCCAAAGCCTGGCAGGAGGGAGAGGGTCCGGGCTGGAGAGAGGCAGCTGCAGGGTTGCCCCGCTCACACAGCACCAGGAATGCATGTGCAGAGCCAGACTGTCACTGAAGGAATAACACTGTGCTTCCAAGGCAGGGATATCACCTCAAACGGCATGCAAAGCCTCAGCACTGCCCGGCAGCCCTAAAGGACCCTGCCTGCTCTTGGTACAGCTCAGCCTGTTTCTGTGGAAATGCACCAAAATGAATTTGACCAGGAATCCTCTAGGACTCTTCTTCCTTACAGCATTCATTAAGCAATGCCAACTTTCACAATTTGCAGTTACAATAATTTACTCTTCTAGTAAAAATAAACTCCCATCTCTCTGCACAGAATAACCCCAGCCAAGCTGTGCCTGGCAGGAGGGAGGGAAGGAGTGCCAGCTACAGCCACGCTAGTCTTAGGAGGTACACAAAGAACTTTTTGGTTGTATTTATGTATATATAAACACACCTCTAGAGACTGCAGCTATTGAGGATGTGCCCCACAGACTGCTCATGAGAACTCCTGCTAGGTTTTTGCTTTCAACCTTTCACAGCAACCATCAGTAACCAAAGACCACAAACAAAAAAATGTTGCTATCTTTGCAAAAGCCACAGGCCTCTGAAAAACCACTGATTACAACCAGAAGCCCTAAACCAGGTTGTGGTTCCGCTTCCCCCCCAAACACCAATGCTTAGAATTTAAAACAGAAGAAAACCATTGCCACAGGACAGATCCCACAAGGGGCTGCAGCCCCACACACCACCTCATGCTGCCATGGGGACAAACGGACACAGCTGGAGAATGAGGCACGGTGGTGCTGCTTGAAGGTGTGCGATGTTCAAGATGTCACAGATGCACATCTTTAGTTAGCTTTACACTCCTCAGAGAAGGGCCCCACTTCTCCAAGTTTCTGTCTGTGTGATTGCAATGGTCCTTTCTTGCCAAGAGAGGAAACCACATCCCTGAGTACGTGGAAATAGAAGTACCAGTGACAACACACTGGTGACAGTGATGGGGACTACCAGGATCTCTGTGCACCAGAAAATGGGGGCCACGCTTGGACTGTCTCATTTAGAACCAGAGGGACAAATGTGATGTTGGATGCAAGAGAGATGCAGAGGGAGCAGCGTGATTTTTAGAAATAAACTAAAAAAAAAAAACACAGCAAAAAACCTCCTCCTGTGTGGAAGAGCGGTTGCAGAGTATACACTTCACACCTGCCAGGACCAGCCTGCCAGTACCCTCACACAGGTTATTCATACCTAAATATCCCCTTGCTGACCCAGTTACAGTACATTTGTTAGCTGTGCAGCAGTTGGTAGAGCGAGCACCAGCTCTACTTCTCCCCAGGAAACAGCCAGGCGAGAACTGCTGCTCCTCCAGGAGCTCAGGGGCCAAATGGGCAGCAGGTTCAGCAGGCCTTTGTCTACTCCTCAGTCACATATTGCTCCCTGTGTATCGCACTGCAAATTAAGGAGAAAAAAATAAAACACAATATCCCACACCTCATCACCATAGCAATCATTGGCCAGTGACATTTCTAGAGCAAATGCAGTCCTTAATTTAACTGGATTCCAAATGAGGGCAGATACAGCGAGGCATGAACAGCTGAATGATGGGGCTACAGCATCCCTGTTTCATCCCCGGGAAGGGGATGGGATGCCCTTGCCTACACTGGAAGGTGAGAAGCAGCTTTAACTAGTCTCCCTGCCTGCACTAATGCAGAGGCAGTTAGGGGGAGAGCAGCCAGCAGAGATCATCGTGGGGGAACAAGCCACTCCTAAGCTTCTGTACCTGCACAAACACCCAGCCATAGTGCAAAGGTGCCCTGCATGGAGCAACTTAAAACAGCTTCAACAATCCCTAAGGAAAATCCAAAACTATTTTGAGCTATGGCAATGAAAATAAACAGACCAAATGTAAGGAGAAGCTCCATTTTTGTATTTTGCTTTCTTCTTCTCAAGCTTGAAAACAGAAATATCAAAACCAGCCGCACACATTTTTTTCTTTCAAATAAGCAAACAAAAGACAATAAAAGTTCATTCTGTACTTAAATAAGAGTATTTTAAGCCAAAGACAAATTTTAGGGTTAGGATCTGAGCTCTGGAAATTCATTTTTTTCAGGGAAATGTTGCAAGACTCTGATGCACAGCAGCTGAGGATGCACCTAAATTGCTTCCCATTGCTTAGTCACTACAGAACATTTTCTACTTCCTTGTGGAGAGCTGTGCAATGGCACGTGCAGAACATGAGAAATATCATTTTTCCTCCAGTGTGCAAAAGAAAGGGCTATGATCCCTGAAGGGAAAAGAATGTGCCCACTGTTACCAGCCCCCACTGATGAATTTCCCAGGGAGTTGCATCATGAAGGAGACAAAGTATATCCACACTGCCACCCTGGAGATAGGGTTCTGGATGCGGTACCCGACCCACCACTTCCAGAGGATTCTCTGTACTTGCAGCAAAGCTTTATGAGCTGACACACAAACTGTTTGGCCAAGGGGCCATATTCTCTCTGAGCTCTTGTATTTATGCATCGTATGCTAACCGCATGAAGTCCCCAAACATTGTCCCACCAAAATACCTTGACTCTGAAATACATGAAGCTGCCCTGACTGAGCCCAGATGTGCCATTAGGAACGTGAGTAATGAGTCCTGACTCACAGAACACTCCTAAATTCTCTACAGCTGCTCAAACACAAAAACATGTTGATTTTTTTCAGATGAGGGAAAAAAAGAATCTTCCGGTCAGCCTTCTAGGTAGTCCCAAATCTACACAAGCATCTTGGGAGGAAAACAGCACTCCTGTTGCTCCATAAACGAGAGATGCTTACCATTAGGTAATTAAAAAATGTCTCAGTACAGCATAGATGATGCTCTGCATTAACCCGTGGCAAGTTGTTTGCAAGTGCCCTTGAAGGCTTTCTGGATGCTGTGGGGATTCATAAATACTGATATATTTTACAAAAGTCATTCTTCATACACTGATATGGGGTTTCCACTTGCCAGAAGTAAATGGCTAGCATGAACTTCTAAAAATAACTTGCTATATTTAGCTGTACTTTACAAATCTCTTGCAAAGGAATTTACTGAATGTCTAATACTTCTGTTATATATTTACATTTCTAATCAGTCCTTTATTGACAGTCTTTTACAAAATGCCTCATCTTTTACTATCTCAGTCGATCTAGCACAGGCTCCAGGGAAAAGACCAGGGCTATATAGTTCAAGTACAAATGCATTTTTCAGTAACTCTTCCTGCTGAGTGGCCTGTTGCTTTGCAAGCTGGTTATCTGCCCTCTGTGCCATTACCTGAACTCACACATCACCAGCCCACTTTCCCCCCTACCTTGTTTCTGTTTCCTGTCCTAAACCTTTTTTTATTCTCATAAATTATCTTCCTTGCCCAGGCAACCTTGTCATAAGTGCACAAACTTGCTCGAAAGGCTTATTTTCTTTATTTACTAAAGAATAAAAAAAAAAGGAAAAAAAAGACCAACATAGCAATTCTTCACATTTATCACATATGTAATATATTTGTCATGCTTGCCTTATCCCCCTTACTGACTCATGGAAACCTGCTATACTGTACCTGTATTGCTTTAGAAAAGCTGGCAAGCTTTATTATGCTAGACTGAAGATCAAGGAAGTTGAGGTTTTTCTGGCTGCCGTGAGCAGAAGGAGACTGTGGCTCTCCTCACCAACCGCTTCAGAAGTTAGGCAACTTATCAGCTCAAACCAACCAAAACAAAAAGGAAGCAAGCAAGGCTGGATGGACAACATTTTGGGGTATATTGGCTTGTTTTGGAGAAAACTGGAAGAGAGTGATGCGAGTTACAGCTTCTGAGGAGAACGATGCACTCTTCCCCTACCTCTGATTAAGGGAACGTTGATTGTCCAGCATAATTAGTGATCAATGCCATTGATCAGGAAAACAAGCATGCAGCAAAGCCACATTTTAAAGCAAAGACAAGGAACGCACCGTTCTTTCTCTCAGCGATTATCACTGGCTTGTACTAGTTTCCTGCAGAGTGGCACTTGAAGCCATATTTTTAATGTTTTTATAAAGGACAGTGTACAGATTAAGTTTTTATGATTTTTGCTTCTGAAATATCAGGATAGCCACGATCTTAAGTCCCTGTGAAGTGCAGGACCCTTTGCCACAGCCTCCTCCCTGGCCAAGCCAGGCAGGGGCAGCATAGGCATTGGTACCCATGCCCTCCCCGCAAACTGCAACACGACAGAATTACCACTGGCATCAGTGCTTCACTTAATGCTCCTCACAATGAGTGAGTGGTAAAACCACAATTTAAACGCCTGAAGTTCTCAAAGGACAGTTTTTCACCTCTGGCCTATTTCTGGCCTTTCAAACCGATCTCGTAGCCCTGCAAAGCTGGCGAAGTTCCTTCAGCAAAACTGGAAAAAGACATGAGGCAGACAGCCCAGAACACGTGGCTAACTGAAATGGAAGTTAAAAAAAGATTAGCAGCCTCAGAAATCAGCAAAAGTGTTGAAATGTGCATTAAGAAATAATACAGCTATAATTTCTCTCAATCATATATGTCGTGACATCCAACCAGTATCAGAGGGGAAATGACGAAGTTTTCTCCATAAATTTTAACCCCAGGTTTACAGACAAGTTGCCTTCAAGAAGAGCTCCCACCACCCCAAAAGACCAAAGGGGTTGGCAAACACTCCTCTGCTGGCGGTGTGGCTGCAGTCAGCCCGTCTCTTACGTTATTTCACTCCAAACTCTCACAATACGAATTTCTTCGTTCACAATTCAGCTCCTGGCAAAGCCTGACCATTTAGAAAACTATTATTTTTTGTATTCCAGTTAAGGTGATGCAGAGGAAAACGCATTTCACAATTTCCAACCTGATCACAGCAACCAAGGGTGCCAAGAAGCGACACCTGCGAGCAGTGTGCTTGGCACAGCTCTGGACCGGGGTGATGCAGACTACAGTCGAGCTGGTGCCAGCGTTCCTGTGCTGGGGTGGCCAGCAGCTCCTCAACCCATTATGAGAGGGCTCCAAGGGCAGC
The DNA here is from genome assembly GCF_015220075.1 of Falco rusticolus. NCBI lineage: Eukaryota > Metazoa > Chordata > Aves > Falconiformes > Falconidae > Falco > Falco rusticolus. The sequence goes on along the minus strand of NC_051200.1, from coordinate 23,419,722 downwards.
AGCACATGGCTGCTTTCTTTGAACTTCAAATGCAGAGGCTGCTATATGCCTGCCCCCAGCAGCAGAGCACGCCGAGACTGCTGGTGGTGCAGGGATGGTGGTGTCAGGTGAGCCATGGCTGCGGCGCTGGGCATCAGTGCAGGGGCTGGGGCTGTAATTCAAACAGGCAGCCAGAGTAGGGTGAGGCTCGCAGGTGACCGTCTGCTGCACCTACTTATATCACCATCCCATGGAGGCTAGCTTTTCTACCAGCCTTCCCCAGTCCTGGGGACAAGGCTTAGCCATGTTGAACAAAGGACAGACTCTGAAAAATAAAGGAACCGAAAAGTTGAGCCATGGAAAGCAAATTAATTTTCTCCTCCCTCAGGACAAGCGAGCTGTCAACGAGGGGCTGAGCAGCCCACTTCCCTGGGGAGCAGGAGAACCTCGTGCAAAGCAGCTGGTCAGCAAGGACAGGGCAGAGCTGCACAAATCCTTGCAGCACTTCAGGCCACGCGGAGCTCCCCAGCTCTGAGAGCAGCCGAGCAAACTTTTGGCACGGCTGCTTTGGCGTAAGCGGCAGAAGAGGCTGTGCTCCAAGAGCCACAGCTCCCTGCTGTACAAGCCGTACGAACACAGGGAAAACAAACACGAAAACAACAGACTCTTATCCGGGGCAGAGCATTAGCAATCCCCACAGAGATATCTTATGATCTGCAGAGCCATCAGATGCATCTCATTTCAGCTTCCCAGCAGCCACCCTTCCCAGGCAGGGGCAAGGCAAGTGAAAACCAAGTGCTTTTGCAGGCGGCTTCAGCGAGCGAGTGGAGCCAGCAGTTTGCTCCCCCAGCACGCGATGATTTCAGAGTTTCCTTCGATAAGGGTGCAGAGAAGGGCAGGCAGGAGGCCAGATGAGTCACACACGGTGCAAGGGGAAGACTCACAAGCAGCTTACAAGCTCAGTGCGGGGAGGAATGCACATCCCTCCTGCTTCAGGGCCAGGAGCTGCTGCCAGTGTGGATGAGGCCATCAGCCAGCACCACCTGGGAGCCCCTCAGGCACCTTCAACCTGACAGGCAGCCCAAACTCACTCACACTGCTGAGCACCGTTAGGTGGGCTTCGCTGAGAGATAGCCCACCTCTGCCAGCCTCACATCCCATGAGGACTTAGGGGTCCAGCTCTGAGTCCACCACAGAGGGTCCCCTGATGCCCTGCAGGTCCCCAGTTCATCATTTGATGGCACAGGAACAGGCTGTGTCCCTTGTTCTCAATTTTCACAGCTACGAGGTTTAGTAAGATTAATAAAATTATTCTTGCTTTAAAAATACCTAGCTTCATAATCAGTCTTGGCTGGAGTAACAGCATAAAAAAAGGAGAGAGAACAAACTGCAAACAGCAACCTAAATTCTAGGCCTACATGTATAAACTTTATCTCAGGCTATTCAGCTACTCTTATCATCATTTGAACAACTCGTGACTGCACATTCACCTGCATGGAAAATTTGGTGACAAAAAAAGGACACCAGCAACAAAGGCAGCATCTGAATGCACCCCAGAAGGGAAAAGCCAGCATGACCTGGGGATCACTGCTCCTGAAGGAGGAGCTCAACAAACAGTGGTCAGGACTCTGCAAGGCAAAGCACAAGCCAATGTGGAAAAGTCCATCAGCACCAAAACAAAAATTAGAAATTTCCAAAAGCTTTTTTCTTCATACATGTCAGACACTCAAATAAAAGGTTCACACCTTTGAAACATTAATTTAATGCTTAGTAAGAAAAATAACTGCTGCCTGCTGAATTTCATCAGCAGTTTCAAAGCAGCTTTCATTTCGGCGTGTTCAATGTCTGTAAAATAGCACTGCTTTGTGTGCAGGAAAGAAGTCTGCCCTTTTTTCCCATAAACCTCACAGTTCTTCAAACTGCACAGAAACTCTGTACTTCTGATAGCCAATGCTGAAGGGTAGCAACCCTGTCAGAGAAGGTACCACTTTGGCAGTGTATGGCACTGCAGCCCGGCATCCACGGCATGCTCTTGCCCCTTTTTCCCCTTGGGGAAGGGGCCTCTTGGCACTTCAGCTCCTCCTTGCAGACAGCAGCTGCAGCCAGGCAGCCAGCCATCGGTGCTGGAGCCATGTTCTCTAGGCAGGTATAATACAGCACAGGGCCAAGGAGCCACATGGCCAGGACTGTGACACAGGGAGGCTTCTGGCTGCACATCATGGCACAAACTAGTGGGGATGCTGAAGCCGCTACACAAAGCTGAGATGACACACAGCAGGACAGTGAACGCAGGACGCCACATCTGTAGTTACCAGTGTGCTACCAACAGAATTAATAAATAAAATATTACAAAAATTTCTGAAGAAAAAAGCCAGAAAAGCTGAGTCCTCACATAGTGACTCAAGAGGAAACTCTTTGGTCAGCAGCAGTGCTGCTGTGAGCCCGTGGGCTGTCAGACACATTACAAAACATGGATAACACCCACATCCTCCCAGGGAAGGAGCCAGGAAAGGCAACAGAAGATGAATGAAAAGCTCTCTTCATCTCTCATGCATGACAGAAGAAAAAAATATACTCAAACATGTGAAAACAACTTAACCTCTTGCCCTGGCCTTTTGTGCCGATGTATACAGGCAAGTTCCCAGAAGGTGTATTGTGGCACTGATCGGGCTGAAAAAAGCCTTCACAAAATACTGCACATTGGTTTGTTTTAAACTGGCCCAGGGCTGGGCCACAGCCCATTCACCAGCCCCTGAGCTGGCAGAGAGAGAGCTGACGCATGGTGCTGCTGCAGCGGGGACTGGCAAGGGGCAGGAAGTGACCCCAGCCAATATTCATGCCTACTCTGAATACCCCTCGTGCAGGTGACAAGGACACGGATGGAGCAGCTGTAACCAGCAGAAGCCAGCAGTCCCAGGGGGAGGCTGGGGACCAGAGCCAGCAGAGGCAGGGAGGGGAGCGAAGCCTTTGCACCCATGGAGCCCAGCACCACACAGCTCACACGGGAGCCATCACCATGCAGCCACCTGCCCTGCCACCAAGCCCAATGCATCAGCCACACAGCAAAGCAAACATGACAGTGTCCATGTGCAGGGCAAGCAAGTTGCTCCAGCCTGGAGCATGTCAAGCCCTGAAACAAGGGGTAAGATACACCCTGCAACTGGAGTAGGGAGATACTGTGCACGCTCCTCGTTTTTCTGGCCTGCATCTGAAGATACAGCTTTGACGGCTGTGGGGAGGGTTGCCTTTTTGGAAGGGTTTTTTGCTCCCTTTTTTTTTTTTGCTATTGTTTTTTTAGTTTCTGGTTAAAGCATGTCTGGTTTAGATTTCCACCAACTTGGGGCCCTAGATTCTGTGCACATGGCCTACAGCCCAGGAAAATGAGCTGCTTCATCATCTGCTGGCTGCAAAAAGATTCCCTCTTCCTACCTGTCCTGAGGATACCCACAGAGCACAGATGCTCACCAGGGAGAGCAGCACTGGTCGCACATGAGCTGAAGTCCACTGCATTGAGATACAGACACAGAAACTTTTTTTTTGCAAGTTGAGCATCGCTTCAGAGCTGCTGCAGGGGACAGGGAATTTGAACTGCCACTCCACTCAAAGGCAGAGGTATAGGCCCACAGAGGAAAAAGAAGGCAATGTGTTTTTTTTCAGTGGAAGTCATCACATTTGATGAATATTGTTATGAACATCCTATTAGGTTATGAAGCCAGAGTACTTCCAGTAAGTAGCACTTCTGTAAATGGTATTGTGTGTTACCAGTACTGCAGAACACTGTGGTCTGCCCCACATACAGGTACACACACACACAGAGTTTATCTACTAAAGGCCTCCAAAAGTCTCTGTGTAAACAGCTTCCAGGTATTCCTACTATCACCTTTGCTATAAGATGGTGCAAACCACAGACCCCAGTGCTGTAGCACAGTGATACTTAGGAGCACATAGGTCTCCAAATCCTCAAGACATTTTCATTCTCTTATTGCATACTTCTTTTCCAGAGAAAGGTTTCTGGCTAGTTCCTGGCTAAAACTGCATGGCCTTGATGTCTTTAACTCATTGAGTGTAACTGGTCTAGGTGGTATCTAGGTCCACACAACACCACTCTAAAGCAATTGATTGTTTTAAGCTGATGTCTGCAAACAACTACAGCTGAAAATTTAGGAGAAAATTTAAAAAGTTATCAGCACTAACTGGAGCCCTTACTGAATGAAACCCACCGTGTTGGGTGATGGGAGAAAACCAGCAAGGAGCGAACAAATACAAGAGAATACATTATTGGCAGAGGGGAGCGATATATTTTCCAGCAAGTCATTTTTCCCCTGCTAAAGTCCAGAAATGGCTTAACACTTGCTGCTATAGCGTAATGTGCTCTGGGAGAAAGGCGGAAGGTGTCCCTGCAGCAGTGAGCCATCCCCCTCTGGAAAGTCAGTCCAAGGCAGCTCCTCCCAGTGCCACCAGCATGGGTGGAAAACCAGTTCCACAGTAAAACAAAAGGCTCCAGTGACACTACAGGGGGAGACCATGAGGGGACAACCAAGAGATCTGCATTTCTGCTCTGCAATGTTTTCCCCAATGTCCCTCATCTGGAAGGTGACTGATGAGGCAGCAAGGCTGATACCTGGCTGAACTCAGCCCCACTCCAGGTAGAAGCGTTCAGTTGCTTGCTGTCTGCAGCTCCAGGATGAGGTTCCCCCTAAGCTGGTGTAATGATGAACACCATCTCCAAATGCAGGGACAGCAGATTGGCCAAGCTAATGAGGCCACCAAGACCTTGTTCAGCTGATTATACCCAGCCAGGGCCAAGTCTTTGTACTGAGAGCCATGCCTACTGGTACAGGGTCTGATCCTGGAACCATTCAAGTCAAGGCTCAGGTACTGACTGTTGTGATACAACTGGAAGAAAAAGGACAGACCAAATCTGAAGAAGTTGGAACTGTTCTGCATTACCAACATGGGCACATGAGCAGCCTCTTCATAATCACCTAGCCAGTGGCCTCAGAAAAACTGCTTACATGAGTCTTGTTCGGACACCAGATTTCTCTAGTTATACTGGGCAGTTTAATGAGTGGCTTTCCATGAGACAGAAGGCCTCGGTGCATCCACATGGATGATTTCTATGCACATCTTCATTAATGTGCCATATGCTGGCTCCCAAATAAGCTGCCTTTGTGGGACAGGATATTTTTCACGCAGACATCTTGATGCCAAGCTCTGCCGGGAGTGCAGAGCTAATGTTTGCCTGGCAAACTGCAACCCTTCCTGAGCCAGCACATGGACACTGGTGGGACAGACACATTCCTCTTCCCCCTTCTCCAGAGGAGCCTTAGGCTTGTTCAGACATAGGCAAAAACCAGTATCTGCCTGTAACACACTGTAGTAATAGATTCAAGCCTTTGTCTCTATAGACTTTACATGAACCTGCACATGGGGTTCCTGTAGGAACCAGGCAGACAGGCCACTCCATGGCAGCTTTAATCTCATTAAAATACTGCATTCTGTTGACACTCTGCCTTCTACACTCCAGAGCATTAAATCCTCAAACACCACCTCCAACAACAGCACAGGAACTTGTTGAGAACAGGTCTTCCACAGTGAGGACTGCAGAGTCCCTCAAGCAGACAAGCAAGTTCCCACACACAGTGCTGCCAGTACCAGACGTGCAGGGAAGAGGATAATGGTGGACCCTTCCCTGAGTCTCCTATTCAATCCCAGTCTTGGGGAAAAGCCCACCCAGACCCTTTTGTTACAGACTGCCATGTGCTTTGCAGGCATAGGTGCCTCTACACATTCCTTTATAAGGTTATCCTCCCAGGATAAAACACTTGCATTGCCTGGGGAGGACAATTAACTGACATGCAAAGTCAGAGGCAATCTTCAAAACTTTATGCAGTACAGAAATCAGGTTCAAAACCATGCATGCAACATTTGCATGAGAACTCAAAGCTCTTCCAGCTTCAAAGGACAGCTTACACCATTGCAGCATTTGTACGTTAATAAAAAGAGCCTCAACCTGACATTTCTTAAACTCAGTTTGATACATAATTACAAGAAAAGATCAAAGACCAGGGGGAAATAGATGGTTTTGCATGACCACACACAGCAGAGCACAGCTAGCAGGAAAGATTCTGGAAAACCCAACAACATACTGAGCCACAGAAAGAAAATGCTGTGAAGAGCCATTCTTCCAACAACTATGGTGCTACACAGTCACCTACTTCTGACATCCTTGCTTGTGGCCTCAAGCATGCAGCTGGCAGCAAATCTTGTCTGTGATCTGGTGCTGGCCACTACAGCACGGGCCGCGAGCTCTGCCACACAAACAAGCTGTTGCTGGGGCTGAATCCCCAGTGCCCACACGGGGCCCTGGCCAGCCTGAGGGGATAGGTGCCAGGCCAAGGGGACTGAGGCCAGCCCTGCACGCTCCGAGCAAGGCAGACCTTGCAGTTTCCATGGGGGCCAGCTAGAAGTACTGGTCTTGGCTTTCAAAGGCGAGCGAAGCAGCCCCAGAGCAGCCCTGGCCTCGGGAGTGCCAAGAAAGCGTGCCACAGGCCAAGGCGCCAGCCGCCCCCCCAGCGCCGGGAGGAAGGCTAACCAAGGCTGACCCCCCAGCCCGGGCCAGGCCACAGCGAGCTCCGGCACGGCCAGCACAACGTATGGGACCAGCATCGTCACTTGGCACTGCCAGAGACTCTGCATACTCCTGGCACAAGAAAGAAGGGATGCAGCCAACTTTACAACAAAAATAACTCACATTTCTGTCTCAGAGTAACTTATTTGCTATCATGGCCTTTCACACCCAAGATTATTACAAATGAACAGTATTTTTCTCTGCTTTAGTCAGTTTAATTTCTCATTTGGCACAACCTTCCACTTAGTAATGTTAGTGTCCCATGTATAGTCAGTTCTCAAGGGTTTGTCTGTCAGCAAGAGGAAAAAAAATGCCACACTTACAGGCCGCAAACGTGTGACTGTAATTGCACAGGGACCCACACCAGAACATGGGGAGCTGCACAGCACTTGGGAGGGCTTTACCCATGGTACTTTATTTATTTCAGCTGGTAACACGTCAGAGTTGGGTGGGTGGGGTGGAACCGATTTCTCTTAAGCCCTTGAAAGGCAAGAGGAGTTTAAAGCACCAAAGTGCACCCCTCACCTGGGTAACAGCCCCCCACTTCAGACAAAGCCCTTGAGCACTACCTGCTATGCAGAAGGGGAAACAGAGGCATGCAGCAGACCAAGGGGAGCTGAAGTCCCCCTCACTGCTTCCTCCCTCTGCAGAGCCGGCCAGCGCTACTACCACCATGAGCACACACCCTTCTGCTCATGTGGGCTTGGGGCAGTAGGGGAGGCCCTTTCTGCAGCCCTCAGACAAGCCTCCTCTGACACACGTGCTTTGGAGCAGCACAAGCCATGGCCGCTACTATGAGTCCTCCTTCAGCCCACTCCCCACCCTGAGCTAACCTGTGCAGGAGCTGCTCCTGACTCTGCCCCACTGCAAACCAAACAGAGGCAGGGCTTTCCAGGGATGGTTTCTAGTGCTGGACCCTGAACAGCTGCGCCGGGCAGAGTACTCCCTCCGGCTTCTCCTTGCAGAAGAGCCAGAGGCGGGGAAGCCCTGCTGCCTGGGAAAGCACTTACCCTTGTGGCTCCAGCCTCTCCCTGGGATGGGGAAGGGAAGGGAAGTTCAGCTTTTCATTAGAAACATGAAGGGAAGCTGAAGTCAGCAGACTCCTGCAGAGGAAGGGCAGCTCAGAAGGAGATTAATTTCTTCTCCAAAGCCCACGTCCCCTCACCATGGGTCCTGCTGCCCTTGTCTCCCCATCTGGGATCTTAGCAGGAGTGGCAGTTTTGGCTCAGCAGCCAGCAGAAGCAATGCTCCCAAGCTGTGTCAACAGATTTGACTCTCTGGCATGGACAACCCCCAGCAGATCTCCATGTCATGGCACCTCCCGCATTTGGAAGGGGGGACTTGCTTTTCCTCCTCTCCAGACTAGCAGGTGGGCACCCATGAGCTGGGTCCCCCTGAGCCTTCACTCATCTTCCCGAGAGTGCTGGGCACCTGCACACCACGTGGTGCCACACATGGGAATCACTTCATCCAGATCAACAGGAATTTTCCTCTGAGAAGGGTCTGGGGTTGCAGTAAGCCTTGAGAGAGCTGGGAATAAACACCAAGAAACAAGACTGGAGTAAAGATGTGGCTGCCTCAAAACTCCTCCCTGCAGCACACCGCAGCCAGGTCACCCTCATGATGATTCACCACTCGCCATCACTGACCATCGGCACAGATGGGACGGAGCGGAAGGGTTTAAAACTGTGAAATGTAAGGGAGTACATGCATTTGTAAAACAAGCAATCCATTTAATTAAAACAGCACACCCAACCACTAGACATATACCACTGGAAGCATTTAATATTACAAATTTATAATTCCATGCTACTTGAATGACTTGTTTAAAAAATCTGCACTCAAGTTCACATATTAATTCACAAACACAATTACGGTGAATGAATCTACCAGTAAAAGGGCTACAAAAAACTTAAAAAGACATCCAGAAATCTCAAATAGAAGTCACTGAAATAGCACTTATGGATGCCTATCTTCCGCTGCTGACATAACAAAGTGATACCAAGTGGGTTTTTTCTTTTTTAGTCTGTAGAGACTCTGCTAGAACACTCCCAATATTTTACCACCCAGCAGGTAGGCTGAGACATCCTTAACTGGTCAGACACTTTCAACAAGAACACTGCCAGCAACCAAGAAAAGAACAATACACATGCTACTCGTATCACAGACAACTCAAAACCACCTGGCTCCCCCAGCACATGAACTGAAGGTCCTGCAGAACTCCACATAAAGTCATGCTCACTTTTTTCCCTATTACTTGGCAAATGGAAGATAAAAGACAACTTTGAGCATTCTCAGACTTTTAAGACTGTGTTTACAGATCACGTAATCCCAGCAGATCCTATTTTCCTGCAAGGGGGAACTACACTGCTCTTCTTGGTAGCCTGCACGAGCATTGCTGCGCTTGCATAATTCACGCGGATGCATGTGTTTGTATCCGGACAGACTGTGCTGCACACGAGTCTTTTGTTCAGCAGTTTCCATCACCATGTCAGACTGAAGAGCCCGCCAGCTGGAGACAGCAGGTGTTTGACATTTCTACAAGTCTAAGCAAAATGGGGGACTGATTTGCTTTAAATCTTATGTTGGAGTTTATTCATTAATTAATCAGCAAACACGCAGGCAACATCTAATTCTGTAATGTCACCAGAGGTCTGTATTCTGTGCAGTGAGTCAACACCTTGAAACAGTTTGGCACCAAGAGGGTGCCTCACCCATTAAAAGGGTAAGGCAGAGGGACCTCTGGACAGATTTCAGACAGGTGCAGTCAGAACAATCATCATAATTAACCCTCTATCCTTGACAAAGAGATCTCACTCTCTCTCCTGGTGAGACTATCATCATCTTTGCTTCCCAGCTGCCCAGGGACACATCCATCCCACAGCACTGCCAAGGGGCAGAAAGAAAATCTTCAGCCACCACTGTCACTGACTGGCAAGTGGGATAAACCAGCCATCAGCCCAAGCTGTTTGGGCAATGGACAGCAAGTAGCCCCAAATTCCTATCCACAGTTCCAGACAGGCAGAATTCAGAGAGGAAGGCCTAGAATTTTTTTAAAGTTAGCTGTCAGCTAAATGGGAGGGAGTGAATCCCCCCCAGGAGCCGATAGAAGCCCAGGCAGGTATTGGCCCCAGCACCCTCCCCAGCTGTGCGTGTCCAGCCACCTGCTTGGCTAGCCCATCCCTCTGCCTGCGGTTCAGCTGCACTCCTATAAAAGAAAACAGCACAAAAACACCCCCACAGCATTTCAGGCAAGAAATTTCAGGTTTCCTCAGTTCTGGGGTGTACTGCCTCAGAGTACACACTCAGTGCTGCCTGGGTGTACTCAGTTTCCTTCTACTTCTTCCCTTCCTCCTTGACCAGCCTCACTGGGATGGGTTTGCTGACCTAGCGAAACACCCTCGCATCCATACTCTGAGTGCAGCATTAGGGTTTACAAACATTAAAAATGGAAACAGTTTTGACCAAAGTGATGAAGAAAAAGCAAAGTATTTATGTTAACAAGCAGGCTTATTAAAATCCCTTTGGTTTTCATTTTGGGGGTTGGTTTTTTTCTTCCCTGGACTAAGCAGAGATTTGGGGGTTGGTTTTTTAGTACGTTTTAGGGTCTTCCAGCCCTGTGATGTTTGCTGTTTCAGTCATACTAGCTTTTGTCTTTGCTGTTTTCCAGATGGGTAAACACAGACTATTCCCGCCATTGCCTTAATAACAAGGAAGCTCTGGATTATTCTTAAAAGGGCAGTAGCTAAACCTATTAATACCAACTAACAACAAACCAGCTAGCAAGAAAAGCAGTGTATGATCACAGTCTGTCCTGCTGATTTTTTTGTTTGCTTTCACTTCACCTGATGCAAGCGCAACCTTTGTAGCTGCTGCGGTGTCATACATTTTTTGCCATATTTTAATGAACATTTATAAAAGCAAAGAAGATGTAAGAAATGACACAGAGAAAGCATATTTACAGCTCTTGGATGAAAAAAAATTTCTAAGCCCACGGACAAGGCGGTTTCAGAGGACGCAACCTGGTCCAGGTATTTTGATAGTCTCAGTACTTCTGAACAAGTGACTCCCTTAAAGGCAACACCCAAATCGACATTAAATTGAAAAAATTCCCGGTATTATTAAAAAGGAATGAAACACCCACAACAAAAGGAGGACTACTGAGTGTTTCTGGATGGAGCCCTCTCATTCTCACAGCAGGCCATCCGAGGGAAGCAGGGCTGGGGGACAAGGGGACCCATGCTGGCCCAGGGCACACTCCACCCCTTCTTTGGTGAAGAAAAATAACCAAGCACCTTCCCCCAAATAGGAGAATATTCTCCTCATAGTAAGGCGCTGCCTGGAGAGCTCGGCCGGGTGCCTGGGAGAGCTTAACCGGCAGGCAGCCGGTGCCCTGCAAGGCCGGCGGTGGCGCCCAGCTGGCCCGGGTGGCCGAATCCGACCTGTCCCCACGCAGGACCAGCACCGGACCGGCAACCCACGCGTGGCCGCTGGCAGTTTGCTGCCCGTGGCCAGCCAGTCACCCCAGCGCGATGCCAGCGACGAAGGCAGCTGCCGAGCGCCGAGGTGCGGGGCCACACGCCTCCGCGGGAGCCAAGGCGAAGGTGGGCTCCCAAAACCACGTCCGCAGGGTGATGGTCAAGAAGGAGAAACCCCGCTCAGCCCGGGCAGAGGGGCGCTGGCTGCTCCTCTGCGCCCGGGGCAGCCCCGGGGAGGCCCCATCCCCAGACCACCGACCGGCACATCGCAGCACCGGCGCATCGGGGCAGGGCGCGGCCCTCGGCCCCCGCCCGCTGCCCCAAGCCCGCAGGCCGCCGGGACCCCGGCCCGCCCCGCTGCTGCCCCACTCACCCCGTATGGCGGCGATGAGCGCGTTGCCGTCCTTGATCACCTCCTTGATGAACTTATTGGTCCGCTCCAGCTCCTGCTCGTAGCACTTCAGCCGCTCTCGGAAGTCCGGGCTGTCCAGGTAGCAGTCGCTGAACTCCAGCGGCGGGTGCCCCATGGCTCTGCGCCGGCCGCTCCTCCCGCCGCTGGCACCCCCGGCACCGCCGCGCTGCGGGGCGGGCGCGGCTACACCGCCCTCCCTCCGCCCCGGGAGCCCCGCGCCGCGGCCATGCCGCCGCCCCGGCGGGCACCGCCCCCGGCCCTGCCCCGGGAGGCTCGGGCGGGCGGGGCCTACACCCCCCGCCGCCGGCCGGCCTGCCTGTGCCGGGCTGCGCAGCTGTGGGCCGGGCCAGGCCGGGCCGCTGGGCTGAGGCGACCCCCGCCCCACCCGACCCCCGCTTCCGGCCGCCGTGCCGCTGCCGGGACTTGTAGTTCGGGTCCGTCCCGCCGCGGTGCCCGGCCGGGTCCGTACAGGCCCCTCACCGAGCCCTGAGGGGGCCGCGGCGCCTCCGGGCCCGGCCCCGCGCTGCTGCGGGAGGGTGTTTCATTTCGGCTAGGCCCGCCGCGCCCGCGCCACCGGCCGGCCGGGGCATGGGGCAGGCCGGGGGTACGGGCCGGAGCGGGCCGGGGCTGGCCGGGCCGGGGGAGGCCGCGGATGGGCCCCGGGGGCTGCAGTCCGGGTCACCGCTCCGGGCCGGACCGGCGGCATGCGGCAAGGGCGCCCCCTTGCTGGCGGGGCGGAGCGGGGGGGCAGCCCCCGCTCGCGTTGCCATGGACGCCCTGGCGGTGCGTGACGCGGCAGCCGTCGCCGCGCGTAGTGATGACGTATTTCGGCCACGTCGCCCGAGTAGCCAACATGGCGGCGGCGGAGGGCAGCAGTGCCGGGGGGCCGTTGGTGAGCGTGGCGGTGGGAGTGGGCGGGTTGTTTCCGGCCCCTCCTGGCCAGCTCTGGGGGGCTGCAGTACTCGGCGGCGGGGTCGGGGCCGCGGCATGCCCGGGCCTTGCCTTTGCCGGCCAGCAGAGGGCCCAGCCGCGCCACGGGAGCCCCGGCCGCCGGGGTAGGCCGCCGTACGTGGTCTCGTGTGTGGGGCGGCGGGGGTCGCGGTGGCCGCCGGTTCGCATGGAGGACAGGGAGCGGGAGCCGCCGGCCTGCTGCCCACCGCCCTGCCTGCCCCAGGGTTTGCTGTGGAGCTGGTCGGGCTGTTCTCTGCATCCAGCCCTGGGAACAAGAGCACTTTAACTTTTTGCTTGGGTGGAGGAAAACTGGTTGGTCAATACTTGGCTTTTAACAGCCTTGGCTTTGTGCTTGGCCTGTAGATGTCTGTACGGTTTCTTCTGAGTTGCTTCCCCATGGAGTCCATGAACGGCAGTGTATTTGCGTGCGTTGGTGTGGCTGTATAGCTGTCGGGCATTACGCTACTTGAAAAACACAAGCAAACTTTTTACTTCCTTTAGTTATCTACTATAAATAGAAGATAGAAAGCAGGTTACTGGGAGTTACTGAAGAAACACTTTGCTTGGACGTGCCTACTCATGTCTTTAGATTGTGAGCTGTTTAAATCGGGCAAACAATGGCTGGCCTCTGTTGTTGACCATGTTATTAACTGTTGAATTCAGAGCAGCTGTTTTGATCTGAAACCCAGCTGAAAAACATTTGCGGTGAATATGAGCTGGTTTGTCCTTCTTTTTTTTCTAAAGGTTTAAAAAAAACATTTAGTTTGCAGGTCTTGCAGATGTGTCAATATCTGAAGATATTCCAGTGGAAGGGGAAATTACTGTTCCTGTTGGATCTCACTCTCCTGATGAAGACTACTCCACACTGGATGAGCCTGTTAGGGATACTATTGTGAGTCTGTGCCTCTGTCTATGGTAAAACACATGTTTTTCTGATAGCTTTGGCCAACTGCAAAAACTTTATTTTTGCAGAGCTGTCCTTGTATGTCACTGTAACTCGGGGTGGGGTGGGGTGTATTTATTTATTTATTTTTACAACTAGCCATGTAAAATTAGTTCTTCTGGGTTAAAAAATACCTGAATTGTAGCCCAAAAATTTATTTGTGATCTCAAAATCTTTGCAAGGGCAGAGGCCTCAGATGGAGCCCAATAGAAAACTCTCCTGACTAATGGGATTTTTCATTACTTTTTTCTTCCTAGAAGACCAAACAAATAATTATTCTTAATTAGTTGTTATTAAAGGATAAAATATTGTGGTTGTTAAGGAATGTCGATAAAGTAGGCATTGTTTGCAAAGAATGCTGCGGAAATTTTTGAGTTGGATTCTGTCTTGATTTACCATCAATATTCCTTTATTTCTGTCTTTCTGCTTTCAGTTGTGAAGTGTAATTTTTATGAAGGGATAAATTAAAGTGTTACTTCTTTATTTCAGATGAGAGATCTGAAGGCTGTTGGGAAAAAATTTGTCCATGTCATGTATCCGAAGAAGAGTAGTGCACTTCTCAGAGACTGTATGTATAAGAAGATTTTCAAGGTCTTCAAAGGATGTTTTGCCAATCTGTCCCATGTTCTTTCTGTTGTTGTTGCGTGCTGAATAACAAACATGAAAAATCAGTATTACCAAAGCTCTTTAAAAGTGGAACATATCAGAATATGTAGAACAGTTAGATTTAAGTAGTTGAAGGCTTTTGAATAAATTGTATTCTAGAAAATGGTGTAAGGTGCTGTTGTGGTTAAACCACAGCGGATGCTAGATAAGCAGTTTATAAGGAAGTGTAATATGGAAAGTGATACATCGGAGCTGGAAAAGGTGCTTTATTGTTTGCAGGAAAATGAAACTCAGCATCATGCTATGATACTTATGATTTTATTTTTTCCTTTGGTAACAGGGGATCTTTGGGGCCCTTTGGTGCTTTGTGTCTCGCTTGCACTGTAAGTACTTACAGTGGGTGGATTTGGGTTTTTATAGTCTTTTGTACTAGAGAAATGAGAAACTCAAAACTTATGATTATGCATGTTGAGATTAAGTTCATCTGATCCTTCTCTGACCTTCAGCAAACACTGCTTGTTTAGATTACGTTGTAGAATGTTTGTGACACTTCAAGCCCATCAGGACCACCCATCTTTGAATTTAGGATTTAAGGAACTTCTCAGAGTTCCCTGTCTTAAGAATGATTTTACTGGGAGGCATCCCGATGCACCTTGTCCTTGATTCTCATGTGTTTGGCCAACTTTGACCCTAACCTGCAGGCCAAAAGCTTTGTCTAAGAGCTGCAGTGTATGTGGAAAAGCAATGGAAAAAGAGAGGCTGTTGTTCATAGACAGGAGATGATGGTGGCTCCCAGGAGTTTCTGGTGCTCCACTGGAGCATATGTGTGCAGATCTGCCTGGGATAGGATGGGAATGTTGTTGAGATCTGTCAGCTAACTGAGGCACACAGAGATATAGAAACCGTTCAGTAAAATGATGGTAAAGCTTTAGCAGTAGTAGATAATGTAATTTGAATATTCAAATCAATGCATGCCCACTTCTCCAGGCTTTGTGTTGCTTATATCCTGTAGATACTATAAGCTTTCTTTAAGGCATATGTGTTCTATCATGCACTACACTGTCTACTTTGAGCAGTTACTAAACTTTTGGTACTTTAACGTTCACCTTTTAGTCTGTTGTCTATGGTTTTACTCTCCTCTGTATGCTTATTCAGTTCTCAAAATAAGTAAACAAATGGACTGAAATGCCCTCAGTTGAGCCACAACCATTTTCCTTTCCTATACAAAATTGAGGATACTACTAAAAAACAAGAAAACGGATGAAAAATTATTGGTCTGCAGCCTAACTGGGGATCAGTGTTTCAGGCTCCTATTCTGTCTTCTGCTCCAAGTCTATGAAAACCCAGTCATCAATTGCAAATGATGCTCACTTTATCTGTTACCTGCAACAGGATGCTTCAGGGTGGATCAGCAGATAGTAAAGACGATGGAGGACCCCAGTTTGCTGAAGTCTTTGTCATAATCTGGTTTGGTGCAGTTGTCATCACACTAAACTCAAAGCTTCTTGGAGGAACTATGTGAGTCCTGATTTATTTAGTAGCAGTTAAAGTGCTCCTGTGCATGGGGTTTCTGCAGTGCTTTGATTTGACTTTCTCCCTCCCCGCCCCCCCCCATTTCTGTCTCCCCTTTCCAGATCCTTTTTTCAGAGCCTGTGTGTTCTGGGTTACTGTGTCCTGCCTCTGACAGTAGCAATGCTGGTGTGCAGGCTGGTACTGCTGGCGGGTTCTGGGACTGTCAGCTTCATTATACGTCTTATCGTAGTAGTAGCTATGTTTGGTTGGTCAACGTTAGGTGAGTACCTTTTTGCATTGTAACACTGTTGTGCCTGCTGAGTAGCATGATGCTTAAGGAGGTAGATCTGTGTGCATTCTGTTGGGTAAACCAATGGATATTGTAGTTCAAGGTGTTTCCTAGGCTGCTAAAGTATTGTAGAAACAGTTCTTCCAATCTTTGTGTTGGCAGAGCTTCAGCCTCTGCTTCTGTTGATTTTTGTGGTCATATGCAAATAGCCTTTGGCAGAAGGATGATAATTTAATATTAAACCCTATGTGAGGCTACTGGGTATTTTATTCTGTGATCCATGTTACAAATACTACTAGAAAAAGCTACTTTCATACAGATGCATTTGCATTATTTCTCCTGTTCTTAATCTGCAAGTCTGACTCTTGTTACAGAACATTATTCAGCATTTGTCATTCTATGTGATAAAGTTGTGATTGGTACTGATAGATCATTGGTATTGAGCAATGGATTACTCTGTTTTCTCTTTCAACATAATTGTAATGCAGATCCTAATTCAAAATTAACATCTGCAGGGGATCTTGGACTTTTAGTTCTGTGCTGCTTGCATTTCAAGTATTTTTCTTTTTCACCAGCATCTACAGCTTTCCTGGCAGACAGTCAGCCTCCAAACCGCAAAGCTCTTGTTGTGTACCCCATCTTCCTCTTCTACTTTGTTATCAGCTGGATGATTCTCACCTTTACACCTCAGTGATCTCCAAACAGAAGAGACTGTGTAACATGGACTGGAGTTTTTTCGTGAATGCTGCAGTTAATCATTGGCTTTATCTCTTTCTAATTTATATAGAGAGATATTGTACAAAGGCAGGTTATGGGATAAAGCCAGAGAACTGCAAAAATTGGTTGTTTGTGTGTCCCTCTTCTTGAAAGATACAAAGGGCCAGCTGCTGAGGGTTTTTTTATTTAGCTGTGCTCTTTAGTTGTGTTAAATAAAAAATGCCCACTGTGACAGGGATTATTCCACCTGAGGAATAGAGTGGGAGATGGTGGAATTTCAAGACATTGAGTAGATGAAGATGAAGTTATAGGATCGCACGACTTGGCAGAATTCTTGCTGGTGCTTGGATTCTCACTGAAGAGGAACATGCCTTATGAAATAATAGAACTTCATTGCTGTTCTGTGTTGGGTAGGAAAGGAATGTTTTTAACTCCTTTTTCATTCACTTACTGAGTGGTGAAATGTATATAAAATGCATTGTAGGGCTGTGAGCTTTCACTCTGAAACTAGATTTCAGCAAAAAATAAGTTGGGTCCATTTTGCAGTTACTTGGAGCTGGGTGGAAGGGAGCTGCCTTTGCTCATATTCATGTATTGTGTATTTTTTTCATCCCCCTTCGTACGTCAAGAAAGTGTTTCAGCCAAATGCCTTCAACACCATAGTTACACTAATTTATATTTCTTGTAAGAGGGAGTATGTTTGTGTTGGATGGTTAGAAATCTTTTTGTGTGACCATAGATTAGAGAGTTAAAAGTCCTAGAGAAACAGTCAAAACTGGTTTACAACAGGGACTTAGATGTCAGTCTGCATTTTGAGAATGGGAAATTGTCTGGAGAGTACCAAGTAAAGTGTGTGTGTATGTATATAATGTTTAAAAAAAAAAAAAATTGTTTGTGTGAAGTAAGTTAAGGTTTTGATAGGTAGGTTGTTTGGTTGCTAAATATCACACCAGGACTTCTGCCCGAAAGGTTAAAATTGGGTTGGAGGAAGAAAACTAAAATGATGATGAAGGTGGTGGTTGCTGTGAAGTAGGATATGAATTCCAGTCTTAACTGCTTGTATGTGACTTTTCATTTGGTTGTTTACATGGACAGTGTTTCAACTTAAATGTGTACATATTGTTTCTTTGTACTTATAATGAGATGTGAGAAACTTTTCTATAGGTTTTTGGGTTTTGTGGGTTTTTTTGGTCTTTTATTAATACTTTTTTATAAAAAGGGGAGAGGCTTTCTTCTCTAGTTCTCTGTAGGTGCGCTTGTGTACCTTGCCTGGTGAACCATATACAGGTGTACAAGTGTGTCATTTATGTTTCGGCATAGGGATTGATACTTGGAGAATTGCTTTTTGAAAACTGTACAGAAATTATTTATGTTGTTCATTATTCTCATTAAGCAATCTAAGGGGAGAGCTCTGAAGCATCCAGGGGTGAAAAAGCTGCTGTTAAAATGTCACTTTTCCTGAAAACAAGCACCATATTCTTTTTTCCTGCAGTCATGCAGATAGACCTGAAATTGATGTACATGGGTCCTGCTGAGGTGTAAATATGCCTAATATATATTTATATATCAGTGCAGTTTCTGTTATAAACACTGTAAGTATTTGATAGTTGGGATGAAAATTTCTATAATATGCAGATTAAAAGTACACTTTTACATTTCTGGGAGTGTGGAGAAAAGGGAAGGAAAAATCAGTTGCTCTCGGCAGGCCTCCAGCTTCGCTGCAGATCAGTCATTACCAGCAGGACTGTGTGAAGCTGGTGGCTGTTCTTGCTGCCTTCCTTACACCTCTGTCCATAACTGTTCCAAGTTGCTGCACAGGGAGCTTTGGTGTTTCCTAGACATGGGTATACAATGGAAATGGGGAATTTTTTAACTTCCATTAAACCATTACTGGTATGGAATGTGGTTTTTTTTCTTTTCAGGTGCAGTTTTCCATTAATTTAAACATTAGTTTAGCTTTATGAAGATGAAAAGAAATATTGAAGGGAAGTGGATAGTGAAGCTGTTGATGGCTACAGTGGGATTCTTTGAGCCAGATCTTTCTTTCCTGCAAGAATTTAACCATACTTTTAGAGAAATCCTTGGAATTCTATTTCTGTAGTGTCTTGTGGCTCAAGCTGATAATGTTATTCCACTTATCTATCAAATAAATTTAATTGAACCAGTATGTTTTTGAAAAGACATAAAATTAATTTCAAGAGGAATTAAAATCCAAGCTTTCTCCTTGATTGTTTTTGACTTTGTCAGTCCCATGATGGTTTGTTTTTTCTGTATCATTGCTCTTGGCTTATACAAGAGAGAAGAAAATTATTTTTATATTAACTAGATTTACTGCTCAGCTGGTTACCAAGGTTTTTAGTTGAGAGGTGGTTTTCATCTGAAAAAACAGAGCAGAAATATACTGGTTATGTGGTGAAGGTGTGGTTGTTTGGTTTTGTTCGGCTTTTGACTCATGGCAATCCCTTAGTGTGGAAACCATCATCTCCTACAGCTGTAAAATCTTTAAGTGAGTTTGTATCACTAAATATGTAACTTGCCATAAGGTTTTAGCTGGCTAGATGCAGGTAGGAAATTAGATTTTTCTGAGCTTTCATGTGTCCAGTTGAATGAGGTTACATGTCTTGCATATGGTGGATTTTTAATCATTGTTGCCATTAATATCCTCAGCCAGGAATTCGAGTTGCTGTAGCTCGTTGCCAGGTTCTCCTTTGCCTCTCTCAGCTTTCTGTCGTGTAAGATCTGCCCGATACCAAATGCTTAAAAGCATGCAGTGTATCTTGCAAAAATAATTTCCCCACCACAATGTTATAATTGTTTCTGGAAGATCTTCACTAAGAGTGGCTTGGCCTTTCAACTTGGAAGATGATAATCTGTTGGAAAAGGTAGCCTTTTTTTATAAGTAGAATATAATTGCTTAGAAAGGCAGAGAGCACAAGCAATGAGCACCAGTGGAAGTGAGCATTAGGCTTATTGATTGATGATTAACTGTTTAATGTGACTTCAAAAAATTAAGAAGCAAAATCTGGAATTTGTTTCTCAGCCAAACTGTGATGTTCTGTAGAGCCACTGCTTTTATTGAATCCGCTTGCCCCTTAGCAAACTGGTGGTTCCCAAAGCAAACTAGATATGGGCACATTACAGCACGATTGAAAAATTTCAGATTTAGGCAAGAAAAATACATCAAGCTTATTTGATACTTGCAGACTGCCTAAAATTAATGTGGATGATAGTCCTTTGAAACAATGGTATTACACGAGAGTGCTGAGCGTGCCTGTTCATTGAATGGTAGTTCATCTTGTTCAGCTGGTTGTATAGCACGTTCCTCCAAAAATGCATGCAGGTAAGTAATCCTTGTAAACACAACATATTTTTAATTTGTTCTGAAAATGTATGTGATAAACTCAGTTGTCGTGCTTTCCAAGGGGAAATGGCCTCTTCTTGTTTAAAGCCAGCTGAGGGAAGGATAGCAAGGACAAAAGCAGATGTCTTGCCTTTAATGAAGTGTTTTAACTTTCCTGTAGAGAAAGCAGATGATTTTTCTGATGCATAAACCAGGCTTTCTTTCCTACTAAGATTTTCTTAATACTGTTTATCAGCTGAAGTTGTATGTGTTTAAATCTGAATTTACTTTTGATCTATTTAATACCAATGAAAAGGAAATTTACTTGTTTTAACTTTGTAAATTAAAACACACTGAAAGGCATGTGGGCAATCTCATGTGTGGATTAAAAGTACTGTGCACGCTGTGCTTGTGGCAGGTACTGCCCGGGGCTGGCTACAGGGCTGGGAGGCAGCACCTTTGGCTGGCAGAGCCTCTTGTGAAGCACGGAGGCAGTCCAAAGGAATCCTGCCAGTACTTCGACAAAGAAAGGCATTTTATACAGCATGGGAGTTTGGAGGAAACTAAAAGAAGGGCAGTAAACCAGCTGAATTCTCTACTCCTGTGCCTATGGAATGCTTTTAAACATTTGATTTGTGTGCCTGCATCAGTGAGTTAATAGATGTCAGTAGAAGTGCCAGGGTGAGGTATAAACCTTTTTTCCCTCTGCTAGGAGAGCTTCACAGCTCTTACAGATATATGTATTTGATGTTCTTGTGTTCTGACGAGTTGTGCTAATGTCTTGTTGGAGCAAGGACCGGAGTGAGCGTTTGGGCGTTCAGTCTGTGTATGCTGGGCCCTGGTCCTGCACAGGGCAGTGCTGTAGGGGATCGGCGCCCCTGTGTCCTATGAGGGGAAAAAAAATCCCCGAAGTTCTCGTTACAGGCCCACAAGAGACATGCCAAAGTGCCAGTAACACTCGGGTTCTGCAAGGACAAGACACCAGAGGGGAGCTGTGTATTGGTAACAGCAGGAGGGCACAGCCCCCCAGGTCCCTGGCCGGACGACACAAGCGTGCTGTACCCCAGAGCAGGACACGTCAGAGTCAGAGACACGTGCCACAACCCTTCAAAGCTGAGCCAAGACATCAGTTGGCTTGTGCTCAGACCTTGCCTGTGCTCCCATCTGGTGGCAGGCTCTGCTAAGGAGAATGACAGCCCTGAAATCGGTATTCATGCCAGACACCCCCCTCTCGTTGCCTGCAGCATCAGAGAAGGAAGGTCTCTGTAACCACTTAATTGACACAAGTCTGCCCAGGCAATGCTTACCGAGGCTCGGTGTGCCATGATGAAAATGTGAGGGGACTAAATAAGCTGTGGCTACAGAGGCAGCGCAAAGCTGGCAGGAAGGTGGCCTAATCAATAAATTGCAATTAAACCCCATCTCTCAGCAGGTCGAGGGAGGTGATCCTCCCCCTCTGTCTGCCCTCGTGAGGCCGCATCTGGAGCCCTGTGTCCGGTTCTGGGCTCCCCAGTTCAAGAGACGGGACTACTGGAGAGGGTCCAGCAGAGGGCTACAAAGATGATGGGACTGTAGCATCTCCCTTATGAGGAAAGGCTGACAGAGCTGGGACTGTTCAGCTGAGAGAGGAGAGGGCTGAGAGGGGTCTTATCAATGTCTACAGGTATATTAGGGGTGAGCGTCAGGAGGATGGGGCCAAGCTCTTTTCAGTGGTGCCCAGTGACAGGACAAGGGGTGACAGGCACAAACTGCAACACTGGGAGTTCTAGCTGAATATGAGGGGGAAAAATACTTTGGAGGGTGACAGAGTCCTGGAACAGGCTGCACAGAGAGGCTGTGGAGTCTCCTTCCCGGGAGATATTCACAGCCTGCCTGGACACGATCCTGTGCAGCCTGCTCTAGGAGAGCCTGCTGTAGCAGGGGGATGGACTAGATGGTCTCTGGAGGTGCCTTCCCACCCTGACCAGCCTGTGGTTGTGACAGGCACTGGAATTTCAGGCAATCGCCTGAAGTATGCCCATGCTCTTGCACTGTGCGGTGGGGTGGCAGCGGTGACCCCCTGCAGCAGCCAGGCACCTTGGCTGGGCAGCCGTCCCTCGGAGGCCGTGGCAGCAGGGGCACAGCCAGCCCAGCTCTGGGCTCTCCGTTGTGTGGCTGGAGGAGCCCAAAATGTCCCAGCAGGCACGAGAGGGCGGCAGGGCCTTGCAGTCCCTTAGAACCTGGCTTTTTCTCTCTCGTGGCTGGCTTTTTTTTGTTCCCTCCCCTTGGCTTTTTCTGTTCCATCCGAGGCGGTCCAGGGTGCAGCAGCCTGCTTTTCCCTGTCCCGTTTAGCAGGAACACCTCATGGGCAGCCCCAGTGGGGTGAGTGCTGAGCTTCCAGCCTCAGCCCTGATGGGTGCATGGGGAGACGTGCGGACGCAGTGTTTTGCAATCTGTTTAGCTCTGCTCTTGGAAGCAAAATTGCTGCACCTGAAAGAACTGGTCTGAGACCACCCTGGTTTGTCAGCAGTTTGCATGTTGCCCATGGCTGATGCTTCTTGGGCAGGTGGGTTGTTGCTTCCTCCTTGATCGGCTGTGTGACCTTTCCTGTCATTGCTGCAAGGGGAGGATGCTTAGCAAAAGGAAGCGTGTAACTTAACCATGAATGCAGACTGACTAGTAGTGAAGGACTTAAAAATACTAAGATTTTACCAGTGGCTATAGTGATGGGTTTTCTGTGGGTTCTGGTTTTATTCTGTGGAAGCTTTGTATATCATTAGCATTGGTCAAAATTAACTGTTTTTGCAGGATTGCTGTATGACTTTGCTCTTTAATGTAATCTTTAAGAATTGTAAGTAATTTAAAGGCAGAAAATCCTGACTGTTCTGAAAACATCTCTTCAGTCCATCAAGTAATCTGAAACGTTGCTTTCAGTCGCCCACGTTCCTTTTCCAGCCCTCCAGCTGCGAGGGACCCACCTTCGCTTTCTCACACCCAGAGGTGCCAGCGTGAGAGGGACCTGCCCTCCTCCCCTGCCATGGGGGTATGGGTGCACTGCCCACCTCCCTCCTCATGCACAAACTGCAGCAGAAGGGGAAACTGAGGCAGCCTGAGCCCCTGGACTGCCCAGCTTGGCCAGGGAAGGGTGAGCCCACCTGCAGGGTGCTGCACAGCTGGGCTGCTCTGGGGAGGGGGAGACCCCAGCTTTGCTGTAGGGAAGGGAGGACCCTCCACCAGCAAAAGGCACTTGATGCTCCTGGGCCAAGCGAGACTGGGAACATGTCATCTCCCCTGCCTTGGCAGCCACCACCGGGTGGTAGGGTCTGGGCAGTGCGGGGTGGCCAGTGAAGTCCCTTAGCAGAGGCTCTGGGGTACTTTCTGCACCCCCAGAAGCTGAAGGCTGTGGTTTTACCAACACATCCTTGAGGATTTCTTTCCTTTGTTTTGTTGTGGGTTTTTTTCCTCTCCAATTAATGTGTGCAAATGTTCAGAAATGCAGATTCACAGCCCAGAAATGAGGGCTGGTTGGTTTTTGTTTAGTTTTCCTCCCCAGAGAGACAGGCCCTGGCTCTCAGACAGAGCCAGATCACAACCTGGGGAGGCTGCACTGGGAACCCTCCCGTGGGAAGGCAGCGGGGCTGGCGGAGCCGGCACAGCTGAAATCCCCTCTGGGAGAGACAGTGGCTGGTGCTGGGGGTCTGTGCTGCCTGCGGGTGGGTTCGTGGTGAGGAAGGGGAGCTGCAGCCCATCTGCAGGCAGGAGTGTGGATTTTTGTGTGGCAGCAGCTGGTGCAGGCAGCCCTGAGCCATGGCAGGGATGCTCCACAGGAGAGTGGCTCTGGCCCTCCTGCGTGCTGCAGGGAACCAGTGCCAGAAATGCAGCTCTTCTGCTCCAAAGGTGTTCCTGGGTGCAGCTCAGTGATACCCTTTGTTTGGATAAAGCTCCGATTTAGCATTTCCCCCCCCCCGCCCCAAAGCTCATCTTTTAAGATTAATATTCTGTGTGCTGGATTGTATGTTTGGCAAATGAATGGTGAAGGTAACAGTCAAGGGAAGGACTTTCCCAGTAAAATCAGGGAATAACTCATCCAGTGAACCTGTTGGCTGCTGGCACAGCGAACCCGTGATTCCTGACCTTTGGCTTTGGCAGTTGACTGATGCAGTGGCTGCAGGGGCTGCAAGTCAAGCCGGAGACTACTAAATCTTTGCATCGTTCGCGCTCAGACCAGAGGTGAGGCTGTGTGCCGGGAGTGTGCATGCAGAGGTTTTGCTCTTTGGGGTGCTCGCTTCCCCGGGGAGCACTGCAGGGTGAGCCTTTCTGCCGGCAGCAAGGGGAGCTGGATGGGGCATGCTGCACGGAGCAAAGCAGGTATATCGGCAGAGACGTCAGAGAGAACATTGCTGAAGGCACGGTGTGGCAGGGAGCTTGTATGTGCGGGGCTCCTGGCATTGGCAGATGTAAGAGTCGCTGTGCTGCTCTGCTGTCACCTTGTCCAGGGGGCAATGCCTGTGCTGCGCGGGGGCTTGGCATGTGTGTGGCAGTGGATGGGTTCCTGAGAGACAGGAGTAAAGATTTGCTCTAGGTTTTGTTCTCAATCCTAGTGAGATCAGAAAGCTATTAAAAAAATGTGCTTGCTGATGTGGGAAGGATAGTTTTGTTAATTCCACCTCGGTTATTTCACTTGAACCTTGTCACCCTCTGCCTGCGTTTCAGAGTTCAAAGCCATTCACTCGCACTGGGGAGCGAACAGGGATGGTTTTGTTCAGTGTGTTACAGCCTCCCTGTGCCTGGCATCTCAGCATATCTGGCTCTCTAAGCCTTCTGTGTCTGATACACTGCTGTTTGTGCTTAGGCAGAAGTGAGGGAGCTGAATGCCCGGCTGCTGCCCGCATCTGCCTCACTGTCCCCAGGGCTCCTATAGACAGACTCCTGCCACACTGATGCTCCGTTCTCACTGCGGCATTGGTGGCAGGATGAGCTCTCCCAGCGCTGCTGCCATGCCCATGTGGGAGGAGATGGAGTGGTTGCCATCCATCTCAGTTGAGCTCCTCCTGCATGTGCAGAAGGCATGACCCAGAGGGAGCATCTCCAGTGCTGCACTGGCTTGAAAGAAGCCTTGAGGCAGCACCCAGGTGAAACATGTCTCAATGACACCCCTCCAAACCCCTTCTCTTCTCCCGGCACTGTGTTGCTTGCAGTGGGAAGAGCACTATGTGAAACACAAGCTCCCTCTGAAAGGGTAAAAGGGGTTCTTTATTTTGAGAGAGAACTGAAGAATACAGCACAAAGGGGGGGGGGAAGGCTGAGCGGTGGTCCCATAGATAGCATCTTCTGCAGGAGGTTGGTCAGTGGGATGACACAGGGAACTGCTACAGAAGGGACAGCTCTTGATAGTTACTGTCCTTCCAACGTGTACAAAGTATTTTAAAGCACCTGTTGACCTGACTGAAAGTAGAAGCAACTCCAGTCCTGCCACACGCCAGGCTGGGCTTTCTGGTTGTCTTTCCCATGCAAAACAACTCTGTTCTATTTCTTTTGTACCTGAAGCTATGTAAAGCCTTTGGACGGTGTGCTGATGTCAGGGCTCCTCTTCTGCCACCAAAGTGGCTGCTGGAGCACTGTGTGGTTCTGCCCAGCCTCAGCCTTGTTTCACCTTTGCTCCTGCACAGGTTCATCATCGGGCAGGAGCGCGTCTTCCTCCAATGTGGCTCTGGTAAGAGGTGTCTGCTCCTGTGCAGAGTCAAGTGCTTACAGCCACAGCCAAGCAGGCAGGATAGCTGCTGTAGCCCTGCCTTGCCCTTCCCTTATGTATGGTAACAAGGTAATATTTCTCTGGTTTTCCAAAGGAAACAGCATGTCTGCTGCTCTGCCCTGTGTCGGGTCTGTTGTACCGGGCACCAGGATCAGTGTGGCACTCGGTTGCTTTGTTTGCATGGGTATGGTGGCCTTTGGATGAGCCACCCTTGGACTGACTCAACTGTCTCCAGAAGAGCAATTTCCAAAACCAGGCTCAGCCTTTCTAGCACCTGGCACTTTTTCCTGCCATTGAAATAAGCGTATGTATATGTGCATGTGTACATATGCTCTCCTTCATTCTTTCCTTAAGCAAGACAGGTGCTTCAAAAGAATATCTACAGGGTGATGAGATTAAAAACTAACAGATCTCTACCTAGAGCTGCTGCTTCTCCACCCGCTGATGGGCGCCAGGCTATGGTCCCTTGCACAGTCCCGGGGGTCCCTACAAGCTGCTTAAGCCCACACCGGCTGAAGCTTAACATACGCCTCTGTGCTTCTCCTGCCACCACCAATGCTGCCTGATGCAAGGTGGGACTCTGTGATGAGGTCATAGATTTCTACAAGAAAATGGCAAAGGGTATATCCTGGAGCTCAGCAAGAACTGTTGGATTTCACTTGGATTGTGTTCTCTGGTTCTTTTCAAGTCTTGTTCTGGTGTTTTGTATTGCTGTCTTAGAATCATAAACAGATGGTGCAATTATTTATACCATGCACTTATTTAAAACCTGTCTCTCCCCATAATTCACTCCGCTCTTAGCAAAAAAAAAACCCCACGTGTCCAAGAGCTGGCAGGGCGTTGCTGCCTCTTTCTGTCCCAGGGCTTCTGAACTCATCACAGCAGCAGCGACAGAAGCCCAAGACAGTCCCCGCACATGGTGTGGGGACAGCCTGCTCTGGCACGTGTCCCGCAGCCGTGATGTGTCCTGAGCAAATGGGTGCTCAGATGGGGACCGGGGCGGGTGTGGAGAGAGGGCAGAGACTGCTGACTCCTAGGAGGCGGCTTAGGCTCAACAGCCTCAAGGCATCTTTGTAATTTTGGAAAGGAAAGGTGATTTCACTCCGTTGTGCTTTCTGAAGGGACTTGTAACCTGACTGTGAAATTTGGCCTTGGATGTTTCAAGGCTGGTGGGTTTGAACCCACGGTACAAGCCCCTGCTGCCGTGGCCCCAGGCTGGCTGTGCAGGCTGCGGGGCCTGGCTTTCTGCTGGAGCAGTGCGGCTGGTTCAGCCTCTGAGCAGTCAGGACAGAGATCCTGCTTGTTTAACCTTCACTTTTCCTCTTCTACCTCATGATTCACTTTGGAGTGGTGAACCAGAGCACATCACTCCAGCTCAGCCCTTCGGCCCAGGGCCGAGGGCAGGATGCTCTGACTGGGATGAGCCTGCCAGCCCTTGCAGCCGCAGGAAGAAAAGAATTTGCTGTCAAATAATAATGCTTTTGTGTGCGTGAGGGTTTGCATAAAGGGTTTTTGAGTTTTTCTGGCATCTCCAAAGAAGGTTAGCAGCAGTGCACTGCTACTATCCAGCCCTGGAAATACCCCTGGGGCTGCGGTGCGGTGGGCATGGGGGGATGGGCGCTTGCTGTCCCCAGACAAGAAGTGCCTCTCCTTATTCATGCAGTCAGTGGCTGAAAGAAAGGGCATCATTGTGGCAGCGATTTTGAAAGGGTGGCAAGAGAATCTGTGCCTGATGCTGATTTGTTTTAAATGTCTTCATGCTCCTGAACCAGGAAGAGTGCTGTGCATTTGGCATGCTGCTGCCACCTGCTCACACTTGCTCCTTCTGTCCTGGGTCCCCTCTTAGCTTTTGTGTGCTCTTCTGCCAGGGTGCCTGCAAGATTGACCCGGCTCTGGCAGGGTTTGACTGCAACCGCCACAGCA
The DNA here is from genome assembly GCF_015220075.1 of Falco rusticolus. Taxonomy (NCBI): domain Eukaryota; kingdom Metazoa; phylum Chordata; class Aves; order Falconiformes; family Falconidae; genus Falco; species Falco rusticolus. The sequence continues at coordinate 23,392,210 of NC_051200.1, read as the reverse complement.
AACCTGGGGTTTCAAGAACAACGCAGGAGCATATTCTGGCTGTGCTGGGCTTTGCATCTTAGCAAGGAGGCTTTCTTGGCCAGGCAGTGGGTTGGGCATAGCCCTTGGCCTGTGGTGGCAATCCTCCGGAGAGCCTGGAGTGCTAAGTGTGGGAGCAGAGCCCAGTACGCCAAACTGGATGCAGGCTGCCTTGCAGGAACCTGTGGGTCCTGTCACCTTTGTGCTCCCACCTGCTCTGGGGATGCACACCCTGATGCTTGGAGCCATGAGGGAATTTGACTTCTTGTTCCCATGAGCAGAACCACCGTGTCCCTGGCACGGTGCTCTGCACAAGAAGCGGTGCTGGACAGTTTGCCTCTGAATTTGGGTGTGGAAAACTCAGTACAGGAATGGTCCAGCCCTGTATTGTATGTGAATTTGTCATGCAGGGTTAAACTTGCAAAGACATGCCCTCGCTTGTGGGGAGCAGGGCACTGCACCTGACAGATTCCTCTGTTTTATTAATTAATCCCAAACTTCGGCCAGAATTAGGGCTGGGATCTTCCCAACAGCTGTTGCTAGAACTGTGTGCAAAAATAAACGAGTAGGTCAAATGTAGTTTATTAAATGGCATTTAATTGTGCAAGCCTGAAAGACAGATGTGCCTCTGTTGCCTGTAATATTTTTTTTTTATCTGCTGAGCATGCTGGTTGTCGCAGGCAGGTAGCGGGGCACCGGTAGGAGTGTGTCCCTCTCAGCCAGCTGCCAGCTCTGTGTGTGTGCGCATGTGTGTGGGTGCCCCTGGTGTGATGCTAGCCCTCCTCGTGCTGCTCTTGGCCAGCCCTGCTGCAGGGCACAGTTTGGCTTTAGCAAGAGGGGGATTAATCTGCTTTTTCTGCCCTGTGGTGCGGGTGCTTGGGACTGTCGCTCTCCATCCAGCCCCTGGGACGGTCAGACCCTGTCCCAGGGCTTGGGCTGTCCTCTAGCTGTTAATAGCTCGTCCCTTTGCTTTCCTATACGTTTGCTGTAGGAGCCTCCCTGCTCTTGCTAATAATAAGAGATGCTCGCAATTCCTTGTGCTTGTCTGGCGCCTGCCTTCTGGGGCAGAGGATTAATGTCCCAGCCAGGCTCTACTAGCTCAGTAATATTCCTGTGGGAAAGGAAGGCTGCCTTGTGAACATTCTGTTTATGCCACTCTTTCATACATTAAAAATGCAGCCTCTTTTATGCGTCTCTTTATCTTCAAGATGCCTGTATGAAAACTACAGCATAGCAGCAGGTTTTTGCTGGAGTTCTGTCTTGTGTGGGAATCTTTGTAGACTTTTCCCAGACACTTTACTCTTGGGTGTTTGAATATAAATAGAGTTAAGATTGGTTAGGTATACAGGTCTCAAAAGCCAATTTCCTTTTGTATCACTTAGGTCTATTTGTAATTTGTGTAACTTGTCTATAGTACCTCAAAAACATGACCATATCGGTTATGCTCTTTTAAATGCATCTGACTAGCACGTTTCCCCCATATTGATTGCAAGCCCTGGGTGCTGCAGGATAATGACCTTAAAGCAGTCTGCTTCAAATACAGACAGACTGAGGAATGACCTGAGTTTCTGTGCTGAGCTGGTGGATTTGGAAGTGATAATGTAATGGCTGAGGTCAAGCATCCCCATGGAAAGTAGCTGCCACAGGTGGATGAAGAAGGGGGAGTGGGAGGAGGGATGGAGCCAGGCGTGCGGATCCTTCGCGATGCCCTGGCTTGGCACGTTCCTCTGGTCACCCACCACAGCCGCATCCCTGGCTGGGGCTGCACAGAGTGCAGCAGAACCCTGTCCTAGGCCAGGGCTGCTGGTCGCCGAACTGTGCTGCCCACAGGTTATGTCTGCTTCACCCCAGGGTCAGGGAGAGTATTTTTCATTGATGCTGCCATTGTCCTCACCCGCAGCCTAGGGGGGTGGCAGTGGGGGGTCCTGGGGAGCCCTGGGGTGCAGCAGCTAGCCTCAGGGAGAGAGGGCACTCTGCTTCTGGTGAAAGCCAGGATGCTAATTAACAAGGCTAATGTTTTTCTGTTAACAGAATTTAATGGTGCAAACCTTCTGTTGTTGAAGTCTCCAAGCTTTCTGGCTGACAGCTGTAGACTTACAGATCTGTAGAAGTCTCAGTGAATCCGGGCAGGAGTACACCCCAGCTTGTGCAACAGAAACTCCACAAAAACATCATTGACTAATTTTTTTGGTGAGGTCACCTCCTATTTAGTGAAATTGGGGGAATTTTGCAAGTCTGTGAGGACTAGTCATCCAAAAAATTTGTTTGACTTTTGTGTGTATATTGGATAAATCAGGATTTATATGATTTATATATGTTCACTGGTATTTACAAACCAGACCATCTTTTGTGGGGAAATGCACTGATTCAGCCTTCGCGAGGACCTTTGAGGGGACTGGGGAGGACAGGGAGCTTCCTGCAGCTGTGGATAAGGCAAGGGGCCCTCGGGTTGTCTACAGCAGTCTGGTGTGCATCTGGGTTAAGGAAAAATGTAATTGCTGTTAGAGAGTGAAGCATCAGCAGGATGCGAGTCCCATAAGTGCTGAGGGAGGGTGATATCCCGCTCCTGTCTCAGCCTTCGAGAACGGACTTGCTGGGGGGATGCCATGGGACCAGCTGGCTGCATTATCGCCGTGGGATGGGGCGAGGATTTGGGGATTTATGCCTTCAACCCCAGAAGGGTTACAGGGGTGCTGCCCTGCTCACCTCAGTGTTTCCTTTTGCCATAGGAGCTGGCAAGTGGGGATTAAGTAATTGCCTAATTGTCTGTCAGAGAGAGATGCTTTCCAGCTGGGCTGGCTCTGCGGTGCAGCCTGCAGCAACGTGGGGCATCCCCACAGCCCAGCTCCTGCCCTCGTCCTCCTCGCAGGCAGCGCCCATCCCTGGCACATCCCACCCACAGTCCAGAGCCCTGCTGTGCCTCCCGGCAGGATCCATGGCCAAGCACACTGCAGCCACCATGTTGGCTCGCTGACGGGGTGCCAAACCTGCCCAAAGGCAGTGGTGCGGTGCGCCCAGGCGGGAGCAGAGCCAGCCGCGTGCCCCTGCGCCCTGTGCCCTGCTCCAGCCCTGCACAGGGGTGCACATGCAGTGGTGGCAGCACAAGGAACAGGTTGGTTTGCTGGGTGAGTGGCGTGTGCTCCACGGGCAAAGGCCAGGGCATTTCCCCTTGTCCTGGTCACAGCACCAGCCCAGGTGGTACATTCATAGCCTGTCTGTCGCTCCTCAAAGTAGAAGCAGCAACTGCCCTGCTGGCAATAACTCTCCTTTATTGTTAAATGGCCTCTTTGTGTGTCAAGGCTGATCATGTTGGATGGAGATCTTTCATAATCAAGCCTGCGTTGGTCAAAACTGTTCCTGTACTGATCCCGTCCCACGGCATCGCTCCTGGCGCTGCCCGCCACCTCCCAGGGCAGTACTCTCTGGCAAGCGGCGCTGACGTGCTGCCCAGGGCGGGTGGGTGGCAGAGCCATGGCTCCCTGCCTGCCCAGGGATGTTTGGCAATGCCTGGTTGAGCAGCAAAGGCCAGGAGCCCCATTATGAGTGACAAAATTAGGTACCTATTCCAAGAGATGACATCTGTTTGAATGGTTTGTTTTCACAATCAAAACCAAACAGTTTAGACTCTCATCTGTTAAAAAAAATAATACACAGATTTGAACAGTTTTCTCATGTTCCTGAATGCACTGTTGGAGACTGGAGCACACACGCTGAGATTATTTTTAATGAGGAACTTTTTAAGGGAAAAGCAGTGGTGGCAGGCAGGCAGGGAGCTCTCTGCAGCATGGGGCAGCCGTGGGACAGCAGGCACAGGAGGATGTCTTCTGCTGCTCTTTGATGTTCACGTGTCTTGGCAGGCTTCTTGTGGTCCAGCCACCGTGGTGCCTGATGCATCTTTAATACCAGGGCACCCATCTTGGCAGGGACCCCTGGCCTCTTGGGCTGGAGCCGAGGTCTGTGCTAGGGCTGGCATCTGAGCCCCAGCCGTGTATGCTGGATCTCCCCAGCACAGCCCCTGCAGCCCCTCACCCAGGGCCACAGCAGGGCTGGTCCAGTGCAGGAGGGGTCAGCCCTGTCCTCACAAAGGCACAGTCCCTGCAGCCACCCTGGTGATGTTTCCCATGGGCAGCAGGTTTTAAGTCTTCTCCATCTCATATTCTCTGGCCACGCACACAGTGTCACAGCCCCAGTCCAGCGCTGCCAGCCCTGCCCCAGCATCACCCGCCCAGCAATTCAGCATTATTAAAAGAAAAGGGTTACTGTTCCCGCTATGCTAATAGGGCAAACGCCTGCTCTGCAGTAGCTGCTCCCTTCCCGACCTCAGGGAAATGCCTGCATACAGCGGCAAGTGGAAAATCACTGCATGTTAATGGCTCAATGGGGCTGCTTGCTGCTCGGCGCAGCTTGCCCCCTGCTCACACCTCTTCAGATGCCCCACAGTTTCCAGCAGAAGTGGAGCCAGCCCTCGGAAACAGTACCAGCAGTGATGGTGGCTTCTCTTGCCGGCGAGGACGCTGCCTGGCAGGCTGCAGCCTTTAGCTGTTATTAACGCTAATTGTTATTAATGCTGCGCCTGGTGCTGTTGAGCAGCAGTCATGACAGCAATAGCTCATCAATGGGACAGGAATAGCTGCTGGCCGCAGGGCTGTTCAGAGGTGACATGGGATCCTCTGGGAGATGAGCTGTTGTGAGAAAAGGCTGTACCTGTTCTACAAAATACTGGTCCTGTCCTGTGACTTACAGAGAAAGCAAGGTGTTTGTCACAGTGCTGGGTCTGGTTGGTGAGCATCCTGGTGTCTGTCCCAGCTCTGGGCACTGTGGGCAGTGGATGGGGCAGGGCTGGCATTCACCATGTGGAAAACTCCTAGTGAGTGTGTAGAGTTCTCCTTAGAATCAGCCTTTTAAAACAAACTCAAGTATAAAATGGGTTTTCATGTAAGTCTGAAGGTGACAGTGATACATACATATATATACATATAAAATTAATAGAAATTGCTTTTCTTTTGCTTGTAGATGCCTGTGGAGCTGGTACATTAGAAATATTGGGAAGAGACAAATGCAGCAGTGGAGTCTGTGTCCTGGCATCTCTTGGCAGAAATACACACTTGGTGTGTACAGGCTTCAGCCACTTCACAGTGGATCCAGTCCCCAGGACCTATTCTTACCTCAGCTGGTATCCTCGTGTGCTGAAAGAGGGATCCTAGATTTAAAATTACTTGAATGCTTTTGGGATGACTGGATAGGAAGAAGCTATGCAAGTATGCAGAAGCCTCTGTGGTTTGTCTCCCAGGCCCTGGGAAGGAGACAGCTTTCTTCTATTTGCACTAATTTAGGGCTTTTTGCTTTTGGAGGAAGTGGAAGAAGGACTTCATGCTGCCAGACCAAGCAGTGAAGTGAGGTGCTGGTGGGGTCATTTCTCCAGGAGTGCCTTTCTGGTGGGCTGGTGTAGTTATGGTTAAATCTGTGGGGCTGCCCCACTTTCTGCAAGGACTTTCCTGGTTTTGGCAGGGTAGAGCCATCTTCGTCGGTCAGTCGTGATTCCCTTGGGGATGGCTATTCGACACCTGACTGCTACTGGCACAGGCAGTTGCCTGTCCTGCCCCCGAAGCAGAGCGCAGTGCTGACAGGTGAGCCCCTGGTGGGAAGAGGAGCCCAGCGGGGCGCAGCCCAGCAGTGCCGCTGTCCCTGCAGGGACGGTGCCTCCTGTGACAGCTCTCTTCAGCCCCAGCTCTGGCAGAGATGGAAAGGAAGGAGTGTGTCTCCTGCACCAAAACCACACTGAGGGCAGGAGGTCTAGGTACCTGCTGGCTCATGCACACGCATGTGCCCCTGCCCGCTTGCTGGTCTGGCCGGGTGTTCTGCAGGGGATGCCTTTCTGAGGAGAAAGCCAGTAAGAAGTATAGAGAAGTCTTCCCAGGTCACCTGGAGTGATGATGGCAGCGAGGGACTTTTGCAGGAGACTGTAGTGGTGATGCCTTTCGGTGGCCCTGCCGCAGTGGCAGGTCCCCTGGCAGCTTCAGCACTATGGCAGCGGTACCCAGAAAGCTGAATGGGACCTCTGGAAATGGGCACTTGTCCCAGCTGCCTTGTTCCACTGCCGGCAACTATTTGCAAGTCCTTGGAATAAAAACTGTGTCCCGTGAGGCAGCAGTGAGTGAGTTATGGAAGGTGCCTTTAACTCCTGTGTGTACCTTCCTATGGGTAAAACACTTGTAGGAAAGGTGACCGCAGGCAAGCGTGCCGTAGAGGTGAGACTGACTTCCCAGCCCCAGGTGTTTAAAGGAGGAGAAAAGAGGCCGACACACAAAGCTTACGCTGTGCTGCGGTGCCCCCAGCCCCGCTGTGCTGGCCCAGTAATGCCAGGGACACAGCAGAGGAGCTGCAGCCAATGCCAAGCCCGGGAGTGGTGCCAAAACCCGCTGAGAAATGAGCAAGGGGGAGATGGAAGGAGGCAGCTGGGGCTGGGGCTGACACCGCCTGTGTGCTGCTGCCGGGGCCATGCCAATGCCACCAGGGCAGCACTGCAGATCCAGGCGGGCCTGGGGATGCTACATGGGTGGCAGTGCCCTGTGCCATCTTCTCCAGGCTGCTGTGTCATTGTGTTCCATGCTCATGTCCTTGCCTTATCTTCCTGCTCCTGCTTCCCATGAGCTGTGACTGTGCCCTCTGCTTTGTTGAGGAGAGCACCAGCAAGACTGGCACCGATCCTGCTGGAGCAGAGGTTTGGGGTGCAAGCACACTCCTTTGGCCCAGCAGTGGTGGTGGCCAGGAGGAGCTGTTGCACCCGTGGGACGTCCTGTGCTTGCGCTGCTACCGACCCATGTCCCACCAGCCACAGCTCACTCATGCTTGGTTTGCTCTCTGCTCCTCTCCCTGCCGGTCCTGTCTTCCTTGGCACTGGTGACAGGCAGGAAAAAGCAGCAGAGGTGGCCCCAGGATGGGCAGCAGCTGTCTGCAGAGGTTCTGGTCCTGCTTTGGGGGGGCCCAGCATCACATCCTGCTCTGCCCTCACTGACATTTGGCAGCAGGCTCAGCTGCTGCATGCACCAGTTGCTGGGGTATTGCGCTACAAATGGCACCTTGTCCGGGGGGAGAAGCCACCACGCTCCTGCATGCCAGCACATGCTACCCACCTGCGATCAGCATGCATGGACCCAGGGCTGTGCACGGGCAGGATTGGCCCCTGGGACGCATGGAGCCAGGCACCAGTCTGGGGTGGGTGGTGGGCAGGAGCGGTGCTGCCAGCTTGCTGGGCATCCACCGCATGTCCTGTGGGAGCGTGGCTCAGCCCGGGCGTCACTGGGCATCAACTTGCCATAGCTTTTTCTGAAATGATCACATATAACACCACTTGGTGGGGGTTTCTTATGTGCCTGCAAGATTCTAGCCTGGGGGGCCCTGTGCACTGGATGGCTCGAAAAAAAGCTTGTGGCATTGCCTTTTATCACTGTCCTTCTTGCAAACAAATGCTAAGCTCACCCACGTTTGCGAAAGGAAGCTCAGGAGCAGTGAATGGAGACGGAGCGAATGGCTAGGCCACATTTGATGACTGGGGAGTATTATTTCCTTATGTTTTTCTCCCTGCTGGGGTCAGACCTGCAGGCTTGCCGAGCAGTGCCTGCTGCTCTGTGTGAGGCTGGCCACAGCAGAGTGTGCGGGGGCTTGTTACGGGGGCATCCGGGCATGATGGTGTGACTGCGTGGGTACAGCTTGTCCCTCGGAGGGGGAGAGCGTCAGGAGCCCTCTCGAGCGCAGCTGTGACCGCTGCTGGGGCTGGAGTCAAAAGCTAAACTGTTCGGGGTTTGGGTTTCCAATGTCCTACATGTGCCTTTGACAGCCAGACTCCCATTTCTCCTGCTCTGGGGGCGTTTCTTTTCCCACTGCCTGGGAATGGGAGCACTGCTTGGTGTGTTTGAGGCAGGAAGGAAAGCCTGGAGCTGTTTAAAACTCACAATCTTCAGGGAATTTCAATCGCTGTCCAAGCCTGTTCACAACCAACTGAGTAACGGTGCAGGGTTTGAATCGCTGGCCCGCCTCCGCAGGCAGCACTGCCTCCTCCCTCCCTCCCTCCCTCCGCCCTGCCTGCGCCAGCTCTGCCCGCGCTGGGCTCTGCCCGCTGCCTGCCGCAGGCAGCACCCATGGGAGTGCCGGCGTGGGCTCTCCCTGGGGCTGCGGTCTAGGGGGGCTCTGTGCTTGCCACCCCCTGCCCAGCCCATCATGCCATTGCTGGATTTTTTCTGGGCTTGCTTCAAAAGAGCCAAGGTAAGCGACTGTCTATTTGAATGGTGTCCATCTTTCTGACAGCCTCCTAATTTCAGGAGAAGCTGCCAGAAGGGACAGCAGGGGAGGCATCTCTGGAGGGGCTGGGGCTTGCTTACAGTGCTTTTGACATCTGCTCCAGAGGGATGTCGTGTTGATGCCCCACACGCAATGTGAAAGGTTAATTTTGGATGGGCTGCATGTGATGCATTGGTCCATGCACGCTATATGCTCACCCACTACCCACCAGCCAGGTTACCCGTGCCCCGGCATGAGCAGCGCTGAGGGCAGGCAGGGTGCTGCACCTGGCCAAACACCGGTGTGTGCATGGGTGCCATGGTTATAATGCAATTATCAGTGGGCTGTGTGTGCTGCCAGCCGCCTGGCATGGTCAGCACAGGCCAGGCTGGGTCCTGCCACGGCACAGCTTGGGTGGTGCAGCTGGGCTGGGGGCACCCCTGCAAACGGGGGCTCACCTGGAGGCTGCTGGCATGACAGCAGGACCACACTGGGCTTTGCTGACCTGGAGGGATAGGGCGGCTGCGAGTGGGATGACAAAGGAACAGCGAGACTGGAGGCCTTGAGTTTTTAATTTCCTGCAGCAGTGGTTCTTGCGGCATCTGGTATTTTTCATTTGGGTTTAATTCCTCATCTGTCGCCTTAGTAGTGTGCAACTCTCTCTGACTGCCCTTGTTTGCTGTGTTGGCTTCATTGTATCACAGCCTGTTCCATGTGGTGGTACGTGGGCTAGGTAGATTTTGGAGGTGGTGTGAGTATGGGTCTCAGGAGCTTCAGACTGGAAAAAGCAGTAAAATCCCTTTACAAGCCGCGCTGTGCACCAGGCTGTGTCAAGCAAGTGGATCTGCCATGGTGAAATCAATGTGGAATGCACGCTGTTCCCCCGGGGTTTCAAGCAAAGCTTAAAATAGTTACATCTAAAAATGACATTTGTGAAATTCATTAATAATATTAGTAGCTGTCTTGTCCCAGCTGTCTCCAGAGAGTTTAGCAAGTCCTTGTTAACCCTCCTTGTCCCCACGAGCTGCGTGTTGTCACTGCCAGCGTACTCATGGTAGCACGGAGATGGAGCCCGGGTCCTGCATCCCACCTTGCAGAGCTGCAGCCCCCAAAGGGTCCAGCCTGGCCCGCGCCGGGGTGCCTTACACCCGCTGACTTTGGTGAAGTTGAAGGCAACCAGCAGATGGCTGGCTTCAGCCTGTCACCTCAAGCCGGACAAGGGGCCAGGGGCCGAGTGGGCATGGGTGGCAGGGAGGTGGCAGAGAGCTGCTGATAACTGTGACATGGCTTCTGCCCTCGCTGTCCCCATCCCCCCGCCCCCCCACCCCATCCCCCCCGCCCCCGGCTGCAGCTGCTCCTCTGGCTGCAGCCCCGGGCAGCACACAGGGCATCTCCCCACCCCGACACATTCCTGGCCTCCCTCCCTGTCTGAGGATACTTGCCCATCTGAACATTCCGAATTTACTAATTAAGCTGATATTTGTACTTTTGCAGGATGCCTGGAGCAGTGTGGGGACTGAGTGTGGGCAAAAGTCATTCATGGGTCTGGGAGTAAATTTGTCCTTTGAGTCTGGGGCAGTTCCTCCTCACTGTCACCCCAGGCACTGCGGTATCATGGCCAGGGGACTGTGACAAGGGAAACACTAGGCAATCAGAGGCTCCAGGAGGTATTTGGTACTTGACTCTTTGCCATGAGATAGGTGGCCTTTACACTCCACCCGAGCAGAACAAGGGTGCAAGCCCCTTAGCTCACCACCTCCAGCTACCTGCCATGGGGAAAAAAAATAAATCTGTTTCAGTAAGTGTAGGCAAAGTGGTGCTTCCCTTGGACTGGTGGCCCAGCAGTGAAGGATGGGGACTCTTCCTGGATGGCAGCTTCCCTGATGCTCAGAGGCGAGGGCCAAAATGATGTTTCTGATTTTTGTGCTCCCTCGTTATCTCAGCCCATGAGGCTCTTGTCAAACATGGCATCACAAAACCCCAGATAAATGGAGCTAAGGGTCTCCCTGTTAGATGTTACAGGAGTCTTCTTCCTAAGTTCGGGAGTGGTTGTGCTCTTCGTGCAGTTCCCCGTGCTGGTTTTAAGCTTCCCGTTGCTCTGCCTGCAGCAACACAAGTCTGGTGGACACTTCATTTCTCTCTTCTTCTATTGGCAGACTTCTGTTTCCATATTTCCACTTCAATTCTACAGCAGCCGCCCCCCACAAGCAAACAAGACCTGGCTGATGCCTGCCTGGGTCCCACAAGTGCTGGACAAGCCACTAGGAGGCTTTGGGAGAGGAGCAGCTGGGGAGCGGCTCTACCCATCTGGAGCCAAGAGCTGCTCCCAGGCCCGAGCAGCTGGGTGGGCTTCGGGGCCAGCTGGCCCCCCAGGAAGCCGAAGGGACAGAGAACACCACCTTTCTGATTTCCCTTGGTGAGCACTGATGGTCTCGCATGCAGCTGAGGCTTCTGCTTCAGCCTGGTTTCCCGTTTTCCTCCCCGTGCCAGTGTTGCTCAGCTACTTGCCCTGAACAGCGGAGGAATTTCTTGGAGAGGGAGAAACATGCAGGGCTCTGTCTGTGGGATTAAAGCTTTCCAGGTTAAATGAGGTGGAGCTGTGGCTGGTGAAAGATTTCATGGGAAAAAGGCATTAGGGCTAAGACATGACAGCAAGGGAGAGACGGCTCCCCATAGCAGCCTTAGCACTGGGACCAGCTATCCCTGCCCTTGCTGTGGGCTGGGAGAGCAGCCCTACCTCATCCCCTGCCAGCCCTGCTCCCACTCCGTGGGCATCAACTGCATGTGCTGGCTGCAAGGCTGATGTTTTCAGAGCTTGTGATAACAGACATGATAGGTGTCCCAGTGATCATCTCCCTGTCCAAACATTTTCAGCCCTGATGCTCTCCAGGTGCCCACATGCTGCCAGGTTGGGGCTCAGGCGTCTGCCCAGGCGCTTGCTGAGGAGGACAGAGCCGAGCACACCGCTGGAGCCATGGCTCCCTGCACTCCTCCCCAGTGGGAACAGATTCAGCGATGCCAAACGAGCCACAGGACACCGGTGGCCTCCCCATGCAAACGCGGGCATGCTGTGAGGTTGCAGTGGTAACCCTGGTCCTGTTGATGGGCACCTCTTGGGCAGGTGCTGTGGCAGAAGCCTGGCAGCAGGGAGATGGTTAAGCCCCCCCGCCCCAGGTCATCCCCAGCCCTGCTGCCCGGGCAGGAAGAGGGTTCCCGGGTGGCCCGTGGGAAAGGCCGGCTCAGCAGTGCTGCATTCCTGCAGCGATCCCGCTGCCCTGCCGGCACCTCTGGCCCTGCGCGGCAGGGCTGCGGCTGTGCTGTGGGGGGCTCGCCAGGGTCTGGGGAGGGGCGTGGGGAGGTTGCCAGGCTCTGCGCTTGCCTTGGGACCTGGGCAGTGCCAGGACCCTCCGCCACCTCCACCTCCGTGCAAATTGCTGTCACCTCCCATGTGCTGGCGAGGCTCTGCTGTCTGTAAATCCCATTTCCCTTGGCTTTGCCCCCACATAAACTATCCCCAGGCAAGAGGCAGCCCCTGTGCATGGTGCTGGTGGCCCCTTCCCCACCCTGGGTGCTGTGCCCATGAAGAGGCCTGGGGAGCGAGAGGCCAGCCTGCTTTCAGCTTTTCTTTTTTTTATTTTCCTCCTTTCTTTATTGTTGCCTTTCCGTGCCTGCAGGCACCTTTGTATGCTCTGCTTCCAGACCTGCTGCGATTAAAATATGGACATCTCCACTGCCATCTGTGCAGCTGCACAGGTACCAAGGGACATGTTCGGGGGGACGCCAGCCCAGTGCTTCCTCCACCAGAGTGAGGGTCTGCCCCACAGCTTCGCCATCAGAGGGTCCAGAGCCAGGCCCAGCTCCAGCATAGGAGCGGACATGGGTGTGATGCACGGTGCGCGGTGCATGGGCTGTGGGTGGCTCAAGGGTGTCACCTATGGTGCAGAGCAGAGCACCACGGTCCATGCTTTTGGAGGAAAAGACTGCGTCCTCCAACCTCTGTTTTTATCCCTTGCTGTGGGTCTGACAGCCCTGTCTCTTCTCTGGCAGCTTTGCAGCATCCTTGTGAAGCTGTCAGGCAGAAAGGTCCATCTCTCCAGCCCCATCTCTCTCCCTGGCTCCCTCGCCTGCCCCATGGATGCAGATCTCCTAGTCCTGGCTGCCGTTCCTCCTCCGATGGCTTCCAGGAGGCCAGGAGCCATGGTGGTGGACGCATGCTGGGCACACTGCATTTGCCCAGTGCTGTGGCCTTTGCTAGAACTCTGCTTATCCTTAGAGCTGCAGCAACCACCGCCAGTGGCAGCCCCTCTCCTGGCAGAGGGGAGGCTGGAGTGGGGACTGAACATAAGTGTGAGTGGTAGGAGTCCATGAATGTGAAAATCAAAAGGATAACAAAATTATTTCTGTGCTTTTTTTCTTTGTTTTCACAGTGCTTCACATTGCTAGAAGATAAAAAAGATGCAGGTAAGCTGCGACAATGTTTTTTGGGGTAGGAATGCCTTTGCTTTGGGGTGGGCAGGGGTTACGGGAAGAGGTCTGTCCCCTTGCTGGGCTACCGGATTATTCTGCCAGTGCTATGATTTTCCCCCTAAACTTCTATTTTTCAAAGGGGTAGCAAAGGCAATAGGTGTGAGGCACTGCCAGCCAGGGCACCCACCCAGCCCCAGCTCGGTCCCCAGCAGGCACCCCCACAAGACATGCCCAGCCCCTCTTTTGCCCCATCCCTTCCCCACTCTGGCTGAAACTGCGGCTTGGCCATATGTTGCAGTAATCACCAGGTAGTGGCATGAAATCCCAGTTGCTGTGTGTGCAGGGGAGTCCTGCAGAGAGGCATGAGCCCCCTTGCTGGCGTGCGTGCGCTGTCATAGCTGTGCCGACGTGGTGAGCTGTTCAACAAGCACAGCACAGCCCGGCAGCAGCTCTGCTCCTTTCTCTTTCCTTTTCAATTCTTCTCTTCTTTGTGGGTGAACAACTTTGTGCTCCACAGATAATCTCATTAGGAGTTGCAGAGCGTGGAAACTGCCATGCCATAGGAAGGAGGAGGGTCTCCCCTGGCTTGCAGCCACCTCAGCTTTGTGTGATTGAGATGTCTCACCAGTGACAGCTGGACTGATCCATGGTTATTGTGCATGTGTCCATGGGCTGCTTCTGCCCTAACTATCCCTCTGCAAAGGTGGGAGGAAAGGCTGGGGGTCGGGGCCCACCCTGCCATGGGAGGCTTGTGGGTGCTGGCGAGGCTGCGGGCTGGTAGTCTGCGGGAGGAAGAGGAGGAGGTGTGTGCCTGTGAGGTTGGGGACCAGGGATGGGGACGGGGCTATGGGCTCCCAGATGGAGCACAGCCAGCTGCTTGTTTTAAGAACACTGCAGGGCAGCCACTGCCAAGCGTGTCTGAAACGGTGCTGCCGGTCCTGGCTGCTGCTTTGCCGACTGCAAAGAAATGCTCTGGATCTTGTTTTGTCCTTGTGTTCCACCCTGGAGAAACAGCCCTGCTGCCAAGCGTGGCCCAGCTCGTGGGAAAGATGGGTAGAGGTCCTGTATTTTATAACGTCACTGCTTGGTGGCATGGAGAGTCTTTGCTCAGTGTCATCTTCAGAAGTAATCCTGGCCCAGCCCTACAGTCAGCTTGTGTCACTGGCTCTCAGCAGCTCTGGAAGCGGAGGGACCCTGGAGTGCTCCTCTGCCCTGCGCTGGCTCCTCTGCTGCGGGCACAGAGCTCAGAGCAGCCCCCGAAGCCGATGGCTCTTGGTGGCGAAGGGAGGAGCGGTGCTGCCCATGCTGCTGGCCAGAGCCTCCAGTGCTGTGAAAAGGGAAATGCCGCCTTACAGGGAGCCTGTGGGATGTGCCCGGGGATCTCCGAGCAGTTCCCCTAATCAGAGGGCAATGTTTTTCACCCACATAAGGGTGAGGTGAGCACAGGAGCCCAGGAGCACAGGAAAGCTCTGGGCAACAAGAGGTGCTTTGTGAACAGAGCTCCAGAGGTAATCCTGGGTGGTCTCTCTCGCCGTTTCACCAGAGTGATTAAGAATCAAGAGCTTGTTAAAAAGGGTTAAAGAGCCCTGTGCAAGGGAATGGGCAGGGAAGACTCCTACAGATCACATCTACGGCTAGGCTTCTGGGGAGAAAAGTGATTACAGGTTTTTTTCCCCTTGGTTAAAACTGCCTGTAAAATCTAAGTTTCTCCTAGTGAAGGCTCAGCAACATTCACAACAAACCCAGCTGACACCGTCTTGGCCACTTGTCCACATCCCAGCCTGATGAGCTCCATGCTGCTGGAGGGATGCTCAGCCGTCACGGTGTCAGGCTTGTGTAGGGGTCTGAGGGCAGGAGAAGCAGGACCCCTTGTGTATGTGAGCAGCTGCGTGGTTTTATGCTGAGGGATTTATCACCTGTGATTCGATGCATCGGCTGGAGCCGTAGCAGGCTGCTCTGCATCACTGCAGTCCACGACAGCACGGTGCCTGGTGGAGTGTGGTTGAAGCTCTGCCTTTCACATGAATCATGCTGGACTTGGAGCCAACCTGCGGTCAGTTCATACCCTCTGCTGGGGTTTTTGAAGCTCTGAGAAGAGGCCAGTGCAGTTGCTTGCTGTCCTCTTAGCTGATTGTCCCTAGAAGATGTTCTGACAAATGGGTCACTTAAGGAAACATTCAGACAGTGGTCTCAGGAGACATCATTCCCTTCCCTGATGACTTTTTAGTCTCCTTGGGGTGGGTGCCCAGAGGACCTCAGCTCTCAACACAATGGCATGAGGCCGGATGGAGTTGGTTCTGTGTTTGTCCTGGTAACTGTTGGGAACGTGCCTCTCCTGGCTTTTCCATTGCTTCCCAGAGCCTGGCCCTGATTCCCCCTATGGTAGCGCGGCTCTCCCAGGACACCCAGCAAGCTCCGGAGCTGCTGCCCAAGGTACAGCCAGAACCGTTCCCAGCGCCCAGGCTCCGTCCCTGCCTGGAGCAGCCGGGAGCTAGGGCTGTGCTGCCACGGCCCCTTCCCTGAATGCCAGCTGTATGAAGTCGCTGCAGCTTCCCACTGTTATTAAAATAGCTGGGTATGCTGTGCTCAGCTCCCCAGTGGAAAACAACTTGGATGTCATCTGCCTTCTTGGAGGTAACATTTCAGCTGGAGGACATGGGGACTCGGTCTCCTCCTGGCAGCGGCTGCCAGCCCAGAGGGGCATCGCCAATGCCTGTGCCAGCAGCGAGTGCCAAGGGAGCTGGTGGACAGTTGTCACCCGTAACCCACCTCCACGGGCAGTCACAGTCTCTCAGACAGTTTGCATCGAAGGAAAAATCCCAGGACTTTGATTTTTGAGACAAACCAGCCAAAGCTGTACAGTAGGCTACCCATGCAGCGGCAGGACCCCACCTCGCACTGCCATGTGGTCCCCTCCTGCAGGCAACCCCAGGCTGTGTGGGACGGCTGAGCAGTCCCAGCTGGGGCCAGATTTCCATGGATTTCCCAACCCTCCGCTTCCTCTCTGATACTCATTTCCCGTGTATTGTTCTGGACAAAGCAGAAAGGAAAGGCTTGCAGACCAGCCATTAAGGTGAAAAAGGCATCCTCCAAATAAA
This sequence comes from Falco rusticolus, assembly GCF_015220075.1. Lineage (NCBI taxonomy): Eukaryota > Metazoa > Chordata > Aves > Falconiformes > Falconidae > Falco > Falco rusticolus. Next base: position 23,376,350 of record NC_051200.1, on the reverse strand, counting down.
TCCCTGCTGACAGCAGCATCAGGCCTCTCCAGAAGTAGGATCGGGAGCATGCTCTGCAAATGTCATTAAGTAGTGGCTGCCTCTAGCTGCTGAGGGACAGGGACTGAGCTAATGGCTTCTTTCAGGGCAGCCAGGCATGAGGTTGTCACATGTGGGAATTTGTCACGTGTGGGAATTTGTCACTCGTGGGAGGTGTCACATGTGGAATTTGTCACACGTGGGAGATGGTCATGCATGGAAGGTGTCACACGTGACACATTCCACGTGTGACGAATTCCACGCGTGGCCACCTCCCACGTGTGACAAATTCCACGTGTGACACCCCTCCCCGGTGGGACCCTTCCCCGGCGGGACTCACCCCCCGCGCGTGACACACATACACACACACCCCCCCACGCATGACCCTCCCCCGGTGGGGGACCCCCCCTGTGAGACAACCCCCCTCCACGCGGGACCCACCCCACCCCCCCACCCCCCGGCGGGACCCGCTCCCGGCGGGACCTTCCCCTGGCAAATTCCTAGTGGAATTTGTCACACATGGAATTTGTCACACGTAGAATTTGTCTCGTGTGGGAGGTGTCACGCATGGAATTTGTCGCGCGTGGGAGGTGTCACGCATGGGAGGTGTCATGCGTGGGGGTGCGCTGCCAGGGGCCGGGCTTTGTGAAATTACTGAAATTGCTGCTTACCTGTGACAGACCCTCCCGTGCCCCACTCCCGGGCTCCCCCCTCACAGGGTTTGCCACTTGATGTGACCTGTGCAGGTGCTGTAGCAGAGCCGGGAGGGTCTCTGAGCATCTTTGCCCCTGTGAGCTCCTATCAGCTGAGCCTGGGTTTCCCACTGGAGCCGGCAGAAGCCCCCTGGGGGTGGAAGCACCCCCTTTGCCCTCCTCCCCATCTGGGCAGGATAAGCTATCTGCGCCTGTGCCCTTCACAACCCGAGATGCTCTGTCCTCAGCTGCTGGGGAGTGTTTAATTCGGGGAACTGTGGATCTGGCCCAATAATCCGTCTTTTTCAGCACCATATTGTCTGAGCTTCCCAGCCGTGGCAGAAATGTTCAGTGTGCATCTCTCGGTGTGATCTGTTCCTCAGAATAAGCCTTCACCCATAGCTGCAGCGTGGCCTGGCCAGTTTTCCCGCTGGATCTCACCCATAGCAGGGGAGGGTTTGAGTGCTGGCAGGCGAGTGGGCAGCATGGGCAGCAGAAGCCAGGCTGCAGTGCGGGCAGCATGAATGGATTCCCAAAAATGTCTTGACCTGTGGCTTGGGCTGGGCTGCATCTGTGTGCTGCCTTCCCTGGTAGCTCAGGACTGAACCTGGCTTTTGCTGAGTGCGTGTGGCTGGGGGGGGCTGCCTTGGGGTAGGCACAGCTCTTCTGGGGTCCCGTTTATGGTCCCCTCTAAGGGCCAGGCCAGGGTTACTCCTTTGAGCCCATTACTGGAGCTTTCCCAGGTTTAGGTCTGGGTGTCCCGAGCAGCTGGGTGGCTCCTGCCCTCCCTGCTGGGAGGAGGAAGAGGCAGCTCCCCAGCCTGTTCACCCTTCCTGGTATTTTTTCCTAGTATCCAGCCAGCCCCAAAAGGCCATTGTTGAATTTTTTTCTTGTCCCTTCTCAGCAACACCCTTTGGACCATCCTAAACAGCCTCTCTCTTCTTGCTGGTGGTGGCTGTCCAGGTGCTGGGCAGGGCACCTCCAGCCCCCCCGAGCATCCCGCTCCAGGCTCTTCTATCCCTTCAGTCCCCCTGCATTAATGCCTTTGCCAGGCACCCGGGTGAGCGGACACGTGTGCACAGGCGCACACTGGGCACCTTGTGCAGGCGGCGGGGCAGCCTGCAGGCGCTCTGCCATTCCTCGGCAATATGCTGGGAACTATTAATATCGCCAGGCGTGAATGTGGCTCATTCATGGGGCGGCACGGGAGGAGCATGCAGTATGCGCGATTTCTGCTCCTCCCAGCATCCGTCCCGGCAGCACAGCCTCGGCTTTCCAAGCGTCAGCGGGACGAGTGGGCACCCGGCGCTTCAGTCCTGCCCTCTTTGTTCATAGTTCACTGTCTCCGGGAGGTTTCCTGCCTTTCTGCCCCCACACCCTCCCTGTTCCTGCTCTGCATGAGGAAATGAGTGGAAGAATGCTTGAAATCCTCCTTTGTGCTGAGCGCTTTTTCCACTGGCCATCACTGTGCTGCTTGGGGCCACCGGCTCTGACCCACCGCGGTGTCAGGCGAGAGGCAGCCCCTGGCAGCATGAAGGGTTGTGAGCTCTGCCCTTGCCCAGCCACGCTCCCTGCACTGGGAATGCTGCTGTGTCTTTCTGCCTCTGCCCCTTTCCCACTTACATGGCCAGAGTGAAATAGCAATCTCGGCCAGCCCCTGGGGTGCTGGCTTGGTGGTCAGCACCCCAAGGCTGTGCACCCATCCAGAGGTTTTGCTCACCCTCCATCCCTTTCTGTCACCTTCCCCAGCAGCTGGGAGCAGCACATGTGGATGTTGGTTACTTCTGGGGGTCAAGGCTCAGCTGGGTTCCTCGTAACCTGACCCCCCCCTCTGACCCCTTGTCTGCCTACAGCTCTGTAGCAGGGTGCTTGCAGCCTTCATTGCTTTTAGTGACCTCCCACTGATGTCCACCAGCACCGATCGACGGCCTCTCCCTTTGCCAGGGCTGACTGTGGCGGTGGCACTGGCTCCTCACTCCTCAGCGGCAGGAGCCCTTGGACCCCCTGCCCACTGCCCAGCCTCTGGCTGGCAAGAGGCTCCCTCACACAAAGCTGTATGGAGACGTCCAAGTCAACAAGGGCCTCATTGAGAGGGCTGCTGCCGAGAGCCCCTTCCCTGCGGAGGCGAGGGCTGTGGTGTGCAGATGGCTCTACAGGGCTGGGGGGGGGGAGCAGAGGCAGTTGGGAGGTTGGTGGGAGGAGGGTCAGGAGCTTGGGGCTCAGGAAGGCAAGAAGGAGATGTACATCAAAAGCCTCTCAGACTATCAAAACAATGGAAAAAGCCTGGTTTTCTTGTCTTGATCCTCACACGTTAGGGTGCTTGGGCAGCACTCCAATAAGTAATTTAAAGAGAAAAGCTGGTTTGTGGCAATGTACCTGCTCTCTCTCTTGCTTTTCTGGTCACCCCATGCCAAATCACTGCCTGTCTCTCCCTGTGTTGCATCTTTGTTCACGATCAAGCCTCTTGCTCAGCGTCCTGTCACTTCCCCCCACACTCTCCCTCCTCTCTGCTTCTCCCTCCACACTCGGGCTGGTGCTTCCTGACCTTCAGCCCTTTTGCCTGAATTTTCTTCCTTCATGTCCACCTTAAACAATGTTTTTTCCACCTCTTAGCTCCCCCTGTTCCAGACCCTATCCCCGTTTTCTCCTTTGCCTTCCTGCAAATAGTCAGTGGCTGGTCCTGCCTGACATCTGGCACCCAGAAGCCAGGCTGCATGGCGTGCACCGTGGGGGATCTCCCTCACCCTGGGCTGCTGAGGCGGTACCTGCCCAGCAAGGAAATCCCCCGCAGCAGGGGGGGTGCGGATTTTTGGGAAAACAAGTCTGGTGAGAGCAGCCTCTTGGTGCCTTGCTGTGGCTTTTGCCACCTGCTTGCTTTGATGAGCAGGGAGGGCTAGGAACAACTGGGCATCCGTCCAGGAACTGTCCTGGGGGAGCAGCCTGAGGGACCCTCGTGGGAGCGCAATTGGGCTGCAGCTCTTTGGTGTCCTTGCTCTAGAGCCCCCAGCCCGCTCCAGGGGAGGCCAGGCCAGGCCCTGCAGTTGCCGCTGCCAGTCTGGGAGGGGAGGGAGGGCGATGGCTGAAGGGGCGGGGGGGTGTGGGCAGCCCCCTCCCCAGCCTGCAGCGGCTGCGGCTCCGGGGTTTGGCTTGTCCCCGCGCGCCTGGCGCAGCCCTGGGACCTTCAGCCTCGCTGCTGGGGACCGGCACTAGGGACCGGCACTGGGACCCCTCTTGGCTCGGCAGCGCCACCGCGTCGCTGGGCCGGGCTGGCCCCGGGGGGGCGGTGGGATCGCGGGGGCGGGCGGATCGCGGGGGCGGACCGAGCCCCGCACCTGCCGCGGCCGCGCTCACACCGACAACAGCCGGAGCCGCGGCAGGCACAGCCCGACACCCCCCCCCGGCGGCGGCGCCAGGGACAAGGGGTCCGGCCCCCCATCCTCCCCCTCCCCCTCCCCCTCCCCCCCCCCCCCCCCCCCCCAACCCTCCGGCTCGCCGGGGCTCAGCTCCCCGCCCGCCCCGCGGTTTGACGGCGGCGCAGCACAGCCTGACGGTAAATGCGCACCCGCGCCTGGTGCGGGCGGGGGGCCCGTGTGCGGGGGTGGGTTTGGGGGGGCATCCGGCGGGCTGCGGGGGGCGGCTGCGGGGGGCTCCGCCGCAGATGGAGCCGCTGCCGGCCGCGGCGGGGCTGTTACCTGTGGCTGTGCACCGCGTGTCTGCGCAGACACGGTCCGGTGCGAGGGGGCTCTTGCTGTAGCCGGGGAAGCTGGGAGCTGGTGTGTTCCCTGATATCCTGGAGCTGTTAGTTGGATCCCCGTCATTCCCGGGAATCTCAGCAGGTGCGGGGCCAGAATCCGCAGCTTCCACTGGAGCTGCTTGTTCTGTGACTGGCCTGTCCGCTGCCAGCACCCCAGTGCTCTGCGAATGGGGGGTGCGGGTGGGCTTGTCACCAAAGTCGGGGATAAGAAAGCTCCTTGAAAAACGTAGCACTGAGAAGCAGGCATTCCTAATATTGCAGCACTGGATGCACATTCGGTGGGATGCATCCAGTGCTGCAATACAGGAATGCCGCTTCCCAATGCTACGTTGGTGTTAAGGTGTTTTCTTTTTGCCGATGTCGGTGACAGGCTGGCTGTGGGTTTTGGGCTGTCTGGAGTTTCTCAGGGCTACTCTTCCCCCTCCTCTAGCTGGGATTACTGACAATTAAAGCGGTGATTGGAGAAGCACGGATTTTCCATCTGATCCAGAAAGTCAGTGAGTTCATGGAAAAACTGCATTGACGTCAGTCAGGAGGCTTCGGATCCGGCCCTTTCGCTATAGCGGGGGGAGGCTGGACTCGGCGTGCAGGCTCCTGGCACTGTGGGCATGTGTTCCCAGTCAATCGTCTCTCTTGGAGACCTTCAGTAGAAATGGGCAGGTTTGCTGTGTGTGCATAGTTTGTCACGTTGTGAGCTAGCACTGATCTGTCGGAGCGTGCTGCCAAGGTGAGATGCTGTTTTATCAGGGGTTCTTTGATCGTGACTAACTTAAACACCATCTCTTTGTGCGTTTGGTCTTGTGGTTTGTGTTTTGGAACAGCTTCTTGGTGCAGAGGGCAGAGGAACCTCTTCTTTTAAAGAGCTTCGTATGGTCCCAGGATGTCCCAGCACGTATCGTGATGTTATTGGCAGGAGTTTGCATTCTTTTCCATGTGCATACTTGAATTCTTATCAATGAATATGCTTTTTTCTGTTTACATTTTAACAGAAACGCAGTTAAGAGAGGTAGCAGTGCTGCTGGAGCAGGCACAGCAGCCACTCGCTGCTCTGCACACATGTCCCAGCGGGCCTGCTTCTCGCCGTGAGCTGGTCAGGGAGCATGGTGAACCCCATCAGCCTCGCTCCATTCTTGTAGGGAAAAAAATTAGCTCCCGTCCTTATGCCAAAAGCTCGTCAGTAATTTTGGTATGTGACAAAGCATCAAGTCCCAGTGCAGAGCAAGTATCAAACCTGGCTTCTGAGGCGGCACTCACATTCACTTCATGTACTCGTGCTTCCTCTGGAAATACTTTTCTAATGAAAGACTGGCTGAAAAAATCCAGTGCTTCTCTTAAACATTCCTCATCTGCATTGCCTCAAATGTCCAAAACTGAGCATATGCATGGGACAGGGTGCCAGCAGTTTAGTTTTGTAAGATAAAAAAATATGGTTATGCCTAAGGGTGCTTCAGTACTTCCTCTTGGTTTTTGTAATAATTTCAAAAAGATTTGAAGGTTCTCAAAGTCACTTGAAGTCAGGCAGGGGAAAGATAGGTTGCCCTTTCCCTGAGGGTGTAGCAGAGGTTGCTGCATGACTTTGCACCGAAGGAACAAGCTGGCAAGTTGGCTGGCACCGAGCCCCACAGGTGCTGCAGGCAGTGCCGAGAGCAGGTCGCCTGGCCCCTCTGTGCCACAGTGGAGCCTGGCAGTGGTGGTGGGGAAGCAGAAGGGGAGCTGCTGGAAGCCAGGTGCTGCCCTGGCTTTGCTTGCCTGGTGAACCCGGTAAATCATCCCCCAGTAGAGAGGAGAACCAAGTCTTCTTCCTTAAGCTGTTCATTGCTTGAAGACCCTGAAACGGTTTGCCTGTTGCAGGGGTTTGCAGGCTTGCATTTATTTGCACTTTGCGTGTTTTTGGAAGAGCTTTTATGTTCGGAGGTATGTGGGAGTTTAATCCTCCAAATACAGGCAGTGTGTTGGCGGGGAGGCTGTGGGGGCGAGAAATGCCTCCTGGCATGGTCAGTGCCAGGGAGCTGCGAGGGTCCTGTGGGACAGTGGGACCTTCCCCGGGGCTGCCCAGCCCAGTGTTGTATCACATAACACGAGTATCTCCTTCCATCTCCGCCAGCCTGATAATGGAGGTGTTGCTCCATTCCTCTGCCCACCAGATTTGGTGAAGCATGCTACTGCCAGAGCCCAGGGATGAAAGCTGAGCTGGTTTTGCAGTATAAAAGGCTTTCAGGGGCAGCATGTGGGCTGCAAAGGCTGGGATGATGTTGGTTTTGCGAGGCTGCCCGCCCCATGCCGTGCCCGTGCTGGTGGCACAGCAGTGGCATGCTGAGGCGAGAGGAGCTGCCTGGAGCAGCAGCACCCTGAGCCATGGGTGCTGCCGAAACTGCCCGGGGCCAGCTGAGGCAGGAGCTGAGGCATGTGCGGCAGCGGGAACATCTGCATGGAACTGGAGTCTTCTCATTTCTCAACTTCCCTTTGCCCACAAGCTCTTCCAGCCCCGCTGGGAAGTGTGAAGGAGATGTTTGATTGGATTTAGCGCTGGAAGAAAGGCTGCACTGGAAAGCGGTTGGAGCCTTCCCAGGGCCAGTGGCGAGCGTGGAGGAGCCGTCCGGTAACCTTTGTGCCGAGCTCCTGTGTGCTCCAGGGAGGACCAGCAGCGTGCAGCCACATTCCAGCAAGGCCGGGGGTCTCCCGCCCAGTTAATGATTGAGCCACAATAACCCTTCTTGTTCGAGCCTTTCTGAAAGTCATCTCCGGATACTTACATTAACTTTTCCAGGCTGCTGGGGCTGGGCGTGGAAATTTAAAGAGACAGGGTCTTTTCCTACATTTGCAGCACTAAGTTCTTTTTTAGGTGCAGGAGGTGATGGCTTGCAGGTGCTCATTGTCTGTTTGCTTTCCGGTTAATTTGACATGGTTCTGCACAAGGGATTGCTGGCGGTGCGGGGCTGCACTGGCCTTGCTCTGCCATGCTCCAGGCTCATCCCTCCTCTATCTCATACTCCTCTGGGGATGACTTGGATGCCATCCCTGGGCTTGTGGGATGCAGCTACTGCTGGGTCCAGGAGCACCCAGCCCCTGTCTGCTTAGTCATGATGCCCATGGTGGCTGTCTCACCAGCCCGCTGCTCTTCCCTCTGCCGCTTGGTTAATAATTGACAGGGTCCGCGCGCCATGTGGGCATGCTTGCCCAGCGCAGAGCTGTTTGTCGAGCCAGTTGAAGGATCCCTTATCAGAAAAGGGCACTTGTTCCCCAGTGCCGGTTACAGTGAGTAGATGTTAACGGCTGGTGCTGGGAACTGGCCTTAATGAGCGCAGCATCTTGGGGGACCTTCCACAGTGGGCTCAGCTGTTTGGTGTCCTGCTGCATGGAGGCACATATCCAGCTTGGGTTCCTTGTGCTGTCCCATGGCTGAGCTCAGCTGTCCCCTACTGTGGCTTCCCCAGTGTCTGTCTCGCAGGTCCCCCTGAGATGTCCTGGTCTGTGTCACAGATTGTTGCTGCTGGTCAGGGGGAGCTCGGGGCTACCAAAACCCACTGGCCAGGCAGGTCCTGGCTGTGGTTTGGTGTCACAGCTGGTGTACGTGAGATGCAGCTGCTGAGGTGCAGGCTGGTCCCTAGCAGAGTCTCTCTGAGCTGGGTCTAGCAGTCGTGCAGGCTTTGCAGGGAACTCAGCCAGCGAGAAACCTCTCACTGCTGCGACTGCAAACACTGTGCTCGGAGCAGGGACAGCAGTGAGAGTTTGGGGCAGTCATCGAGATAGGTGTGATGCCAACCCCGGGTCCACTGACCTGTGTGTGAAGTGAGAGCAGGAGCAGGGGCAGCAGCTGGGGGCTGAGCCCCACAGCAGCAGTGAGGGGTCTCTGCTCAGCCTCATGAAGTGCTGTTTTTGCCCCAGCCAGGCTGCCTGCCTTGGGACACCTGGGCAGAGGTGCACAGTGTCACAGCCCAGGATGCTGCAGGAGGGGACAAGCCTTCAGCAAGGTGTGCTTGTGCTCTGCCATTGCCATCCAATGTGATGATAGTGCCCAGGCTGATGGGTGGCCAGGATAAATCCCAGAACAGCTGGCTCCCGGGGCAGGCAGCGTGGTCTTGTGTGAACATCTGGATTTCCATGGACCCTGCAGCCAAGGCCTGGGCCTCCCGTTGCTTAATTGGGAGCAGGAGTATGGTGGCTCTGAACCGAGGGGCCCAGCCCAGGCCCGGATGTGCCGGGGGATTTCCTGCCCTTTATCTGGGAGTGAAAAGCATCTGATGGCAACATGTGCATGCGGGACCTGCAGGGAGCCTGCTCCTCCTGGGCTGGTCACGGGCTTGCTGTGCCCCTTGGGAGCTGGCTGTGATGCCAGCCTTCAAAGCTCGTTGGGGCACAAGTGATTAATATCACTATTTAAGGACCCCACGCTGCCTGTGCAGGTGAGTGTGGGTGGGTGGCAGTGGGAGAGAGTGCTTTGGACCCGCAAGTCCGTCACTGCTCACTGACAATTTATTTGCAAAGGTACATCATGATGGGGTTCCTATTCCCCTTCTCTGCCCACCCCCCCCCCCAATTTTGTAAGAGTGTTTTTGGTGCTGTGCAGGGCACAAGTTCAGTTTCTGAATGGCCTGTTTCCCTGGTGCAGCACAGAGGAGTCATGCTCTCCCCCCATTCCTTCTAGGAATGGCAATGGAACGCTCCCTCTGCACCCCTCGCCGGGTGCTCCAGCTGCGGTGCTGCCAGATGTTTTGGGGGTCAAACCAACGGCTGCCAGCTGGAAGGCGGGTGTTTGTGGAGCAGGGGCAATAAATCTGCAGGTGTGGAGGGATCCGTCCCTGAGCTGTGAGCTTCCCCTGCGACTGTGGGCAGTGCAGGGTTGAAGCAGAGGGGCTGGGGGACTTGTCCCCCTTCCTCCTGCCCCTCCTGCCTTCCCACCCAGGACGCGTGTCTGCGGAATGGGGTGGCTGGCAGCTGGCAGCTCGGCCTGGGGCTGGGGCAGGAAGCAGAGGTAGAGATGACAAGAAAGTGAGCGTTTGAAGAAAAAAGGAAGGAAAAAAAGGAAAGGACTGAAGAGGATGAAGCATAGCTGCAAGCTAAAGGCTGGGCTTGTGGGCAGCAGGTCGGGCTGGGGAGGAAGGTCCTGGGGCTGCTGGCACTGGTTTGCTTGAGGGGCGGGGGTCTGGTGAGGGGCAGCTGGGGGTCCGTCTGCTGCTCCCAGTGAAACTGGAAATGGCTGCAGGCAAAGGTGTCACAAGGCTGTGGGACAGTGACACTCAAGAGTGACTCAGAGCACACTTGATCTTGTTTCGTCAGTGTCATTGGGCAAGAGCAGGACATCTGGGCAGCCAGGGCCAGTGTTTCAGCTGTGTTTTCCCAGGCAGAGAATTGCCACATGGCTGCTAGATGCCTTCCTGAGCAAACCTCCTGGGGAGGCTGCTGGCTGGTGAGAGCTGCTGCTGTGAGCCTCCTGGGCTCGGGCATGCACCAGCCTCAGTGCCTGGGGCTGTGCATGAACTGTCTGTGTGATTTCTCCTGGGATGAAGTCCTGGGAGCTGTGGTGCTGTCTCAGGAGCAGCAAGAATTTAGGAAGCAGTGGTTCTTTCCCAGCTTAAAATGCAGGGCTTCTAAAAAACCCAATGTTTGAAGCACTTAGATGTGCTTGAGATTGTGTGTATGAGAAAACAGGTCGTCGGTACCTGCCATGTGCTGGGGTGCCCCATTTCCCTGCCTGGGTCCCCTCAGCCACCTCCTGTTCCCCTCCGGCCCAGGGACGCTTCTCCTGCCAATGGGAGACTGAGCATTGCCTTTCATGGGTCGCAGCAAAGCCAGCGTTTTATCCCCCCTCTTGGTTTCATTCAGCATCCTTGCGCCCATCTCCAAATCTTTTTATCTTCCATTACAAATGCTTCCGATTCTGATCTTTTGTTGCTAATTTGGAGCAGGAAATGTTTCTCGCTGGACAGTTACATGGCCTCGTTAGTTTCTGTGGTGCATAAATCTTCTGTCTATGGCCAGCTTGGCAGTAGCTGCCTGGGAGTCGCAGAGGAAGGTACCTGCGTGTTTGCTGTGTCTTCCCAGGGCCTCATCCTGTCAGCAGGACGGATGAGTGCTGTGTTGTGGCCATCCTGAAATGGGACCGGGAGTGTGGCAGGTGGGCTGCAGAAATTAAGCTGATATCCAAATAAATGATTTACAAGAGCTGCTGTAGGACGTTGCAGTGTTTCCTCCCCGGCCGCTCGCACCATCTGATGGGAGTTGCTGTCCCTTGGCAGGGGTACCCGTGTGTGGCACGGAGCCCGCGGCTGGCAAAGGTCCCTGCTGGTGTGGGTCCCTGCTGGTGAGATGCCCGAGCTGCTTGGCTGAGGTGCAGGGTGTGTGCTGGCAATGCGGGTGCTGGGATGCCGGGGATGTGGGGCCAAGCGGTTAGTGATGGGGCAGCGGCAGCAGCATCCCAAATCCCTGTGGCAGCAGTGGGGGCTCTCGGCCGATGCCGCAGCTCCCCATCCCTGAAGGCTGAGGGAGGTGAAACCCCACCTGCCATGTTGCTGCTGGCAGCAGTGACCAGCACATGCAGTGGTTTTGCTGTGAAGACCACTTCAATTGAGAGGGGCTTTTTTTGTCCCAGTTAAATGCATACCAGGCACAGCACAGCGGTGAGAGCGCTGGGGAGCTCCGCTGGTTTGTCCAGCAGATATTGCAGATTTCAGCTGCCTGAGACATCCATCCTAGAAACTGCCAACATCTGCTGTCTGATTTGCTCTTCCTAACACCTTCTGTGGGGGCATCTCCAGAGGCTTTAGGTACCAAAATGCTTACTTGATCTCTGGATTGCCTTGCACAGCTTGTCTTGGCAGAGCCAGAGTAACAACCCTGCTCTCCTGGACCCTGTTTGCAGAAGCATCCTTCTGCTGCAGAGCTCTCCAAAGCACTTGTTGCTGCTCTCCAGGATGACTGCCAGCTCATGCAGGCTCTCCTCCTGTGGGCATCAGGGTTATTCACACTGGGTACCTCAATACACCAGGCAAAAAGCCCAGGGGCTGAGCAGAAATTGACCCTCTTCTCAGGAGGCAAGTGTGATCTCCTGCTGAACCTTTGACTTGTGCTCCGGACGGACGCTTGCTTTCCAGCCAAGTGGAAGCTGACCCTGCTGCTTTCCTTTCCCACGCCCAGGGCCTGCACACACCTCTGCAGCATGACTTTTCCAATGCTGCTGCCATTCAAAAAAAAACCAACCAAAAAACCCCCAACAAAAACCACAACAAGTATTTTAGGCATTTTGCAGCAGCAGCTGAATTGTATCAAACTACTTCGTGCATCTGAGACTTAAAGCCCTGAGTATACATTTTTTAAGGGGCACTCTTAGGGAGGCATTGCAGTCCAATGACAAGGGAAGGGCTTTTGTGAATGCAGGGAGCTGTGCCGTGCTCTTGGCTTTGCTCCTGACACTGCTTCAGGAGAGGCTTTGCCTCAGCTGTCTCCTCTGTAGAAGAGAGGGAACAGAATTGCCTTCTCTGCAGATTGTGACCTCTGAATATCGGACACTACTGAATCCTGCCACTGAGTTTTATGTATTGCTCCTGCCCCATAACACTTCCGCTCTGGCAGCCCTGGCAGTGCCTGTGCCCATGGCAGTGCTGTGGCAGCGCGTTGGTCGGAGGGCTTTCCCGGGATGCCAGATGCTCCCTCTGCTGCAGCACTGTCCTGGGTCCCCAGGAGGGACCGGGAGGGTGAGCTCTTCTCCCTGCACTGGGCTGTTTGCTTTGGAGCCTCCTTGACTGACTGTTTTGAGACAGACACCTCTCTGTGTCCTGGATTTCCTGACTTTCTTCTCTTTTTTCTTTCTTGTATTTTGTGTAGGGGTGTTGGTATGAAACCAGTATTTTGCTTCCTAAGCCTCCGTATGTCGCTTTGCTCCCCAGCCCGGCTGGACCAGATGCAGTGCTATGCCTGCATGGGGCAGGAGCTGCTGGGTGTGGAGGCTGGTGTTGCCGGGAATGTGGGGGCTGGTCTGGACACGATCCTGTGCAGCCTGCTCTAGGAGAACCTGCTTTAGCAGGGGGTTGGACTAGATGGTCTCGAGAGGTCCCTTCCCACCCTGACCATCCTGTGATTCTGTGGAAATTAAGAGTAGGTCCCAGGCTATGAGCCTGTTCTGAGGGTCCAGTGCTCTCCATATCAGAAAAGAGTTTGCATTTGGATTATGGGTTTTGGACCATTTTTGCTCAAGACCTGGTCATGCTGCAAGGACACAGGGACCTCTGGCAGGAGTCTCCTCTCATGTTGCCAATCCGGAGCACACACACCTCGAAATTCCCTGAGGCATGAGGGTGGCTGAGTTTGCAGCAGGGACTGAAAAGGTTAAAGCTGCTTTGCAGTGTGATTTTTTTTTTTTAAAAAAAGTCATTTCCTTCATGTCCAGAGACAGTTTATTTTCTGGGCATTCTCCGGGACTCAGGGAGGTGCCTTTTCTTTAAGGCATTTCCTGTAAGCAAGTTTATATTTGGACTGGGGAGGGTGGGGAGAGGAGGTGGGTGCTGAGGAGGGGTCTGGTAGCCTGAGCCGAGTGACCTCAGCTTTTGGCTCCTTGTCCCAAATTGTTTGAGGTGCCAGCCATGGGAGCAGTGGCCGTGGGACCAGCCGTCGGAGCAAGCGAGGAGTGGGTTCCTGGCCCCTGGCAGCTCTGCCGGCGTGTGCGGGGTGTCAGGGACCCAAAACACCTGTTTGCACTGATGGCTCGGAGTGAAGAGGAGGGCATGAAGCTGTCAGTGGTGCAGCAAGCCCTGCTTTACATTAAAGCCTCAGTGTTTAAATATAAGAACAAAATCCCATTACCGATCCCCCGCCTTGTTCTTGTGGCTGGTGTGCCCCCTCAGTGCATTTGGGAGCCAGGGGCTAGTGCCCAGCGTGGGGGCTGCACAGGGCAGGTGGCCAAGTGGGTGCACCCTGTTCCTCTGCAAAATGTGGTTCCCATGCAGGGGGATTCTCTGCTCGGGGATGTGCTTGGGTGCTGTGCTGTGCCAGCTGCTGTGGTGCAGCTGAACCACGGGGTGATGCACCCCAGCACGGGCTGGCTGCTCCCCTCCACCTCGCGGGGTGATGGAGAGTGAGTGTTGGCTGTTCCTTTGTCTGCAAAAAACATCAGAGAGGAGCTGCATGCTCTGGAAATTAAGCTGCCCCGAGCTGGGAGCAGGATTTGGGGTAAGGATCCGAGTCATCTGCTCAGGCAGCAGCTCTGGTGGGAATTTATGTTGTGCTGGGTCAGAGAGCAGCTGCCTTGGGCTTGGAGCTAAGCAGCTTTGTGTTTGTCTTCCCTCTTGTTGCTTCTCCCTGCTAAGTAGTGACCTACTAAAACACTGTTAAGTCCTTTTCTAGTGTCTGTAGGGTTTTTAGGTTAGCATTAGGAATTTAAGGAGCAGGCAGGTTGATCTTTGCTGTGATTCAGCACTGCTAACACCAGAAAACAGCTGTCTGTCTGTGCCCGAGAAGTGGTCAATGCCAAGAAAAGGTGATGTCATCCCCTTCCACCCCTTTAAGACCATCCCTTCCATTACCTTTAAGATGATGAAGATTAAGTGCTGCTGGACCCCAAATTCTGACCTTTGGTTAATTCTGTTCCCTCTCCCAAGGTGGCTGAGTCCCATTAAAACCAAAAACAATCAAGGAGATGTGGTAATAGAGAAAATAATGAAAATTTACTGTGCTCTTGATGCCTGTAGTGCAGGTTTAACTCTTTTCCTGTTGATATTTGATCAGACCTTGGTTCTTGTGCAAGGTCCTTGGAGCCCCGCCGCCCCTGTGGGCTCACCTCCGAGGCAGCACTGTGGTTGAAGCTGTTCTTCCGTTGTTCCCCCTGCCAAGTTTCTTCTCCCCTATTTTGTTTTCTTTTTATTACTGTGATTTCCTAACATTGGAAGAAACGAGTTATGAAACTGGAGTTATCCAAACACGTCTTGTTTGAAGATAGCGTTTCATCCAGCAGATGCAGCTTCCTGCTCTGTAAATGGTTTCCATTGTTTCGCCTTGGCTCCCAGCCCCATCTCTGTTGGGGCCACTGGTAGTGTCGCTCTGCTCCGGCAACCCGAGGAGCGGTGGTCCCAGCCACAAAATGCTGCTGACTATGAGGCAGTCTGAAAAAGCTGAACTGGGAACACTGGTATTCTGTAGATAGCCTCCAAAAGTGTTTGTGGGGCTGGCTGGAGGCTGCCTCTTTGCACAGGTTAACAAGGCAGCGTGCTTGCTGTGAGGCTGCTGCTGGGGTGTTGGCTTGGATGGCTGCTGCTCCAGCAAGGGATGCTCTGGTTTTCCAGTATGTGCCCACTCTTCCAGCAAGACTCTGTCTGGAGCATCCAGTTGGTACCGTTTCTGCTTGAACACACATCAAGTACATGCTCCAGATACCCACCTTGCTGATACGTGCCAGTAGGATCCCATATGTTTGAATGGGATTCAGCCCCTGGGGCGTGTGACCGGGTGCCTGCTGTTGAAATGGAGATGATACTCAGCATGGAGAGCAGTTGCAAAATACAACACTGTTACCAGCACCACTCTTTCAAATTTCAGCTGCAATCCAGCATCATCTTGTGCCAGGCCAGGTACAAAGACAGGTGCTGGTCTGATGGTTGGCATCCAGACTGCAAAAGGGGAAGGAGCCAGGGAGGAGAAGGTAAATAACATCAGGTGGTGCTGGTTGGTGTGATGAGGGTTACTCCCACACAAAAGAAGTGGTGTAACTTTTAAGTCTTTCATAGGCACGGCAGAGAGAGAGGGTTTGTAGATGTACCTGCAGGTGCCTGCCGGAGGGTGCTGCTGTGGTGGGCTGTGGGGGCTGGATGGAGAGCCCACCGAGGGCTCATCTCCGCAGCCACAGGCATTCCTTGCACTGGTGCAGGGTATTTCTGCAAAACATGACATGGGAAGCATTGGAAAGAATGGAATTGTTTCATTTATTTTATTAAAGATGTTCAGTTGTCACCGGGAATGGGAGACCTGGGGCTGTTTGGTGGAGAGCCACCGAGCCTGCAGTCAGTTACCCACACAGAGGAGCAGGAGGAAGTGAAGAGGTCCGCATGGTCCTCTGCTCTTCTGCTGCTGTCCTCTGGGTGCCTTACCACCAGAAGTGATGCTGAGATGAAGGTGGGTAGTTATTAGGGGTGCTCTTGCAGCTGAAGGGCTTGAGTGAGGGTGTTTGTGTCTAGTGGAAAGCACGCTCCTGCTCTGGCATGCAGGTTCAAAGAGATGGGTGAGGTGCTCATGTCATTCCCCATC
Organism: Falco rusticolus; assembly: GCF_015220075.1. Classification (NCBI taxonomy): domain Eukaryota; kingdom Metazoa; phylum Chordata; class Aves; order Falconiformes; family Falconidae; genus Falco; species Falco rusticolus. Next base: position 23,360,657 of record NC_051200.1, on the reverse strand, counting down.
CTGCCCTCCTTGATCAGTCCCCAGGCGCTGGGAGAGATCCCTGTGGTGATGATAGGACATGTAGCATGGAATTGATGTGCTCAAGAAAGAGGAAAGTCAGAGCTTGCTGATAAGCTGAAGCTTTTGTGCCTCATGCTCCATTCCCTGGGCGCATGGGTGCTGTTAGCCGTGACCTTGAACTTGGCAGAGCGCGGTACGTGGCCTGCAGCATGAGCAGGCTGCGAGTGGTTGAAGGGTTCTGGGCATCAGGAGGGTGCAGGCAGGCTGGGACTTGGCTGAAGGTGAATTTTTGGTGGATTGCCTTTCTCTTTCCGTAGAGCCTGTTTTGAGAGGAGCTGGGTGTGCCCCAGACCTCTTCCTCCAGCGCAGGAAGCCGTGGCGGGGGTCATGCTGTCCCTGGAGCTCAGGCACAGCCATCCTGCTGCCACTGCAGCCCGTGCCAGCGATGCCTGCCTCTCCTGCTCTTGTTCTCCACAGCTTTCCCACCTGCTTGAGAAGCAGTGATTTATTTCTTTTTAATTAATTTTTTTTTTCCTAAGTGGAGCTTTTTTTGTGAATATTCTTTACGGGATGTGGAGCCACAGATGTTTGCTCATTAATTAAGTTCTGCAAAATACTGGCGGAAGCAGCACCAAGCACTTGGCAGAGCTCTGCGGTTTGACGTTTTTCCTTCCTGCCCCCTTCTCAGCTATGCAAACCCTGAGTGAGCCCTTCACTCTGTGATGGCAGCCTATACCTCTGCCCCTTCTTCCCTGCCCCATCAGAGCTGTGCTTTGGGGTGGCACCTCTCGCTTTGAGGTGGCGGGCTGAGGTTGCTCAGGCAGGGTCCTGTGAAAGGAGCCCATGCCTCGCACCTCTATTTCTTTGGCCACGGCCATCAGAGAAGGCAGAGGGTAATGAGGTCAGAAGTCTCAATGAATAGTATCTGATAAGTTCACCGACACTTTATCTTTTGTCTCCATAGTGAGGAGGAAAACATGGCGAATTGCAAACATCTGTCTTGGCAGGGCCAGCCTTCCCCAGGTGCCCAGCTCTGGGTCAGGATGGGGCACCTTTTGGGCCTTGAAGCCTCCGTATTGCAAATGAACACGGAGATCTCCAGTGTCCTTGGGCTACACCTGCCCAACTGCTTCACCTGCTGTCTGGGGGTACATGTGCCACTCCTTGAACAGGAGCTGTGCTTGTAAATGGCTCCTGGCAGCGTGGAGATAGCACGGATAAATACAACTCGATGTTGTGTAAGTCTGTGTTTTGTGGATTATTGAGGCACTCTTGTTTCTTGGCCAGGCTCCTGAGCCCACCGGGGCATTAAACGATGCACTAGTGGCCGCTCCCCTTGCTCCCATCTCTGGCTTTGCCTGGAGCCAGGCTGTGCTGGCTGTGGGCAGGGGGAACCATGGGCTGCCAGTGAGTTCCTGCCCACGGCCGCTGCAGCTGCTTTCCTGCCCAGGGTCGGTGCCATGGCCCTGCCGTGGTGCAGAGGTGCCAGCAGCTGGTAGGGCATATCCTGCCTGCTGCCAGTGGCTGCCAGCACCTCCCTCCTGGTTACTGCCTTGTTATCTCTCTGGCCCAGCCGGTGGGCACATGTAATTTATCTGGTAATGGCTCCTTGTACAGAGGGGAAAAGAGCAACAGCAGGCAGGGCTTGCAGAGAAGGAGAGCATATCAGGGAAACTGAGCCTGGCAAGCGTGGCTTGACCTGCCTGACGATGCTGGTGGTGTAAATCAGTAGTCAAGGTTGTGGCAGAGAGCAGGAGACCAACCACTAATCCTACCCTCTTGCGTTGGGATGGCATCCTCTGGCAGGGTGAGGGGGGGGCTGCATTGAGACCTTCAGCAGTGCAGTTTTGAGGGATGGCCTGAACCAGCACTTGGTACACCTTAGACCCTTCTTGGGGCAAAAAAACTGTGAGTGTGCAAGCTGCAGGTTGTGTGGGGGAAAATGAAGGGCAGAAAGGGATTCTGCTCATCTCCAGCCCTCTCCACCTCGGCAGGTGCAGGGTGGGAAGGGTGCTGTGTGCTGCTTCCCAGGAGTGCAGGTGGGGATGGCAGAGAAAGCCCCACCTGCCTGTGCCAAGCAGTCCTGTGCGTCCCTCTGGTGCCAGCGGCAGGTCCCGGCGTGGGGATGGGCACACCAGCATTCTGCAGTGGAAGTGGGAGGAGATGCCATATCCCACGCCTCTGTCCAGGAATGCTCTGGAAAGCCAGGGAGAGCAAAGATCAGCTCCTCTGCTCTGGCTTGGTGGTCTTAGCCAGGAGGCACATTGTGACCCTCCGCAGCTCTGCAGGCAGGCTGCTGGCAGGTAGGGACAGAATGCTCCGTGAGCAGCTGGCAGGCAAGAGCAGTGAGTCCTTCAGTGCAGCGGTCATGGGTCATATCACCCTGCACATGTGTGTGCGTCCGTGCGTGCCATCCTGCCTGCCGGGCAGGATCTTGGAGCATGCCTGTCTGTGTGCATGCCGCTTTAGCTCGCTCAGCGGCGCGTAGGTGAGCAGCCATGCATCCATGAATCCAGGCACTGGAACATGCATTTTTTGGGGGCAAGAGCAAGGTACAGGCTGGCTCAGATGGGGCTGGATAGCAAAAGGCTGTGGTGGCTGGTGGGCGGGTGCTGCCTGCCCCCTGAAGATGCTGACCAGGATGGCTGGTGTGCCGGGCTAGCCTGTTGCAAAGGGATGGGACTAGAGGCTTTCACAGCCTGCTGTTTCAAAGCAACTCAGCACTTGGTTTTTCTAACCACTGGTAAAAGCCGAGTGTTAATTAAGGGCTTTGAGTCCCTTCAGAAAACATGGCATGTGCGAGTTCAAAATCAATGACTCATAAAAATAGACATAGATGAGGTTTAGAAGGATGTGAGCCGATTGATTTACCACAAATGACGCTAACCTCAGCTCTAAGGTAGAGGTTTTCTGAGGCAAAGGTTGCCTGAGAAACGTCAACAGGAGAATTGCCGCACGCTAGTGAGACTGAAAAGTAATGCTTGCTCAAGAAGACATAAACATTTTGAAGAGTTGTTCTGAAGGATGCAAAGATGACTGCTGGGGAAGTTTACATGTGTAAAATACTGCCGTGCAAAGCATCTTAAGCGTGGGACTGAGGCGGTCCTGAGGGGCCCCGGGAATGGGCAGCCCCTCTGAGGTGCAGGGAGGGGGATGATGCTGCTGAGGTCCCTCACCCTGCAACACATGGCTGTACGGGTTTTGAGCCCTGGGGAGGGCTCTTCCTGGCTGGTTTCCTGCTGGCCAAGAAGACCTGGGTGAGCACCATGAGGACAGCCTTTGCTTTGGTCCTCCTGCTCCACAGTGATGGGGAGACTGGGGTTCCTGCAGCCTGCATGGCCCTGCAGCAGAAGTTTTGTTGGAGAGTTTCCTCCATGTGTGATCACAGGTGAATATTCCAGTACAATTGTCTGTAGGGCAAAGTTTTCCTAGTGTAACACCTAGAAAGCATCAGATGCGGGCTGGAGCCTCCATCAGCCCTGTGCATAAGCCCATCATCAGGAGGGGAATTTGTTTCCCGTTAGCAGCAGGCTCATCCTTGCTGTGTCCAGCTGCGAGCACAAGCGAGACCATTGTGCTGTTGGGGCGATATTCAGTCAGGCAAGAAAACCCCCAAGTAGGTCTTGCTGTGACAATGCTTTTTTCACTTCCACAGGGGCTTTCATGTGGAAGGGAAGCTGGAAAAAAACATGCCTGTTCCTGCAAAAAGGCGCTGCTTTGCCAGTAACTGGCCTGTTTTCTTAATGCTGCTGCTGCAACAGTTGGTGTGTTCAATTAGGGCTTCCTGCTGTCTTGTAACCCATGGGCTTCTCCTTGGCCTGACCCGGGGGAGGTCCTCCTCTGCTTCTGACCTTGCTGTCTGCAGCCGCAAGCAGTGACTCGGATGCACTCAGCGTCATCGCTTCCCTTGAGCCAGAATAGCTGTGCAGGGGGGTGTGAGCTCATGTGCCTGTTAAATGCCTTGGAAGTCTGGGAAGTACTTGGTTAATTAACAGAACTGAAGCAGAGGGTGATTTTAACCATCTCTGAGAAGCGTTTTGTATTGCTTACAGCAGAGGTCTGAGATTCAGGACTATCCTTTGGCTGCAGACCAGTCCAGTTCCCCCCGTGCATCCTTAGCCCCCCCGCCGCAGTGTGAGCGCGCCCCTGGGCTGTGTCCCTGGGGCTTTGCTCACCTTGGCTCCTCAGGAGATGCTGTGCTACACACGCAGGGCCACGTCTGAGGCTGCGTGCAGGATGTGGGCAGGCATGTCCGTGGAAAGGGGCACAGGGCTGGCTGGCAGAGGTGGCTGTGCTGGCTTCTCTGGCAGGAGACAGACAGAGGGGACCAAGCCAGGTAAGTCAAGTCTGTCATTCCCGTGGTTTGTCTTCCATCGGGATTCAGCATCTTGACTGTCAGGCCAGCATATGAGTCTATTACATTGCTTGAGGCCAGCTTTTGCATCCTGTTTTGTAATATTCCCTGACATTCCCCACATTCCTGGCAAGGAAACTTCTGTGTGATTTTTTTTTTTTTTTTAATATTCCTTTGTCTTTTTGCACAACTGTGACATCTTTTAAAACTACTTCTCAAAAAGTCCCTTGGCCTGCTCTCTGCAGCAGCTTCTGTTAGCTTCATAAAGAAAAGGAAGCCTTGAGCTTTGACTCCAGCCCCAACACCATCTCCTTCCAATGGGAAGAAAGGGAAAAAAAGAGAGAGCAAGGGTCATGGACTCCTGTTTGACATGGGTGACCTCCGTAAACCTCAGGTCCATGCTATCTGGTTCCACCCTTGTCCTAAGGTTTCACTCTGACCTCCACATCTTTGTGATGATTATGGGCTTGTTAGCTGTGCTTTCATCACTGCTGCAGCCCGTGTGGACAGCTCAGTCTGGAGGGTCCTGGGTTTGGAGCAGAACTGTGTTTGAAGGCAGAAGCCACCACAGTGGTCCTTGTGTTGGTGTCCTGCCTCTAGCGCTGGCCTTTTCTGTCTTACCTACCATTGTGTAAGGAAGCAAGCTGAGGGGTGGGTGGGATGTTTTGCAATGCTGTATCCCTTGATAGGGGATGAGAGACAGATCCTGTTTCCCGCTGGGAGTAAGAAACAAGGTGAGAAAGAACGAACCTGGTGTTGAAGCCCATGGTGCGACCTAGTGGAGAGCTTGGCTTGAATCAATACAGCTTGTTACCAGCTGCATCAGGTTATGTCTGGGAAACACGTCAGCCCTCCTTCAGTCATCCTGCAGCCTGCCTTTGGAGAGACCAGGAGGAGACCAACTTGAGAAGGAGAAGCGTGAGCTAGTAAGCCAACCTGCAGGTCCCTGTGCCAGGTATTCTCCTGGGGCCCCCTTCCATTGCTTCTCCAGGCAGCAGCTCTCCAGGACATACAGGGAGCCCCTTGGATGGGGTATGCCAGCTCCGCCTTTCTCCCAGGGGTGAAGGGGACAGTGGCACTGGGACCTTCTCTGTGACTCAGAAGGAGCTATAAGTTCAGGGACCCTTTCAGCCTCCTCTCCTGGGCAGCATTGCAGTTTGCTTTGGGTAAGGGGATGCCCGGCTGTCTCTCCCATCGCTTTGGAGCCAGCAAAGGCTCTCTCCTCCCTTCTCTCCCACCTACAGATGTTGGCGGACTGGAGACCCAGGAGGCAGCTGCTGTTCTTTTGCTGCAGCTGGAAATTAATGGTCTGGTTTCCTTCTGTGGCGCCACGGTAGCATTAATTGCAGGAAGGTCCCACCAGTGATAGTGGTGGAAGAGGTTTTTCCTGGGGAGAATCAGACCAAATTCCACTTGCTGAGGGGGAGGGTGCTGCAGCGGGCAGGATGTGTGTGTGGCACCTGCCTGTGCCTCCCTGCACGCCTTGCCCTGGCTGGGACTCAGCCCCATCGCTGGCATGAGTGTGGGTGGCATGTCCCCTGCAGAGAGCCAGCCTTGGCCACCGCCATCCCGCAGCTCCAGCCTGCACCTGCGGCATCAGCTGGGTTTGGTGTCCACTGTCACATGCACACAGAAAGGTCTTCTGCACTGTGAAATGCGGTTTTTATTTGTTACTGGTTGGCTAAATCCACTGCTGGCTTTTAGCAATACTCTCTTTGCAAGAGGAGTGCTTGCTTTCAGTCCCAAGAGGATCAAGACCTCTCAGTTCAGGGATTTCATTAACCTGCTACGTCAGAATAGCTTTGTGGGATCCCTGAGCAGCTTTGGCGGAGTGCATATTGTGAGCTGGAGTGGGCAACAGCCAAGGCACCCTCCGTTCAAGCACGCTGAAGGGCAGCAGCGCTGCTGTCTCTGAGGCACGGTACTTCCCTACATCGCTGGGATGTGAGATCACATTTGGAAGCGGCTTTTGACTCCTCCTGCGTTGGTGGATATTTTACACATGGACGCTGGTAACTTGGATGGCCACTGAGACGCCTCCCCATCTGCCGGGTGATCGCTGTTGTCAGCTGGATGCCCTTGCTGTCATGTGTGCGGGTGTTTTCATCCCGCTCCTTTCCAAGGTTTGCTGGCAGATGTGTTTACCAGCCTGCTCCTCTCAACTGTCCCCTCCTGCACTTTGGACCGAGGGTCTCCCCTGCCGGGTCCTGCTCAGCCAAGGGGATCTCACAGCTCATTCTGTAAACTGTTTACGCCAAAAGCCCCGGCTCGGGGGTGCGGTTGCAGTGTACTCTTGTTACAGAGGCTAATCCTGTGTCAGTCACAGCTTCTTGCTTGGACCCTGCTGTTTCCTCAGCTTCGGTCTGCCTGAAAACATGGGGTGAGTCCTGCCTGGATGGAGGGAAGGAGCCCTCCCAGGGCCAGGTGGAGCACCCGTGGGTTGAGCGCAGACCATGAATTTGTAGAAAACAAGGCAGCTCAGTCTAGGTATCTTGGATAGCAGGTGCTCCTGTTCATGTCCCTCAACCGTCTTCTTCCAGAGCTTTTAGTCCTCATTGGTATCTTGGGGGACTGGGGAATTTATGATGGATGCTTTTGGGTTCCCCAGCCTTCCCGTCACCTCTGCTTGGGAAAGGCTGCATCCACACGCGCTGGCCTGCCTGGCTGTGAGCGGCGGGTGGCTCCCGCTGTTGGCAAACAGCCGGCCAAGGGAAGCCCTCAGCTCGGCTTTACAGTCAGTGGTTTGGCTAGTGGCTGTCTGATGGGCTGAGAAAGGGGGCTTTGGTGGCGTCGCTCTGCTTGCTCCCAGCAGGGCAGTGCCGTGCACTCCCGGTGGGTCCTGCTTCCCGAGCCTGGTGCCAGCAAAGCGCAGCCCTGCGCCAAGTTTCACACTTGAGCATCTGGGTACATATTTTTTTCAATTATAATTGAAAGGTGCAACCCACCTGGCTGCAATGGGCACCCCGTGGCTGGCCGGCCGCAGCTAGGACAGGCTTCCCTGGTGTCCCTGCTCCAGGGGACGTCCCCGGCCACCGGACTGGCTGCTCTGGGGGAAGCAAGTGTGTCCGGCTGCTCGGGCAGCGCTGGCGGAGAGCTGGAAACAGTTAAGCAGCGTGTCTGCGTGCATGTGTGCTCCCCGCCTGCTCCCACCCCCGCTGCTGGAACAGCTCAGCCTTTGCACCGCCGGGGATGTCCTGTTTGCTTCTGCCGAGAAATTAGATGGCTGCCTGGGCAGACAGGGTCAATTTTATTAGCTCGGTACAGTCGTCCCGCATGGAAAAATCGGAGCTCTCCAGCTGACCGCCTGCGGGAAGGTCTTTGGCCAGGAGTGCTGTTGCCTGGGGTGAATGGTGCTGGGGTGGCTGAGGTGGGGGATCAAGGAGGCCAGTGGTCATGCTGGTATTTTTTTCTGCATTTAATCCACGGTTTCCAATGAACAAAGCCAGGATTAACAGCTCCTGCCATGGTGAGTCTCCTTGTGTCCCAGCTTTGTATTTGTATTTGGAGCTTTCAGCCAGCAAACACACTCTTGGGGGAGATGGGAAAGTCTGTGAAGTGACCTTTTATTCTTGTCAGAGATTTCTTGAAAACAGTGTTTCCTTTGCAGCAAGTCAGTTTGCTTTGGCTTTTATGCAGCAGGGTGAGGGAAGGGTTAGGAGGTATGATTTGTTTTGTTGTTAAGCTTTTCTTTTGTGATTTCTTTTCTTGAAAAACAGACCAGATTTTCCTTTACCATATTTCTTTTTTCCTTTTCTTTTCTTTTCTTTTCTTTTTCCTTTTCCTTTTCCTTTTTTTAAATTTTCTTTTTCCTTTTTCCTTTTTTCTTTTCTTTTCTTTTTCCTTTTTTTTTGGGGGGGGGGGGGTATTTTTTCTTCTTTTTTTCTTTTTTCCCTTGAAATGGTCTGTAGCTTCTGTCCTGATGGGAGTGTGCATCCTGGGAGAGGGGCTGCAGTTAGGTGTGGTGTGAGCCCTGAGCCCTGATGAAACAAGGCACTAGTGCCGAGGGTGTGGCTGTGCATGGTAGGAAGGAGAGGAGAAATGTATGTGACAGACTTCAGGCTGGTGTCAGTTGTGCTGTGTGTGGCTTTTCTTTCAGCCCCTCTGTGCTCCCTTCTTAAGATGCAGTGGGTGTGATAGATCTGCAGCCTTTTTAATATCTGGGCTTATTTCTCACAGAGTCAGCCAGGCTGGTGAAAGCGCGGTGGCCACACGGCATGCCAGCTCCTCTTAATCTTCGGTTCTTTCCTGAGCCCAAGCCAAAATACCTCCCCAGGAGCCTGACCCCCGTGCCAGGCATGTGCGCGGTGCCAGCCGTGCCGTGTGCCATCACCACCGGCCCGCGCTGGTTTGCTTCAAAGCGGCTGTAGCAAGAGACAAGGAGGGCGCGGGGAGCCGGGCGAGGGCTGCCCGCGGGGGCACGCCGCGGCGTGGGGAGGGCAGTGCCGCCGCGGCAGCTGCGCTGTGAGCAATGCCCAGCGGTGGTGGTGCCATCCCCAGCCCCGTCCCCAGCCCGAGCCCCTCAGCCGGCAGGGACCCCGTAGCGGGACCAGCCTCCTGCCCCTGCGCACACAGCTGCCTTTGCAGGAGAGAGCACAGAATGGTCAGTGAAAGTTACTCGGCTGCTTGAAACTTACATTTTGGGCTTTGTTGTTGTGGTGGTGGTTTTCTGTTTGTTTTTCCTGGTTTTTTATTTGGTTTTCCTGGTTTTTTATTTGTTTTTCCTGTTTGTTTGGTTGGTTGGTTGGTTGTTGTTGTTTTGTTTTTTTTTAATCTGTTTTATGCCTCGATTTCTAGTTACTCTGGAAGGGCTGCAGGGAGATGTGCCTGTCTGGTGGAGGCTGCCCTGCAGACCCTGGGGGCCGTTCTGCCAGTGAACCTCCAGCATGCCGTTTGTGGGCTGAGGGGTGAGATCGGGGCCATCTGCATCTGTGGGACCCTGTGGTATTAAAAACCTGAGTTGTCCAGAGATCTTTCTGACAGGAGGTAGGATTTTCACAAGTTAGCATGTGCAGGCATCAGAGTGCCTTTGCTTGCGGGGCTCCCCATGGAGCTGCAGCAAATGCAGGGACCAGGTGACGGAGCCTGACTGAAGCAAACACCAGTGGGCTGCTGGCGGAGGGCGTGTGGCTGGCGGGCAGGAGGGGGCATGACTGTGGAGTCAACATGAGTCTGCAATAGGGGACTGGTGAGGAGGATTATTGCACAGAGCTGGGGAAGTACTTGATTCTGGCTTAGTTTTGTATTGCAGCCTTTAAAAAGGGAAGAAAAGAGCCCTAAAGCAACTCTTTGTGCCTCTGTTGAGCATTTAGTGCCCGTTTCTTCCTGCAAGGACGGGTTTCTGTGCCAGGGCTGTGGCAGTGCCTGGCCATTGGCTTAGGCAGCCAGCGGATCAGGTGTGACAGCTCTGGCTCTGGACTCAATGTGCCCAGGGGCTCACAGCACTCCCACCCAAGGCCACAGGAGCCTGTGCATTCTTCAGCTGGGAACCGGATGGGTTTATAATTCCGTATGACACAGAAAAAGCTGCAGAAAGACCACAAGGGAATGCTGCTTTGTGGGGTTCCTCTGGTAACACACCCTAGTGTCTATTCTAAATAAATGCACAGAAGTAGGAGGAAATTCTCTCATGTATTAGACAAGTAAATATTTTTTTTTTAATGCCTGGATTTAAAAGTGGGAGCTGAGGATAGTTCCTAAGCGTGTAGTGCAACTGCCACGGGTTGCATTGACTGGAGATGCGAGCCTACAGCACGTGCTGCACTGTGGAGCTGAGAGCTCTGCAAAGGTGAGAGCTGCTGCTGATTCTCTTCAGCAAAACTATTGTAATTTTTCTTTGCCTTGACCTTCCTGGGCCTTTGGGGATGGCTTGTGTAGGGTCTTGCACTGCATGCAGTGTAAATGCTGTGGTGGAAGCAGCACTGGGATGCAGCTCTGTGGAGCTGAACCTTAGAGCATGCTGGAGGTGGGGGTAGGCTATGGGTGCATCGTTTTCTTGGTGCTGGGTCTAATGCTCTTCCAAGCAGCAGAAAGATGGACACTTTATGTTTGTGTAAAAAAACGCATGATGTGATCCTTCCTCATCAGGGAGGTGCGGTTTTGGGCAGTACCTACGGCAGCTGGTGGGTGCTGGCTGTGCCCTGGTGCTACCGAAGCGGTCAGGTGGGGAGCTCTGGCACCGCTGGCTGCCCTCGGAGGGACAGTATCTGCTAAGTCCAAACAAAGTGTGTGTGAGATCCATGGGACTATCAACAGGAAAACAACAGTGCAAGTTTAGAAGGGGTGGGATACAGGATAGGCAAGACAGATTAATTTTCTTCAGCATCTGAGTAGCAGTTTTCATCTTGCTTCTCTCCTGGATTTCCAGTAGCAGAGATGAGAGCAGCCAGCCAGCATGGCCACCTGAACAGCAGAAATGCATATACATATGCCAACATATAAACATTCAGTGCTTTCCACGTACACAGCAATTGCCTTTGGATGGGGCGGGCTACCCTTTACTGGTGAGTGCTTGCTCGCTGGCTGCAGGCGCAGGGCTGTTGCAACACAAACGTGTGGAAGGGGGAGGCAGGCGAACCTGCAAAGCTCTCTTTTCATTCCACAGCTGGGTGCCATCTTTTTCTTTCAGCTTTTTGGGGTTGTACTGGGGTGTCTTGGTGCTCTTCACTTGGTAAAGTGTAGTGATGGGCAGACAGATCCCGCTGCTGCAGTGCAGTCACTCTTACCAGCATCACTGTTCCTGTTGGGTGCTTCAGCCTCGCAAGGACTTTCCAACTTCTTTCCAACTCATTTCCACTGGGAAGCTTCTCCCTGTCCCATGTGCACAGGCGCATGTTTGTAGAGATACAGGCAGCTCAGCAGAGTAAATAGCAGCCTGAAACCGAGGAAAGGAATAATGTAACCGATGCCAAAGAGAAGACAGTAACTTCACCCCAAGTCTAGACTGGGGCAGAGGAGAGCCATCAGCTGTGCTGGCGCTGGTGGACCTTCTTGGGGTGGTGCATAGGGTGGACTGGAGCCAGAGGCCCTCTCTCCCCTGAGCTTGCTTTGCCATTGTCTTCTTCAGATATGGAAACCAAGGTTCCTGCTGGGCTCCCTTGTCCCGCATGAAGGTGGCTTGCTGCTGCACTCGAGGGGATGGGTTCCTGCCCCATTTGTTGTTCCTCTGGGGTCAGAGCAGCTGCAAAAATGCAGGTGGGGGAGACAAGGAGGATGGATCAGGGTCTTCACCTTCCTGGCCCTTTGTTTCTGTTCCTATTGATGCCCTTTCCATCCCCTTCTTCCCACCAGACATCTGCTCTGCAGCTGCAGCACTCAAATGCAGGATGTTTAACCCCTGAACTCCCAGGGACAGTCTAAAGCCAAGGGCCAGCAGGAGGGGTCCTGAGGTGGCCAAAGGTGCTGCAAAACTCTTAGGAGTGGAGATGCCTGTAGGGAGCAGGCACCTATAACATCCTGTGGGACACCCCCACCTGCCCTTGTCCAGTCTGCTGTGCTGCCTGTGACCTGAAACCGCGGAAAGGAGCAGCCACCAGCTCCAGGGCACTGGCCGCAGCCTCCTTCCTCCAGCTTGCTTAGCCAGAGGCAGGAGCAGCGCTGCCTTGCAAAGGCAAACTGTCACGCTGGTGGCAGGGACACCCTGGCCCAGTCTGTCTCTGCCACCCCACCTCATCCTGCAGCCACGTCCAGCGGACAGTGTGGCCAGCAGCCCAACTGGTTTCTCCTCTCCAGCAGCTCGTGCAGCCTATGCCTCTTGGGTATGGGTCAGGTGTTCGTTCAGCCCTGCCTTGTTGAGTCTACAGTAACACCCCACGAGAGGAGGAGACCCTTCGCTGCTGCAGAAGTTGGCTTCTCTGGAGGTGACTGTTAGGCTTTGTGGTCCCAGGGGAGTGAGTACCGAAAGGAGAGGAGTTTTCTCCCTTTTCTAAATAAAGAAGGTAACAAATGTGTTTGCATGTTGCAAAGGTCTGACGAAGCCTCATTCGTTTGGGACTGATGTGGCTACTTCAGTGCTATCTTGCAATCTTTATTAATAGGCAAAAAAGCTGCAAACATGAGTTTAAATTGCTCAAGGTGATGTTTATGGAAGTGGCAGTGTTCCCTGTGCAGATGGGGTGCAGCTCCTGTCTTGGGTGCCAGCCTGCAAGGGGAGAAGCTGCTTTCTTGCTGGGTATGGTGCAGAGCTGAGCTCCCTTGGGCTTCCTCACGGCTGTGGTGTGCACCACAGAGCACAAGGTTCTACTCACTTTGGGTGCAAAGGGCTGTGTTTTTAACTTTCTTTAGAACGGCACAAGACTACTGTTAGGCTAGTTGCAGGAAAGGAAACCAAACCTGTCACATCTAGTTGATAAGTGTAGTTACATGCAACCCTGGAGCTGAGCCAAGATATGAGCAGGGCAGAGATAAGGTGGGGGGAGCGCTCCCGGGGGTGACTGCTGCCCTGCTGCCTGGAGCAGCCCTGCACAGCACCACCTCTGCCCTGCGCTGGGGGCACCCACTGGAGCAGAGCCTGTTTTATTACCTGGAATCTTTGCTTTGACAATAGAACAGCAATTTGTCTGGCATCCCAGGGCCCTTCCTTCCTCTCTGCTGTCCTCCGGAGGGGTTGCTGGCCAGCTGGGGTTTCCAGCCTTGCTGCCCTCCAGGGCAGGGTAGGGGGGCTGTGAGCATTGCCGAAGCCAGGTACTGCCTGGGGGCGATGGGGAAGGAAAGGGGGGCACCCGGGCAGTGGCTGGAGGGCAGCTGGGAGCAGAGAAGCTTGGAGTGAGCTTTGAGTGTGGTGCACGAGGTGATGCAGAAACCCAATGGCCCTCCTCATGGGTGACCAGAGGGCTTCTTGCCCAGGTTGTCCCAGCCGGTTCTTGGGGACTGACACCTACGCAGACACTGGCCAGGTATTTCTGTGCTACTTCTAGAATCATTTTTACCTCTGGATTTCCCTCGTGTTCGTGTGCACCACACAGCAGCTGTCTGGGACGTGGACGTGACAGCAGCCGGCTCTGGTATGCGCCGGGCAGTCGGTGCCCCCGCGGTGCTGTCACCCCTGGTGTGGTGTCATCGCCAGGGGAGCGATGCCCCTGGGAGCAGACAGGGCATTTCAGGGCTGGAGGTGGTGGGGGCATTTAAACAATTCCTTGTTGGCAATGTAGCAAGGAGCAGTTCCCAAAACTTGTGAGACCTATTTACTGCATGAAGGTTAATTATGGAAACCCACTGCATCTGGGAGAATGTCCAGCTGCGTTTCTCATTCCTATCTGTGTGCCCTGTCCGTGCTGGTAGCTTTGAAATCTCTGCGGTTTGCTGGATGGTGCTGGGAGCTGGCTGGGCTGGAAGCACATAACTGGGATTTATCGGTGCTGTGTGCCAAACTGCGTGTGGATGTGGGATGCCTGTGGCTGTATAAATTCAGCGTGCCTCTCCTGCTCTGAAAGGCCAGGTTGGTGTGGACAGAGGTAATTCCTCTTTCACTGGCAATGCCCCTGTACCTTCAGCAGCAGTGGGATAGGTGTTCCCCGTGGGAAACTGCTGTTTCATCTCCTTGCTTTTTCAAGCAGTGAAGGCACAAACCCCTGGTTTGGGAGATGTCAGGATTTTCTGTCATTTCTGTAACAAGTGGGGAACTACTTCTGTTTACAGGCTGGGGGGGGAAGCTGAACTCCACTTTTGCATAGTCACTGTTGTAGGCAACAGTTTATTTTAAGACAGAATGGAAAGAAAACACACCAAAACGAAAAGAAGAAGCAGCGTTCCCCTCGCTAGTGCTGGAGTGTGACAGCCTTAGGCTTGGAGCTCCAGCCCTCAGCTGCCAGGCAGCTGGTTTCACGGCTTTCCATTAGGTAATGTATGGGCAATTTTGTGATGTGGTTTTCTTTTCACACACTAATTGGCTGTGTGGGACTTTTTATAGGGAATTTGGAAACTTGCTGTGAGAAGCTAGAATCCTGGGGTGTGACTTCTCATTTTTTATTTTTGGTTTTTAAAGCAAAAGTGCAGAGCTGGGGTTCTGGGAAGTGGCTTTCCTGCCTGTAATTACGTTGGCCTCCGGTGTTCTAGCTCGCTCATTTTAGAGCTCTTACTGCATCTCCCAGGCTTTTGCCCATCCATGCCGGTTCCAGGTCAGGGGTGGGGTGGCTGTACCCCAAAATGCCACGGTGCAGTGACTGTGCAGGAAGGTGCCTGGGGGAATATTGTCCTTTTTTTCCACCTTCATGTTGGTTTTCATCCTTTTCTTCCACTTTCACTAACAAAATGAAACTCTTCTCTTTCTTCGCTTTTGCTTTCAACCCCATGCCCCTGCATGCTGGGAGGTGCTGGGGGGGTGTCTGTTCCAGGTTTCCCACTCTGTTGGGGACACACCTGCCTGCAGCGCCTCCATCCCTGAGTCCCTTTGCAGCAGCCAACCTGGTGGAGTTGCTCCCACTGGACTCACTCAGGGCATATGTGATGGACCACACTGGCACTTGGGCCACAGCATGTGCTCCTTGTTGGGTACAGGAGATGGGGAGACTGGCTGTGGATGCCTTTTCTTTGGGAAACACCATCCAGCCTCAAGAGCTGCTGGAGAAGGGCAGAGGCTTTGCCTGGGGGGGGACGGGGACTCTCTGGTGACTTGTAAGGGCTGTGCACATTGGGAGCTGTTTCCAGCGAGCATGTTAGTGCTGGTTTCCCCTCCGTGGGGATGTCCAGCACTTGCCAAGGGCTTATCTCACATGGTGAGCTTCCTCAGAAGTGGGAGACGTAATGAGACCACTCATCCGCCTTCCCTGTCTGCATTTGTGAAAATGGTTAGCAGCTTTCTATGTGTGTGTCTGCACTTCCCCTGTCAGATATGGGTGAGGATGTGGCTGGCAGGTTGGTGGTGGTACTGGCAGTGGGTGTAATGCAGACGTGCAGAGGAGAGACAGATTGCACAAGTCTTCTTAGGAAAGCCCGCTGAAAATACCAGGAACCCACCAGCCCTCTTCCCCTGCACAGAGCCCTGTGAGTGCCCAGGTGAAAGCGCTGACATCTTTGTGCACCTTGTCTTCATCTGCTGCTCGGTCCCTGGTGAGGAGCCGGGGGAGCTGTGCAGCCCGGTGCCTGGTGGGCACGGGTCACTTGTGCTGTTGCACACTGGCTCTGCGGCAGCGGGTGCCCGTGCACGGGGTGTTCTTGGGGTCCTCTGAAGTTGCGTTCAGTGTGTGGTGGGAAGGTGGCTTCATGGGATTTATCCTCTTGCTTTTTAGGGAGGTGTGGGCTCTGTGAGTGTTTGTGTGCCTGCCTGTTTGGTGTCTGCGTGCCTGCTCATCCTGCAATACAGCTTGGATGGGATCATTTCTGCCACATTTAAACTACAGATCTCAAAGATACTATGTTGCTACAAGCTGCGGAAAAGCATTTGCTGACCAAAGAAGGCAAGAGACCCTCTCGCCTGCACTGCTGAGGGGTGGGTGTAGTGTGCAATGAGCCTTTACTAGACATCAGAGAGCCCGCATGCCTGGAGATGCCGCCTCCATTGCTGCTGCTTGTGGCTTCTCTGCCAGCACGGTTCTGCCCAGCTTGAGGCAGCGGCGGGTCTTGAGGCAGCAGCCCCTGGTGCTCGGGCTGCCTTTCCAGCAGAGGCTGCAGACAGGTGCAGGTGCTGCCAGCTGTCTGGTGCAACGTTTGGGTCTTTGGGTCCCCCATCACCCCTTCAGGTTGTGGGGAGGTCTGGGGACATGGCTTGCAATGGGTGACCCCATGCATGGTGTCTAGCCGTGGCTCCGGTGCTGCTGCCATGGCCTTGCCCGTTTGCCACCCACCTGTGCCATCGGAGGGTTTGCCTGCCCGTCCTTCCTGCGCTTCCCTGGGAAAGCACATCTGTGGGAAGGGTGGGTGGGTGGAGGAAGCTGGCTGGTGGCTCCATCTGGGACCCAGACACTTGGAAACCTTTTCTGTGCCAGCGCTTCAACACAGGGAGGGCTCCTGCCTGGGGTGGGCAGAACCCCCCGGCCCTTGGTGGGCTTGCTCCCCACTGCATGGAGCTCCAGGGCGGATGCAGGACTTGCTGCAGCAGGCAAAGCCTGGGACTCGGCTCCAAAACAGGGTGAGCAGAGGTATGCTCCTGCCTGCCCCCCCCCGCACCAGCCCTGTGCTGGGAGGAGGTGGCGGAGGGGAAGGAAACGTGCTCCGATTCCACTGGGACGATGGGTGGCCTTGCTCAGTCCTGCACGGGAGCATGCTGCTGCAGACTGCAGCCCTGGTCCCCAGCGGCTCCCCAGCCCGGCGGGGTGGCCACGGCCACCCTGGGTGTCACACGGCTCCTGCGAGTCCCCTGGCCGGCGGAGTGGTGCCCATCGGCACCCCGGACATGCTCTTCTACCAGTTCAGCCCCTCCGCCATCGGGGTAAGCTCGGTGTGCCGCTCTGCTTCTGGCTGCCCTGCCCTCTGCTGTGCACTCCTGGGGGCAGATGCCAGCCCCATCCCACATGGAGCAGTGGGCAGTGTGGGGTCGGCACGTCATGGGGCAGGAGCAGCTGGGAGGTTGGTGTTTCTCTTCTTGGCTGGGGGCAGCCTGAGCTGCAGCCTCTGGCTGTGACAGCCCCATGGCCAGCAACTTCGTTGTGAGTGAAAAGAGGAGCAGAGCAGAGCAGGAGCGGGGTCTGACAGTTTTGTTGACCAGGGGGCTGTGTGAAATGCCCGTCCTTGGGCACTGCCAGCCCCAGGGATGTGGGAGGGATCTGCTCTCTAGAGCCATCATGACCAAAGACTGCTCACACGGACCATCAGTCTTGGTTGGTGCCCTCCTGGCCAGACAGCCACAGCTACAGGGTGCCTTCCCCTGCGGAGTTGCTGGGGAGCACGGGAGGGCTGCGGTGCTCCACGGGGACCATGCTGGCCTGGTCAAGCTCCACAGCTGAGGTCTCCACTGGGATTACTGGGTTTGAGCCCTGTTGAGGGTAGGAGGGGTCAGTGCTGGGATTTCGGCTGGGCTCATGGCACAGCCAAGGACAGCTGCACGGTTTGGAACCCAGATGCAGATGCTTGTTCCAAAACTTCTTCCAAAAACTTCTGAAGTATTTGGGTTCAGGGATCTGGCTTGGTCCTGTCCTTAACTGAACTGCTTGTTTTGAGCTTTTTTTCTCTTCCCCTGCTGTAGCTATGTAATTAGAAATACAGGCAGAGCTCTCAGCTGAGGCTGTTTGGTGGATGGTGATGAAATTGGGGTGTTTCACTGCAGCCTGCTGGGTGGATCCAGCCTCAGTCCAGTCAGTGCTGGGAGGTGCCTCCGGGGAAGATGGGCGAGACCCTGAAACTGCCATCACATTTTCTACACTTGAGGTCAAATGTTTGTCACCCTCAGAGGTATAAATCACAACAGACTGGCATACTGCTGACACCAGGCAGCAGCTTGCTTTGGCTGCGTGAACCTAGGGCTGTTTTCCCCTAAATTTGAGAAATTTCCCCAAAAATAGTGCTGGCCATCAGATGGGCTCACCCAGACGACAGCTGAACCGTGTGTGACAGATGGGTTCTACACCGGCCAGGCGGGTGGTGTAGAAAACCAGGGTTTTGGTACCTGCCAGGGTGAATGCCAGCTTGAAAGAAGAGGTTTGGTGGTCCGGGATGGTGGGAAGGAGGAAGAAGGAAAGGTTTCTTTGGCAGGCTTTTCTGGAGAATATTTGCAAAAGTGACTGACTCTAAGCTTTGAGGAGCTCTGAACTAATTATTAAAAATAAAGATCTTCCTCTTGCCTGGTGATTGCCTGTCAGTCATACAGTACTTGCCTGGCAAAGTATTGTATGTGGTTTGGTGGGTTCAGAAACGAAACGTTTTCATCTGAAGGTTAAAATTGTGTCTTATGGTCGTATCATTCCTGTTACCTCCTCCTCCTCTTGTCATGTGCTAGCGGAGGGGCTAAAGCCAAGCAGTTTCTCAGCAGAAAGCAGAGAGCTGCCCCTGCGCACGGGCATCCCTGCCCACTGGCACAGCCCGGGCTCCCCAGACCCCCTGTCTGCAGCCCATCACCTCCTCTGCGTGGGGCAGATATAACAGGGGCTCGGGTGCCACGGGAGCGGGGGGAGCAGGCTGCTGCTCTGGGGATGATAGATAGAACAGGGATGCTCAGGCTGGTTCTTTGCTTTCTTTCAGAAACTGAAGCCAAGAAAGCTTGTGACTGGCTGCGAGCGGCGGGATTCCCTCAGTATGCCCAGCTTTACGAAGGTGAGCACTGGCTGCTCCTGCTGGCCCCAGTGCCTGCTCTGTACCTGGTCTCCTATCCTGTGTCTCAACCAAATACTGCGGGTGGCTGCAGGGAGAGCTCACAAAGCTCTGGGGATAGGGCAGAGAGGATTGTTTGCTAATTATATGATTACGTGTTAAAACTTTAAGCCCTTGAACTTGGCCATGGCCTGGAGAGCCAGCCATGCTGTTAACTTTTCTGCATTCCTGAACTTTTCCCCTTTAGGCAGGGCTGTGAGGAGTCCCCGGGGTGGCTGCTGAGGTCAAGGGCAGGCCGGCTTTGGAGAGACATCAGGTTTTCAGTAGCTCAGTGAGCGCTTGCAGTGGTGGGAGCACAGTGGCAGCCAGTGTAGGTAACATAGCGTGAGCATTTCCTCCCTCCCTGCTAACGCATCCTGCAGTCTCCCGGCCTGCCTCGTTGTTCTATTAGGTGGTAGGGTCTGTGCTTTTGGAGGAAGTGATGCTGGGGACGACCAGGTCCCCATGCCACACAGCTCCCAGGGTGCAGGTGTTGGACAGACCCCCCCCACCATAGACCCACTCCCACCTCCTCATCCACGCACCCCTGAGCTGTTTGTGGCTCTCGCCTCTGGCTCAGCTGTGTTTACTTCAAACTGGTGGTGGGATGGCCGGTCCCTGCCGGAGGGTGGTGGTGCCAAGGAGTGGTGGCTGCAGCCAGCCCCAGCTGGCTGGGACAATAGTGGGAAGCTGGGTCTCCAGCAGGCGCAGCGATGGCTATTGTTCAGCAAGGGCACTTCCACCGCCCCCCGCAACACGTGTGCAGGAGCCACACTCTTGCCCCTCAGGTAATGGCTTTACCGGCTGCCTGTTTGCTTCTGGTTTCTATTTTAGGGGGCAGGCTCTTAGTGTGGCCACGTGTAAGGACTGGCCAGATTCCTGCAGGGGAGACCTAGCCCCAGGTGTTGGCTCCTAACAGTGCTTACAGCCAGGGTGGTGAGGAGCGGGTGCTGGGTGCTGGAGTCTATGAATAAACCAACCCTTTTTCCAGCCTCTCTGAGCAAAACTTTCCACATCCTCAGAGTGTTTTGTTCTGTTTTTCTCCCCAGCTGGCAGGGCTTAGCATCCCCTTGGTAATTGCACTCGATAGCTTCATTAACAGCCAGGATTAGACACGTTCAGTTAATGGTCCAGGTCTTATGTACCTGATCCCAGCAGAGCTGTCTCAAAGTGCACAGAGATGAGGAGGGAACTGGATGGAGGCCCTTGGGCAGCCTGCCACCCTCACCTAACTTGCCTGGAAAGAGCGCTGCCCAAAGACCCTGGGCATGTACCATCTCTGGGTGCTCCTCCAGCCACTTCTGTGAGGCCAGCTAGCATATCTGCTTGTGGAGACCTGACCATTGGGGCATGTGGGGGGATTGAATGAGATGCTAGATCCACAGTACCACCATACCAGTATGGCTTTCTTGCCCTTGGGAGACCTCTTAGCAGCTCCTAGCTCTTCCCAGGGCATCTGAGAGGCTTTCTTGACCGTGGGGGATCAGTGGGAGAAGGGAGTCACTGATGAGCACTCAATGCATGTGTAATGTATTGTGTTATGGGACAGCAAGATGTTTCTTGGGCAGCATTAGGGAAATGGTCACTCTCCAAAAACCACCGTGAGGTGCCGAGGGGAGAAGCCAAGGGGGTCCCTGTCCCTTCTGCAGTGTGTGCTGCCGGCAGTCCAGGCTCCAGATGTGCTCACCTGGGAGCAGAGCTGTGCAGGGGTACCTGTGTGGGTGTGTGAAAGCGCTGCAAAGGGCTGGTGTTTATTTGTGAATCTGCTTATCTCTCCATGAGCTACAGCCAGCCCAGCACCCCAGCCCAGCAGGAGCCTTTCCTGTGGGCTTTAACTGTCCCGGGTGTGCATGTCCCCAGAGCAGTGACAGGGTGGTTTGTCCTGCAAGGGGGAAGCTGACTGAGGTGGAGGCAATGCAAGGGATAACTGTTGCATGACTGTGATCCTCTCTGAGTGTCTGGGCTGCTGCAAGCCCTTGTGCTCCCAGGCCGATGGGGCTGGTTTCCACCCTTCTCCTTTGCCTGACTCATCCCTCCCACCTCTGCACTTGGCTTGCGCTCACCATCATGGCACCCGGGCATCCCTGGCCTTTCCATGCCTGCCCCATCTGTGTCTTGCTGTTCGCTGGTTGCCTCCTGGAGCTGTGGGCACAAAGTGGTCCCTTGGGAGGACCCGCTGCCAGGAGCCCAGGTCAAATCCTGCCTGCAGAGAGCTGCTTCCCAGGCAGCTTGGTGGAACCATCCCTCTCTGTAGGTTCCCCTCCCACAGCCATGGCTGTCACAGGTGGCAGCTCATGGTGGCAAAGCAATGCCCCAGCCTTCCCAGCTTCTTCTGACTCATACTCATGGCCCAGAAGCCTCCCACACCTTTCCTCTTCGCTGCTCTCCCGCATCCTCGGCTCTCCATCATCAGCATCTCCTCCTCTTGCCCCTCGCAGTGTCTCCCTCCTCCTATGCTCCCTGCTGGCCTTTGTGCCTGGTGCAGCGGCTGGCTTGGAAACAGAAGCTGATCTTCCTCTCGCTTTCCTCCCCAGACTCGTTGTTCCCTCTTGACATCAGTGCTGTGAAGAAGGACCACGGCTTCCTGGACCAGGACTCCCTCAAATCCCTGTGCAGGTAACACTCCCGTGCACCCCTTCAGAGCCAGCGCGAGGATGTGCCCCAGGCGAGGGCGAGGGGCAGCCGCCCGAGGTCCCTGGGGCCAACAGGGCGGTGGGGTCTGTGGGGGGCCTGCCTGGCACCTTGGCTGCGGCTTGGAGCCCACCCGGGCGCTGGCGCTCCCTCTGCAGTGAGGAGTCTGGATGCATTAGTTTTCCGGATCAGAACAGCATGCGGGCTGCTGGGTGGTGCTGGGGAAACAGCAGCACTTATTGTTTTGAACAAAGAGAGCTCCTGGGGAATGGAAAGATCTCCCAGGAATAATTTTTCTCTTTTTGTGGCTTTCAGGTTGTGTTTTAATTTCAAGCTTGAGTAACTGTGGCTTATAGAACTCGATTAGAAATGGCTTGTTCAGAGCTGAACTGTCAAACTGAGCAGAGATGCAAAGAGAGACCCAGTTTTGCTGTCCCTGCTGCCCATGCGCTCCCCTTCCACCTCCAGCTGCCCTGGGCGGCACCTCATGGGCTGCAGTCCCAAGGGGAGGGAGCCCTGTGTGCCCAGGGCACGTTTTATCTTGCTTTGTGTTGCAAGGTTGCTTCGTAATGTCTCCGAGAGCAAAAGAGCTTGGAAACCACATCTCTGCATCAGAGCGAGCAGACTGGCTTGGTTGTTGGCATAAGGCAGACTGAGGTCAAAGCACCTGCAGATGGAATCGTGTCCACGGACGGAGTTTCACTCGGTCATCAGGCACGTGCTGCCTGTGAAGGACAGAAAACACACAGTGAGGGGTTTGCTGAGCTGTGGTGCAGTGCGAGGGGCTCCATGGAAGGCGTGTGCTGCTAATTAGTGCTTTGGGTGGGTCATTAGGGGCTTCGGGAGCGGTCTGTTTGTGCTGTGGTTTGCTTCGTGCAGGTGAAGTCTGTGCTGGGGGGTCCCTCCTCCTCCCTGGAACAACCCTGGCCGATTGCTCCAACAGAGGATTTCTGCGTTCACAAGTGCTCACTGGCTTTGTGTGACATTAGTCATCCTGGTGCCTGGCAACACAGCCCGGTCATACATTTTCCAGGAGGACACAGCTACTCCTTGCAGCAGCAGGGCTGAAAATAGCTCCGGGAGATGCCACAGGGTGTGTTGCTGCAGGGAGGCAGCGTGTGTTTCAGAGATGGGGGGAACTCTCCTGGTGCTGCCAGTGTGAGCAAGAGCTAACACCCAAAAGGAGGGACACCGCTCAACCCCAGCATCGGTCCATCTGGTTAGTTTGTCTGTCCAGATGGTCTGTCTGTCTGGACAGGCTGTGGGTGACTCAGCCCTGCCTTGGCTTTTGGGCCACATCATCACGCCCGTGCTCCCGCGCTGACTCCATGCCTTAACTCTTGCTGTCCCTCCCACAGACACCACTGCTGAACAGAACAGAGAAGGGATGGGAAAAGCGTCTGTTACTTACTTGTTTTCCCAACAGACAGGCTGCTGTGCCAGGCAGGAGGGCATCCCCTGCGCTGCTTCTCGGGTGCCCAGCGAGGTCCTGGGTTTTCCTCCTGGTGATGGCAGTGGGGTGGGAGATGCTGAGAGGTCTTTGACCAGCCCCCTGTCTGAGCATTCAGGTTCTTTTGTCATTCTTTGGCTGGTCACAGGAGCTTCTGAGATTGTTTTGCTCTAATAACCAAGAGCAGTTCATCCCAGCCCACTCAGGCGACTGGTGCAGCTGGGTGGGCCACACAGGACAGGGATGACCCTGACCCCCTGAGCTGTCTCTGGGGTCCCTGAGGTGTCCCATTGCAGCATTTTTCTAACAAAAAGGTCAAGAAGGACACTGAAAAGGCAGCTCTTCCAAGAAAATGAATCCCTTGGAGGTGTTCTCTCCCCGCCTAGCACACGTGTGCTCCCACCTCGCTCCCTTTGCCAGACTTCATGTGTTTAACCACGATGCAGGGTGCGTTACAAGACCCCACTCTCAGTCAGGGGTCTCAGTGGGACTGCAAAAGGGACACGAGTCAGATTTTTGGTAATATGTCGCTGAGGTTTGTTTTTTGGCTGTGGAGACATGGTACTTGCTGGGCTGCTTGTCCGCAGGCAGCAGGGTGAGGGTCACGGCTGCACCACAGCCGTCAGTGGGCCCGCTTACAAAGCAAACCCTCAGCAGATGGAGGGAGCTGGGATGCCTGGAAAACACCGCCTGAGAGGTGGCCAGCAGCTGCATGGACCCAGCAGTGCAGGGGTGCCATGAGCAGTGGGAGATGGGCATCCTTGGATGCTGTGGCTGTGGGAGAGCACTGGCGCTGGGGTTGTTGCAGGCATTTAAGCATGGCCAGGACATCCCAGTGCCTGTGCAGAGGGAGTGAAGCGCTGCTTTGATGGCTGCATTTGCAAAATCCCTGCTGGCACGCAACCAAGGGCTTGTGCCACTTGTGTGCTCGAGCGGTGTCACCCCTTGGCTGCAATGATGAAGGTTCACATGACTGGGTGCCTGGGCAGGTGGCGAAGGCGTGGGGTGTCCACAGAGGTCTGCAGGCAGGCGTGCAGCTTGTGGTGTGGCACTCCCCTGGGATTAGGCTTGGAGCTGTGCCGGGCTCCATGTGTCCCTCTGATCCCTGGAGCTGCAGCTGCTGGGTGACAGGTGACAGTGTACAGCAAGAGCTCTGAGACAGAAAAAGAAAACAAAGAACAAGCAAGCACTGCAGCCTGAGCAGGGGCCAGGACTAGGGTAAAACCTCTCTTGGTTCCTTGCAGGAGGCTGATGACCCTGAACACATGTGCCTCCATGAAGCTGGAAGTTCACTATCTGCATAAACGGGTAAGTTCAAGGGCAGGCGAGGGGCTGAGGGGTGCGGGGGAATGCGTGCTCACTGGTGGAGCAGCAGTCCTGTGTTCAGTAATAACACGGCGTGCTTCAGGACTGCCCCAGGTGTGCAGCCGTGCCTGGTGCTGTCATTCATTTATTTCACTGTCTCCCAGCACAGATGTGGCCCTGGCTGGATTAGCAGGCACCTGTGCTTGCCCTGTGCCCCCACACCTCTCCAAGGCTCTGGTGGTAGCAGTCAAACCACAGGAGCTGTTACACCCGTGCCAGGACAGCCAGGGTGGTCTGTGCAGGGCTGTGTGCCTGCAGCCTGCAGCATCACCCTCGGGATCTCTGCTGAGCTGGGCTGTGAGAACCCCCAGCAGCACATCTCCAGGAGGAAGCCTGACCCCGGAGAGATAGGTGAAACCAGCCCATGTCACAAACAACAATTAATATTGGCATATTAATAGCAAAACCTTTTGTATTTCCTTTAATGAATAATACATTTTAAATGCACGGCAGCTTGGTGTTTAGTATGTGGAAATCATTACTGGGTGTATCCCTGCTTGTTCTGACTGCCCTTCTTTTGGCTTGGGAAGGATTCAGCCCTGCATCCCTTGCTGTGCTGCCGTGTGTGGCCCCGGGGTTGTGGGGAGGCTCCGCAGGGATGTCCGGATTGCTTGTGGGCTCTCCAGAGGTGGCCTGGAAGCAGCACCTTCCCCTTTCCAGTGCAGTATGGCCCTCTGGCATGGCACGATAATGCCTGGTGGCTTCTGGAGCCCTCTGTTGCTGAAGGGAGCTGGTTTAAGGGGGTGTGCACGCTGCTCGCTTCCCTGCCTGGGGCTCTGCTGGTGGCTGTGCCCACCTCTGGGGTGCTTGTCCCAGGAGAGCAGGCTGGGGGGACATGCCAGCCCTCTGTGGCTCCAACCAACTGATTGTCCCCTGTTCTCAACCACCCACAGAATGAAGACTCCGAAGAGGAAGACCTGTATGCCATCAGCAACCGGTGGGCTTTTCAGAGGGACAGCAAGAGGTGGTCCCGGGTGGGGTCCATCGATGTTCTCTCCCAGAGCTCCGAGGTCCTGAGCTCCACCATGCGACAGGCATCCAGCCGTGAGAGTGTCCTCACGGACCTCAGCACCAACCCGGAGGCTGTGTCTTTGCACAGCAGCGGCAGCATAGGCAGCACGGGTGGCATGCTGGGCATTGGGGATGCACCACCCAAGCCCCTGTCCCCCATCCATGTCACTGCTGCTGCCATCATCGCCTCCAGCCACAGCTTGAGTGAACGCTCCTTGCTGGAGCAGCCCTCGAGCCACAGTGAGAGCTCCAAGGAGAAGCCAAAGAAGCGACGGTCTCGCAGCTTCCTGAAGAGAATTGAGTCCCTTCGAAGGAAGGACAAAGAGAAGGCCAGCCCAGACGAGAAGGTGGCCCCAAACAGCAGCATCGCAGCCACACCAGGGTGGGGCTCCCTGAAGAGTAACAGGGACCTTGCAGCCACCAAGGCCAGCTCCTCTAAAAGAGGGTTATCTGCTTCTTTCCATGGCAAAAAACACTTCTTCTCGGTGTCGTACAGGACTAACCGCTTGCTAGGCTTAGGTGGGAGCAAGGTGAGCTCTGACTCGAAACGCAGCGGAGTCTACCTGGAGGACTATGAAATGGCCATGACAGGCAGCGGTGACTGGGCTGCTGGAGGGTGCCAGCACCGGCAGGCACGCCGGGGGGACTGCTTGGTCTACATCCCCCAGGACCACAAGCCAGGCACCTTCCCCAAATCCCTCTCCATTGAGAGCTTGTGCCCCTTGGGTGGCAGCTCCCTGACCCACTGGAAATCAGGGAATGTGCCCATCGGGCTGGTGGGGGGCAGTGGGGGTGGCAGCAGCAGCAGTGTGGAGGGCTTGTCCTCCCCACGGGGCTTTGCCTGCCGCCGCCGGCGGGGCTCCTGCAGCTCCCTGGGCAGCCGGGTCAGCGTGTATGACAACGTGCCAGAGTTCGGCAGCAGCGAGGACTTCTGCAAGGACGGGGAGGTGACCTATGAGAACCTCGACGACATACTGCAGCACATGTGGGGGCTGCAGCAGAAGGTGGAGCTCTGGTATAAAGCCATCTCCCCTGATCTGGCTGGGGAGGAAGGGGGCGAGGAGGAGGAGGAGGAGGAGTCGGACTCAGGAGGGGAACCCTCCAACCTGCACTTTGAAGAGCGGTCCATGTCGGATGTTGGCACTTCTGCCAGTGACTTTGACAGCACGGGCAACTCCCTGAATGAGGCCGAAGAGATTGAGATGCGGGAGCGCCGGGACTCAGGGGTGGGAGCATCCCTCACCAGACCCTGCAGGTGAGCATGGACCGGGGCTGGGGCTGCACCCTCCTCCCCTCTGCCGTGCCTGGGAAGGGCTTGGTCCTGGAGCTGCCGAGGTGCTGCTGGCTAGGGGACCACTGCGAGCCCATCCCCCCCAATCCACGGGTGCTTCTGCTCAGGGGGAGCAGCACCGGAGCCGTTCCTCAGGGATGCTGGCCGGTGCCCTGCAAGCCCGGGCTTAATGATCACCCTTTCCCTCGTGGCAGAAGCCGGGTGGAGGGAGGGAGATGCTGCTGGGTGGGCACCCTGGTACGGTGCAGTGAGGCAGGGAAGCAGCTAGGGTTGCTGGTGCGCTCTGGCGGCTGCAAGCCACCGCTGCCAGCCCTGCTGCCTGCAGCTGCTGCCTGTTGTGTATAGGGTGCGACCTTTCTGCCTGCACCTGTAATTAAATGACTTTTCATGTACTAATAACAGATTTAAATGAAGGAGGCACTTGCTTCCAGTGTGCTAGTGCTCCCTTGTGTTTCCCCTGAGGAAACTCCAGCCGTTCCAAATTCTTTTCTAGTTCCTCCTAGGCTGATGCTGGAGGATAATGAGCCTTCAGGCAGGCATGGAGGGGCATTTTGTTAGCTAGGGATGTCCCTTGTGCCGTTCTAGGCTTGAGGATGCAGTAGAGCAGCACTGCAGGAGCCTTTCTGGAGCAGCATGGGCTCAGGGAGGTTTTTAGCAGGCTCCCAAGAGAGCACCACCTTTTTGGGGTGTCTTTTCTTCTTGAGAAAGAGGGTGTTGTAGATGTCCTCTTTGATGTAGCATCGTTCTGCATGGTGTCACCCTGAGCATCTGAGCTCTCCCCAAATCTCCTGGCAGCGCAGTGCAGCCCTTGGGTGCTGGTGCAGGTGCAGTGCGCCTGAAGTGCAAGGGGTGGTCTCAGGGGAATCTGAGGGACAGGACAGTCCTTTGAGGCAAGAGAAGGTGTCTCTCATGCTGCCCCTGGCACGCTCTGGCAGTGGGTCTGTGAGCGCCAGGAGGGAGGGAGCAGCACCCGTGGCACTGGCGCTGGGATCCCTGGGCTCAGCCCGGCTGCTGCGGTGCCCACACCTTCCCACAAAGCAGCAGGTGCCATGGGGCAGGGCAGGACCCTTCCCTGGGGCCACCAGATCTCACCGCCAGCCTTGCCCCATAGGAAGCTGCGTTGGCACAGTTTCCAGAACTCGCACCGGCCCAGCCTGAACTCTGCCTCCCTGGAGATCAACCGCCAGTCCTCTGCCCAGCTCAACCTGCTCCAGAAGTGCTCCCTGCTCCGTCTCACGGCCATCATGGAGAAGTATTCTGTGCCCCACAAGCAAGCCTGGACATGGTGAGCTGGTGGGGAGGGGGACTGGGATGATGCCCATGTGGTGGGCAAGGGCTGCAGCTTTGTGCTGTGCTGGGCGCTGCCTGCCAGCCCTTGTCCTGCAGCCTGGGGCAGCTTCAGTGTGTGAAGGTGCTGGAGAGGGGGGCAAAAAGCTGAAACAGGAGCTGGCTTTGCTTTGCATGGCTGTGGGCTTCATTGAAAGTGTGAGCTGGGGGCGGACACTTGGGCTCCCAGCATCATCTGCATCCAGGAGGGCTGCTGGCATTTGTGGAGCACTAAAAAGGCTGCAACAATGTAAGAAAGTGGGACAGTGGTTTCCTTTTGCAGCCAAGTATTAAAGCATTTTTGCTTAATAAAAGGTGCTGCAGTTCCTGCTCAAAAGCTGCCTTGCTTAGATTCAAAACATGGCAGAAGCACGTGTCCATGTGCGTTACCTGGGGTCCTGCTCCCCTCTGCGTCATGGTGCCACGGGAGCTGTTCATTGTACTGACATCTGTCTGTCCCACCCCGCAGGACTGTGCCCAAGTTCATGAAGCGGAGTAAAGTCCCCAACTACAGGGACAAGATGGTCTTTGGGGTGCCACCCATCATCAACGTGCAGCGGACAGGGCAGCCACTGCCCCAGAGCATCCAGCAGGCAATGCGCTACATCCGCAGCCAGTGCCTGGACCAGGTGATGCTACAATTGCTGGCAGTGCTGTGATTTGGGAAAAAACCTAGGTTTTGGGGTCCTTTTTGTTCAGGTCATGTGGTGCTTGGCTGTGATGAGATGGGAGTGTGAGGCTGTGGGAAACCCACACCCGCTGGTGTCTCCTTGGCTGTCCCTCACTCGGGTTTCTCCCCTGGGCTGCAGGGGCGTGAGGCTGCTGCGGAAGGGGTCTCCTTGCCAGTGCTATGGGAGTCCAGCTGGGTGCCTGCTGGCGCGGTGCCTGCTCTGCACTTGGGCACCAACCCGCTCTTCCCCGGCAGGTTGGCATTTTCCGAAAGTCAGGGGTGAAGTCCCGGATTCAGGCGCTCCGTCACATGAATGAAACCAGCCCTGACAACGTCAACTATGATGGGCAGTCAGCATATGACGTGGCTGACCTGCTGAAGCAGTATTTCCGTGACCTGCCAGAGCCCATCTTCACCAGCAAGCTGACCGACACCTTCCTGCAGATCTACCAATGTAAGTGCTGGGCTGGGGACGAAAGTTGGGGTCTCCCGGGGAGCAGGCAGCTCTTTATTCATTTGGACAGAGGCAGTGCAGGCAGGTGGTGGCCCGCAGGGATGGACCTGCTGACCGTCAGCTTTGTCCTGTGCTCACAGTCGTGTCAAAGGAGCAGCGGCTGCAGGCAGTGCAGGCAGCCGTTATCCTCATGCCGGATGAGAACCGGGAGGTGCTGCAGACCCTGCTCTACTTCCTGAGTGACATTGCCTCCGCGGAGGAGAACCAGATGACTGCGGGGAACCTGGCCGTGTGCCTGGCCCCCTCCATCTTCCACCTCAATGTGTCCAAGAAGGAAAGCACCTCGCCGAGGTAAGGATTGGACTGGCTCTGGCCTCCCCAGTCTTCCTGCAGCCCCTGCCTCCCCGTCATCCCTTCCCTGTCCATTGTGGTAGGAGGCCAGTGGGTTAGGGTAAGGCATGGGGGGGACATGCAGGCTAACTGCACAGCCCCCCCATCGCTCTGCTTTGCAAAGTGGGGGTCTGCTGCTCTGTGTAGAGAAAGTAGAGCGATGGGGAACTAGAGACAGGGGTGATGCCCACCCAGTCCCAGCGATGCCTGCTCCCCTGCAGAGTGATACACAAGAGGGGCACCATGGGGAAGCCTGACCAGAAGGACCTCAATGAGAACATGGCTGCGACGCAGGGGCTCTCGCATATGATCACCGACTGCAAGAAACTCTTCCAGGTGGGTGGTGGTGGTGTGTCCAGCCCAGCATTGCCCTCCCTGGGTGCTGGCAGCAGCAGATGTGACCTCACTGGTGGGGTACTGGTCCTGCGGAGTCAGTGTGGGGTGAGATAAGGGCACACATCCTTCAGCTGGGCATCTGTCACCAATTGGTCAGCCCTTGAGCAAAGCCCAGCTGCGTCTCGTGGTGGTACAGGTCACAAGCTGCAGGACATATGTCCAGCGAGGCTGTGTCCACCCTCCCCCCCTCCTTAGTGGGATGAGGAGTTAATGGTTTTCTAGCCACCCAGGACCACTCACAAAGTCCACGTAGCATCCATCTGGCTTGCTGAAGATCTCTGTACTTTTGGCTTGTAGGTCTCCCATGACATCTTGCTGCAGCTGAGCAGCTCCTATATGGCTGCAGATGCTTACCCCCATCCCCTGTCTGACTTCATGTGTCAGGGGGAAAGCAAGGATTTACATTCCTACTTTGAGCAGAGTGTCCAGAACCTGCTCAAAGAGTCATCAGAGAAATTCAAGGGGTGGCTGAGCACCCCAGGACCCCTGAACACGGAGCTCTCCTGCAAAAAGGTAAATGCCACTGCGTGGAGGGGAGCTTGGGATCACACAGGGAAGTGTGCACGGCGTGACCACTGGGTTCTGTGGGCACCTGCTGACCTGCTAGCAATCCCGTGGTGCTTGTTCTCTTATGTGAGGAGGGATCAGCAACCCTTTACTAGAGCAGGGCCTGAGAGAGGGGCAGCTCTGGGATGGAGGGTTCCCTGTGCCCAGCAGTCCTGGGAGGGAGCCTACCATGTTGTTGTTAGCAGAGGAGCTGGCTGCCCGTGGCCAGAGCCTCTCCAGCAGCTTGAGCAGCTCCCATCCCCTCCCATCCCTCACTAACCAGCAGATGTAACCGTGCTGCTCCACGGTGGTGGGAGCTATTGGTAAAGCTGCTTGGGGGTTAGCACTGGGTGCCATTGGGAACTTGGGAGTCCTATGGGACAGGCTGCCTGACCCTTTCCTTGGCCCATCAGGTTGGAGATGGGCACCCTCTGCGCTTGTGGAAGGTCTCCACAGACGTCGAGGCCCCTCCTGCCATGGTGCTGCACCGGGTGCTTCGGGAGCGTCACCTCTGGGATGAGGACCTGCTGCAGAGCAAAGTTGTGGAGGCCCTGGACAAGAACATGGAGGTCTACCACTATGTCACGGACAGCATGGCACCGCACCCGCGCAGGGACTGTGTTGTGCTCCGGTGAGGGTGGGGAAAAACCCGAGCGGGAGAGTTTGGTCTTGGTTTGGTGGAACCCATCTGGCTCCAGCCCTGGCTGCTCCTCCCTGGGCTGCGCTCCCTCTGTGCTCCCGGTGTGGGCCCCGAGGTCAAGGCAGGGCCTGCCCGTGGGTGGGCACACAGGGACAGGAGCTGAGCGGGCCTGTGCTGTCCTGCAGGTGCTGGCGCATGGACCTGCCACGGGGAGCCTGCCTGCTCATCTCCATCTCGGTGGAACACGACAAGCTGCCGGTGGAGGGGGGTGTCAAAGCCATCGTACTGACATCCCAGTACCTCATTGAGCCCAGCGCCATGGGCCGCTCCAAAGTGACCCACATCTGCAGAGCTGACCTCAGGTAATGGGGCCCTTGGTGCCACTGCGTCAGCGGCTGCATCAGCCGTGGGGGAGGTTGGTGGAGCAGCAGGTAGTGGTGTGGTGCAGGAGCTGCTCGTCCCTCTGCTCGTGCAGCACAGGCAGGGTTGCAGCTCATGCAATACAGTGTCTGCCTGCCCAGAGGGAGGGAATAGGATGCTGGTCTGGCGCCACGTTTTAGCTGCCACATGGTTACTGGGAAGGGAGCCACCAGCTCAGTCTTGCAGTGCTGGCCATTCCTCTGGTGGCTCTGAGTGTGGCAGCAAGTCCCCTAAAGCTTCTGCAGAAAACCCGGGGTCCCACATGGGTCTGAAGCACAGCGTAGATGCTCTCCTCTCTGTGATGAGCTGTGCTGGGGTGTTAGTGGTGTGGGCTGATGCAAGGGGCAGTCTGGTCACCACCCTGGGCTGGTGCAAGCGTGGCTGGCTCACAGATTTCCCCCATTTTGCTTCATGTCTGTGGTGGGGAGCAAGGGAGGTGGGTTCCCTTTTGTGTCATGTACTGCTCGTTCATCATCCCATAGTCCATCACAGCTGGAGCCAAGGCAAGTGCCTGTCCCTAAGCAAGAAGTGGCGTGCTGCAATTTGGCCTGTGCCAGGGTCTCTTCTGCCCGCTCACCCTCCTCCGGCCTCTTCCCTTCTCCAGGGGCCGGTCTCCCGAGTGGTACAACAAGGTCTTTGGCCACCTCTGTGCCATGGAGCTGGTGAGGATCCGAGACTCTTTCCCAGTCCTGAGTCCCAACGGCCCTGAGACAAAGATCTGAGGCACCAGGAAGATGCTCTGTCCTGTCTGACATGGACTTGCCGGTGGATTTGGGCTGGGGCTCCTGGATGGGACCGTGACACGAGCAGCTGGTCGTGGAGGGGAAGGTGGAGGCTGGCACGCTCGCAGGCACATATTTATAAGCGTCCTTTTCCCCTGGGCTGGGCATTCTGCATCCCACCGTCCTGGTTGCTGCTTCAGCCGCCCCTTGCTCAAGTGTGCCACGTAGCAGGCTGTCTGCAGAGGCGAAGCCGTGCAGCCCCTGGTCTCTGCAGGAGGTTGGTGAGCAGAGGGAAAGAGAGGGGCTCTGGGGGTGACCCCCAGGAAGGCATCCCACAGGCAGGGCTGGGAAGCAGCTGGCTCAGGTTCAGCTGGGTTCCCCCATGCAAGCCGGGAGCAGCTGGGAGGGGGGTGAAGGTGCGTGGAGCAAAGCAGGAGGGTATGGGAGAAGTGAGCGGGGAGGACAGCGTGGCTCAGTAGGTCACAGTGCTGTGTTGGGAAGTGAAGGGTGGGCAAACGAGGGGTGGATTGTGCTGTGGTGTCACCCAGCGGGGACCGCCAGGAGTCACAATTTGGTAGTGGAAGAGGCGGCTGTTCTGGGAGGAGGGGGGCTACACAGAGATATATAGGTATGTCTTGAGTGGTAGAAAAAAACCTATTGCACTTTTGGTGCTGAATTTCATAGAAGAAAAAGCCCCCCAGTCCTGTGCCTCGCTTTTGCTCAGCTGAAAGCCCTCTCTTGTGCACGGGGTTTTGGTGGGGCTGAATGGGCGATGCTCCAAGCCAAACCTGTCCCTTCAAACCAGCCTACCAGCTGTTCGGAGGAGCCCCAGGGCAGCTGCCTGGGCAGGCGGGTACCAGCTGGGCAGGGGCAGTGGCCCCTCAGGGCAGTTCGGTGATGTGTGAGGGAGGGACACGGCCAGCGCAGCAGCTCCCCGTTCATATTCCAGTGCTGGGGAGAGTGGAGGAGGGCAGAGCAGCCTCGGCAGCGCTCTGGAGTGAAAGCTTTGGCCAAGGCAGCGTGAGTGCACCAAAGGGCTGTGCTCATCCCAGCTGACGAGGGGACCATGCCAGCAAAGCATGGTAGCCCAAGCTGGGCCAAGCATGTGCCAGTTGCTTGGGCCAGGCTCAGTCCCGTCCTCTGCAGTAAGGTGGGAACTACAGGTGGCAGAACCTGTGCCCCTCCTGGGTGCAGAGCTGCTTCCCTAACGCTGCTCCCTCAGAGATGACCATTCCCCTTCCCATCCCTCCCTCTCCTCCACAGAGAAGCCGTTTGCATAGCTAATAGCACCTGGGAGCTAACCTGGTTTCTCTGTTCAGGCAGGGACCCAAATTACCAGACAACCATTTCAACTGGAAGGCAACATGACCCACACACGGGAGTGGTTCCCCAGTGTCAGTTTTGCTGTAACGAATCCTATCTGTCTCTCTTTTGGTGAAAAAAAGTAACTCAGCCTGTATTCTTTGTTTTTATATATATATATTTTATATATATATAAAAATATAACTAACATTTGGGGGAGTGATTTTTCTCCTAATATTTTAAATTTTTTTTCTATCTATAAATACTTGTACAGTTGGAATATTAATATATAACTCTAGCAGTAGAGCTCAGCACGAGGTGATGCTCACTTAAAAGACGTGTATTTTATATTTAAGGGACTTTTGTATTATATGCAACTGCAGCAGATTGTTTGACTTGGATCGGGGCTGCTCTTCCGATCTGTGTAATTAATAAAATACTAATGGTATCTGCTGTCTGATGAGGAAACCTTCATGCTGAGTGATTCTCCAACAAAGGAGCATCCCAGAGCTGAGCAATGCACTCTCCTGGGGGGCTGTGGAGCTGCCTGGCAGGCTGGGGAGCCACAGGCATCCTTGTGCTGCCAGGGAGGGGCAAGTGCTGCAGTGTCCCCAGGGTAAAGCTCCTGCGGGATTTGTGCAGCTCCAGCTGCTGGGTCAGCAACCAGCCCTTCACCTTCTCCTGGAAGGAGGTGGTGGTGACTGTGCAGAGGATGGGGTTCAGTCTGCTGTGGCGGGGGAGGATGAAGATGACCACCCAAGAAGCAATGGTGCCTGTGCCAATAAGAATGCAACATTAGGCAGCCAAGGGGGGCTGCCCCCTGCCCAGGGGTAACCCACCCACTCCAGCCCATGCAGTAAAGTGGAGCGATGCCGTTCGTGGGCTCACGGCTGGAAGGACAGCCTCCCACAGGAGGGCCATGGCTGCTGCTCCCTGTGGAGAGACCAGGGGCCCAGGGAAACCACTAACCCTGTCCATCCTATTTGGGGGTGAAGAGGGATCAAAACACAGCAGCATCTACCTCAAGGCCTCCCAGCCCAGGGACTCACAGTGGGCAGCAGCCGGCGGTGGGCTGTGCTTCACAGCCTTGCCAGGGGATGTGGGTTCACCTGGGATTTCCACCTGCAGGAGGGAGAGCAGCTTGAGGAAGAAGATGGGTATCCAGCAGAGAGCACGGGTGAATGCGATGAGGAAAAACAGCTTTGTGGTGGTGACTTCCCAGGAGCAGATGCCTCTCTCCACTGTTTTGGATGCAACGAAGTGGATGGAGAACATGCTGGAGCAAGCGAAGACGATGGTGATGAAGGGCACAAGATTCAAGCCTGGAGAGGAAGAAATCTCGCTCAGAGCATAACCAAAGCGCAACCCTTGCGAGCCAGGATGGGCAGCGCGGCCAGCAGCAGGGCTACTCCGACTGTTATCACTAGAGGGGGCAGAGACATCTCGGAAGCCCTGGCTAGTCCCGAATCCAGCCTTAGCCCAGTGATGCCCATGCCCATGGCCAGCTCTGGGGTGAGGCTGGGCGCAGCGCCAGGCTGGAGCAGCGACACTCCCCAGCTCGGGGTGGAGGGCAGAGCTGACATCCCATCTTACAGGGTCCCAGCAGGGTGGCAGTACCCTGTAGAGTCATAGACCCC
Source organism: Falco rusticolus (assembly GCF_015220075.1). Lineage (NCBI taxonomy): Eukaryota > Metazoa > Chordata > Aves > Falconiformes > Falconidae > Falco > Falco rusticolus. Next base: position 23,325,838 of record NC_051200.1, on the reverse strand, counting down.
ACTAATGGAGGCAGCGCAGGCTCTTGTGGCACCCTGGAGTGGAGGGTGGGCTAGACAGTCTTGCTCCCACCAGGAGTGCCCATCCTCCCCCACATCATCCCCGTCCCTGGGTCCTGAGCCCTGAGGTATATGATGCTGAAGAAGCTCTGGGCTGCTTGCCCAGGCTGGACTGCAGTGGGAAGCACACCCCATTCCTCCCACAGTAATTCCCAAAGGATTCCTTACACCACGGGTACGATGCTGAGGGAGAAGGCTGCAATGATGAAGTGTTAGATGCCCATCAGGCCATCTGCACCTGGGGACGGATGGACAAGGAAGCATGAGAAAAAAGCCAGTGGGCAAATGTAGCCCTTTGCCTTAACGGCACAGCTGTAACACCATCATAGTGCCGGGCAGCCGTCGCCTTTATGTGTACATATACTGAAAAGAGGTGCCTGTGAGTGCCTGTGGTGGCTGAGATGCCCCAGGCACAGAAGGATGCACAGAAACCCATCTGCCATCAGCACACAGAATAAGATGGCAGCAAAGAGGACCCAGCTGCACTGGGGGAGGGCTGGCATCCGCTGGACGGGCTCTCCCTGTGGAAGTGCTCGTGGGCAAGCTCATCTGCCTTGGTTCCCTCTGCACCCCCCACCAGTCCCTGCCCCTCTGCCACCCAGCTTACAGCATAGTGACATGATGGCCATGGTGTGCTGGCTGTGCTCCGTGGTGATGAAGGACCGCATGCAGATGACGAAGAGGGTGCCAAGGCAGGTGATGACCCAGATGAAGATGCACAGGTTGATGTTGGCGAGGAGGTTGTCGAAGGAGGAGATGCCACGACAGCTGGGCTTGCAGCAGCACACACAGGACACGTAGCTGTGTTTACTGATACTTTTTGAATTAACTGTTGGAGGGGGAAGGTTTCCTGGCTCTCACTGGGACCAGGAGCAAACACGGTCTGGCATTCACAGACCCCTGCCCCATACCCTGAACCCTGCCTGCTCACACTGGCTCCCTCCAGCCTCTCAGCCATATTTTTCCTTGTCTGGGTAGAGAAGATCCCACCCCCAGCTTCCCTAGCCAAGAGCCTGGGGAGTTGCGCAGACCAGGGGAAGGGAGATGGGGAGCTTAGGGGGAGGAAAGAGGCAGCTGCAATGCAGGGTGGGTGTGGGGACAGGGTGATGCCAGCACACAGCCCTCCCCATGACACCACTAGGGCAGGGATCTGGGGACACACACAGAGCTTGGTGGGGCCGAGCGAGGCAGCTCCCTGTTTGCACAGTACTACAGCTGGGTTTGGACACTAAGCAACACCCCAAAGCCTTTGCAAAACTGGCTGGAGGCACCCCAGTGCTCTTTGGAACACGTGCCACAGCCACACTCTTAAATCTGCCGCTATTCAGCACTGTCAACTGATAAATACAAGAGTGTGTTCCTCCAGCCCACAATTCTCAAACTAACATTTAAAAATCAATCCCTTATTCAAATCCTTCAAGTTCCATTAACAGGGATTCACATTTTCCCCTCTGCATATTATTTTAGATTAATCTTTTGAAGCCTTATAAAAGCCAACCCGTATAAGCTTAGCAAAACTTCACATTAGAAAATTACTACCAAACTGCAATGTGAAGCTCATTTCTGCTTATTAATAGATAACAGGAGAGCAAATGATTGCTTATTAGCAAGTCAGGTAGAAAATGTACCATATTTGTACTGCGAACAGACCAATTACGGAAAGGAAGATCTACAGTTGTCTTTCATTACAGGTACTTTAAAATGTGCATCTGGAGAAAATTAATGATTTTTTTTTTTTCCTTACAAAAAGAAGCTGAAGCACTCGCAGCTGGCTGTGCCGTCCTGTTTCCATCCTGTGTGTGATTCCTGTCCAGCCTGTTGATCTGCACATCTCTGGGGTTCTTGGGTCGTTGTTTCAGACCCAATTAAAAGGGCCTCTGATGGCATCACTTAATCACAGCTCCCAGCACACAGCTCAGCGCCAGTGCATGCCTTGGCCGTGAGAGTCTGCCTGGCCCACATTGCCTGTGTAGTGCGCACCTTCACAGATGTGGATCACACCTGGGAAAGCTTGGTGCTTCTGGAAGGTCAAGTTGTGGATGCTGGGGTTCTCCAGCTCTTGCAAGCCCCTGCAAAAGGGAAACCAGTGCAGGGGATGCTGTGAGTGGCCCCAGGCTGGGTTTGGGGCTGCCAGAGACAGAGGGGACTCATGAAGACACTAGCTGGGGCAGGCTCTGGGGCAGCACGACTTTCAAACACACTGCTCAGCATCTGTATCACCTGCTGGGACCTCCATCAGGAGCTGCAAGGAATTAAAGAGCATTTTGCAGACTTCTGTACGAGTGGAGGGAGCAGCTGGGAGACTAAGAGAATCCAACACCCTTGCTCTGCTGCTAGTGGCCACGTACACTGCTCCTGCATGGAGCAGCAAGGACACCGGGGCACTGCTGCTGCTGCATCTGCCCTTGGGGCAGAGGTGTACCCTGCTGCGCCTCACAGGAAAGTGATATCTGGGGAAGGAGAGGGTAGAGCAGCTCCTGCCACAGATGATTCCATCCCAGCCCTGTATCACTACTGTCCAGATAAGCTCACTCTGATCCAGCAGCATTGGTACAGGGTCCCATGGTGCATTCCCAGCTCTCCAGATAATCATGATAACAGATCCCCTGGGAGGATGGCTTGATTCCCCACCCCACTTCTGCCCTCCTGCTGCCACCCTGTGGCATCTGGCAGCCCTGTGCTCATGGAGAACACAGGCACAGTGCACAAGTCTCCTGTCCTCCTCTCCTGTGGCTCCAGGAGCCATATATCTCTCTTTGGGAGATGTGTATGACTGTGACATGCAGGAAAACTAGACCCTGGGAGAGGCCCATGCATCACTGGAGCAAATCTTCTGCACTTGTCAGCTCTGGGAGGGCACCTGGGATCAGCCTCCATGACAGGAGGGAATGGGGCAGGAGCTCTTCAGGCAGAACAGAATAGACCGGAGCCAGATGGTATTTGACATGTGGAGAGTGGGCTCGCAAGCTTTATGGTCTTCCTCAGGGACATTTTTAGCGGACTGGGATGCCAGCAGAAGGGTCTGGTTTGGCTGCAAGCTCTGGCACTCATACACCATGGGAAGGTTTTTCCATGCAGTGTCCTGACACTATCTCCCACCCCATGAATTTGATTTGGGCAGCAGGGCTAGCCATCCTCCAGCCAACAGCTGCTGGGAAAGGCTCTGGGGGCCCTGAGCAAGTCCCTACAAAATACATATAAAATTCATGAAGCTGACTGTGCTGTTGATGCTGTGTACAAACATGGGCTGAAACCATTAAATGTGAGACAGCAGCCCCTTATCTGGCCCAGAGCAGTGGGAAACGGGGCCCAGCAGAGCCCTGGCTATCCCTTCCATGCACCCACAATGGGATGGGGTCTGCACTGGCAAGCGGAGGCCATAGCCAGACCCCCAAGGTCCTCACAGCACCGTGAAGCTGCAGCACTCCTGGAAGACAGCCCTGCATGCTGCTTGGATCCTGTTCCCTTCCAGGTCCCTGCAGACTGCTGCTTCCCTAGGTTCACCCCATGCATCCCCACCATGCTCAGGGGTCATCCAGCATGATCCCTCACCTCCTGCTTGCTCCCCCCAACACCCCCAATCACCATCCACTGCAGGATGCTCCCAGCCCTTTCCAAGCCTTCCCTGCTTCAGGAGCCTGGCTGGGGAGTGGGAGCAGCGCCTGCAGCAGCCCCTGCCTATCCACAGGCAGGGTACTCACCGCCAGCCAAGCTCCAGCATCTCCTCACAGAGGGAAGCGCTGGATATTTGAGTCAGAGAGTTGTTCAGCATGTACCTAGCTGGGAGGCAACAAAGAAAAATGAGCCCATGGCACTGTATGTTTCCCCAGGTCACAGCCCTGTATATTGTCAGGTCATGTCACTGCTCCTGGACAACAGAGTGTTTCACAAGGGCTTTCTGCTGCTCTGTGGGCTCAGCCAAGGGGACACCTGCACTGCACGGGCTGCTCATGCAGAAGCCTGGGGGCAAGCTTAGGGCCAGTGGTGCAGCCAGCCCAGAGCAGCATGGCTGCACTGGCTCCCATACATCCCAGCAGAGCAGCCACAGCCGCCTGGAACAACAGAGCAAGTTCAGACACCACCACCCCAGGCAAAGACTTGGCACACGCAGCTGTTAACAGTGTCGCAGAGCTTCATTCACCTTCTTTGGAAAAGAAGGTAATGATACGGGCACATTTGGTGGCTGTGGGAGATGCTCTCCAGTGAGCTGTGACGGGCAGGTCACTGGGAGACTGGTGAATAAAAACAGCAGCAAGTGACCCTGGAGCCACAGCCAGTAAAAGCAAATTTATAGCCCGAACTCCTGCTGGTGTTTTTCCCAGCGCTTCTGCACATGCCTGTCTGCAGTGTTCCTCACTGCATGTTTTGTGACTGCAGTTTTAGATTACTTGATCTGCTAAAAAAAAATAATGGATAAACAGAGTACGTCACTAAGCAGAGTGGTGCCTCTGCCTGCAAGGTGGGAACGTGTGGCTGAGGGCACTCTGTCCCACCACAGCCTGCACGGCTCCTCCTGTGGGGACAGAGCCAGGACAGCTCTGCAGACACGGAGTACTACCCAGGTTTTGCAGAAGAGCAAAATCTTGGGGTCACAACCCCTCTTCCCCAAGCCTGGTGCCAGCCCTGGTTGCCCTCCATCCCCCTGTGCCGACGGCCTCCCTGTCCCCAGGCATGGCCACAGCAGTTACCAGTCCTGCACATCCTCAAAACCAGCTTTCAGGATTTTACAGCCAACTCCAGCAGTCACATCTCCAGCAGAGATGGTGCGAGCCCAGACCAGCAGCCACAGGTGAAGTGCTCTGCTTGCAGGTGTACACCCAGGGAATACAGCCTAAAACCTGGTATGTGAGCATGGACGTGCGCCTGTGCACTCAAACACGCATGTGTTTTTTCCACTGTAACAGCCAAACCATCTCCCCTAACGCTGACTCCAGGCTGCTGCCAAGGTTTCCAATCTGTATTCTGGACTATGGAGAAGGTGTTAAAGTCATCTTACAGTGACTGCAAAATTGTTTTTATGGTGGTTAAAGCAAATTCCTTATTCTGTATACCCACCTTGGAAATGGCTGGACCTTAAAAACCCCTTGGCTTGAGGTGACCTGGTGTGAAGACGAGGGGGTCTTCAGCAGGGTGGTAGTTTGGGAAAACAACCAATCCTGCTTGCAGTCACTGACCCAAGGAAAGCAGTCAGCAACCCAAACCACAGGCATCGCTACCCATCCTGCTCATCAGTAAGTTCTGAGGCTCTGCTCAGGCCAACCTGCCCAGGACCTGCCTGTCCCTGTCCCAAGCAAAAGCAATTAACTAGTTCTAATCAGAGCATGCTGAGAGCAGGAGATGGCATAGAGAAGCAGCAGCACCAGCAAAGCCTGCTGGTTCCCCCTGCCAGCTCCTGGGTGCGGGAGCGAGACACACTTCTCCCTTGTACCATTACTCCCCATGCACTGGGGAGGGTGAGGAAGCCACAGCATTTTTGACTTGCCCTGGAAAAGGCTGGAAGCTGCCTGGAGAAGCAGCGCAGAAGGTAGCACGCAGACACCTCCAGAGTGGGGTCTCCCCAAACCCTGCGGGAGGGCTGCCCTAACCCTACTTACAGGAAACACAACGACTTCAGCCCTGCAAACCTCACCAGGATGAGCAATCCTGTTGCACAGCATAGACACCCACCCACAGGCAGGGGCTGCCCCCCTCTGCAGCCTGAGCCCCCTTTTCAATCCTGCCTAGGAGCCCTGGCTGAAGCATTAGATCCAGCTGTGGAGTCTGGATTCCTTCACAGTCAGGGTCTGTTGGATTTTTCCTCTCTTCTGCTGTGAAATAAAGATAAATTAGAAACCATTTGGGGAATTCAGGGCCGTGCTTGGCTTCTCAAAAGTCTTCTGGCATGTTTGCATCACAGACCACCCTCTGCGAGCTGCTCATCCTCTGCTTTCCTTCCTTGGTTTAAGGAATCACTGCGCTGGTTCCAGGGCAAGTAAGAGGGGGGAAGACTGTGGGGCAGCAGACCTGTCTGAGCTGCTCCTGCAAACGCAGAAAGGGGATGAACCATACTGTTAAGCGGCCTTTATGGTTTCTCTTCTGTAGCAATACCTTTATAAGCTCCATCTGTAAAACCACACACCGCATGGGCCCAGATCAAACACAGCCTCTGAGGATAAGCAGAAAGGAAGGTTATTAGCTGTACTTTCACATTTAGGCATGTATTTTTCAAGGTGATGAAGCTGCAAGTCTCTGTGTTTAATAGTGCACTCTAAAGCCTTTTATATACGAACCACTGACATTGCAGCTTGGGAGCTGAGGCTGTCTAAGCGAAGCCCATCACTGCACCCTGCTGCTGCTGCGGCTGCTCCAGACCGCGGACCAGCCAGCTGGAACGAGGTTTTGGACAAGACTATGACCAGTCCGTGCTAAACCTGGCCTCAGTAACAGGGGAGGGAAACTCAAATAGGAGCTTCACAGAAGAGCCACAGCAGAGGCCAATTGCACCCCAGTCCCTAGGGCTGGTGGGGAAGGTGGGGAGGGGGACACCCAGCTCGGCATTGTGCCCAACACCATCACAGCCCCCAGCATGGGCATGTTAATACAGATACCCTGAAACCATCATGCTCACATCCTTCCTTTCCCATCAAGGAAATTAAATTATGGTAAATGCAAGGAAGAGTCAGGATCAGTCACAAACTCTGGGACTGGAGGAGGAACTTGCACCCACCAGAGGCGATGCAGGTCCTCAAACCCCCGGGGTTTCAGCTGTGTGATCGTGTTGTGGCCAAGGAATCTGGAAGCAGTGCAAAGGAGGAGAGTTGCTCAGACACTGCTGCTGATTAAACCTGCTTTTGCTAAAGCTGCTCTTTCCAACCTGCCTACAGCCCCAGCTCCCTTCATGCAGCCCTGCCATTGCTGGCTCGTGCATCCACCGCTCTCCCCTTTTATCACAAAGAAGCCAGAGAGCAGGATAAAGGTGGCAATACTCACAGCTTCTACAGACTCCTGTACCCGGCAAAACTGGTTGTCCAGCAAAGAATGGGTTTTATTTTTCTTCAGGTCCCTAGCAGGAAAACATCAAACCCAGGGCTAGAAGGCTAGGACAGAGGAGGGACCTTTCTCAAATGAAAACAGTGAAGACTAGACCTCCTCTTCTTGTGCAATACAAACACAATGCAAGGCATCTGCTGTTCATTAAAGCTACATTGCTAATTGCCCTCCCAATCTGCAAGCTTTATTTGCTGCAGATGATGTTTCCACACTCTCCTCCCTCCCTAGCTTCTGCTTTGTGCATGCAAAGGTACCCCAGGCCTCAGATCTGCTGTCTGTCTCTGACCCTGTGCATCTGGGCTGGAGGCTTGGCAGTGGAGGCAGGCTGCCCAGTCCCCACTCCAGGCAGGATATGGCCACTCCCAGCTCAGTGCTGTTATGGGAGGCTTGCAGCAAGCAGCTGAAGCTCAGCAGAGAAGGGTCTTTGGTTCTTTGGACCCAGGGACAAGTAAAAGCCAGGGATTTTATTTCCTTCCCTTTAAGCTTTTTTCCTGCCAGGTGGCAGCACATGCCCTGCTCGTGCCTCTCTCGGGGCAGGGGGTGCATGTACCCATTTCTACTCACATCCCAATTGTGTTGAAGGAGACCCAGGAGACACTGGTGAGGTCCTGCTCAGTAAGTCTACAGCCCTTCCCCAGCACTGGCACTGCCCTGGGAAGAGCTCCAGCCCTGCAGACACGCAGTGAGGATGTGCTGGAGAGGGCACAGGGGGCCTGTGCAGGGCAGGGAGACCCATGGGCTGGGGAAGGATGCCCAGCCAGGAGGATGGCTTACAGCAGGCATCACCCTCATCTTCCACCACCACCACCCTGCTGCTCCTCATAGCCAGCACATTGCCCAAGATCTACAACCAGCAGCTGTCAGCTGCAGCAAGGCAGAGGATGGGGACCACTGCTTGGCACCAGCTGTTGTGCATTGACATCAGTGTGCAGCAAAACCCCAGCAGCCTCAGAAGAGGGTGTTGGATCACAGAGTAGCTCCAGCCCCATGGCTGTACCAGGTCAGAACGCAGATTCATCCAGCCCTGCGGCATGTCTGCAGGCACAGTCACAATAAAATTTTCTTTCCTCCATGTCTAGCATCTCACCTAGCTCGCTTCAAGGATATCCTAAGCCAGACACTCCATCCAAGCCACTCAGTTAATCAGCTCCCAGAAGGTATGAATTTGTCCGGTCTCTAACTCATTTACAGTCCTGGACTCAACATCACTGAGCAAAGAGCTCCACAACAGCGCTATGTATTGTGCAAAAAAACAGAATTCACTTTGTGTGTTTAAATCTGCCGAACCCACATGTCCTGGCTGACAGTGCAGAGCCCCTCTGCTCCTTTGCCTTTCCCCCACGACCCAGAAATAACTGTCCCAGACTTACAGCAACAAGGGTTTTCCTGCATCCCAGCCCAGGAGAATTCCTGGTGGATCAACTCCTCCCTGGGGGGCACACACAGCTACTGTGCCAGCTGGCCTGAACACGCAAGAGCTGGATGCTGAAGCAGATCTGGGATTCCTCATAGAATCATTTCGGTTGGAAAAGACCTTTAAGATCATTAAGTCCAACTGTTCACCCACTCATGCTGTCACTGTTCCCAGGGGAAGAGCAAGGTCTGCTCTGGCGCACTCATGGTCGTGGATCCTGGTATTCCCAGGTTTGGGGGTTACTCACTCTGAGGGCATCCCTCTTTGCGAGGAGCTTGCTGCTGACTGCGGTTCTCATCGGCTCCATTATCACAGCCCCACACCCCGCTGCAGTGCAGGGCTGGTGGCAGCAAATGGAGAGGTCACCGCAGGGCAGCTGCCCCAAGGGGCATGTGTGCCCTCCTGCTGGGAGTGGGTGAGAGACAGCTCTGCCCGAGGAAGAGGAGGTGCTTAGTGCTGGGGCAGCGCCTCCTGCCCCTGGACCCCTCACAGATGCTATGCTGTCATCTTTGGGAAGCTGAACTCCTGGGGTTGCATTCTGCTTTGTGCTCAGCTCTGGGGACGTGCAGGGCTAGGGGTGCTGAAGGGTGCCTGTGCTGCTGCCACCAAGGACTAGCACCTCCACACCAGCACCCTGTGAGACCACACTCTGGCCAGAACAAGTGTGAGCTGATGGGGTCCCAGAGACTGCTGAGGAGGCATGAGCATGCCCCAGGGGAAAAGAGGGATCCAAATCCTTGCTTTGGGAGCATTTTCAGCTGGCAAAACGCTGCCTTTAAGGCAGGAGACCTGAGCAGAGGCAGTCTGGCTGAGGAGCGTGTGGAAATTCAGCAAGGAGAGCCCCAACAAACCGGCCGCCCCATCTCTTCCCCCCAGCCCCCAGGCCACCCCCATCCCTGGGTGCAAAGCTGTCTTGTCTTGGCAGCTCTGGCTCTCCTTTTACTGAGCCCCTTCCATCAGAGCCATCAAAGATAGCCAGAGCCCTGTTTGTTAATATCCTGCAATTATCCACAGCAGAGGCATGCTTCAGATCCAGCTAAACGTTTCCACACAGCCCTCTTTGATCAGGGCCCTGGGAAGTGGCAGCTATCAGGCACCAGGGGAACACGGCTGGGGGGGACCAGCTTGTCGCTCAGGATTTTCTCCAACTGCCAGGCTATTAATGGCTAATTGTGTGTGCTATAGTTAAAAGTACTTTGCCTCACTCACACACACTGCTGTGTGATGCAGAAAGGGGTATGATTTAGGGATGACTGGTGGGGACTCACAATACTCCAGCAAGCAGCATCACATGGACACAGTCCCCTCTGCCCAGTCTGGCAGCCAAATCGTGGGTGCGCTGTCCTCACCAGTGCAGTTTTCCTGCAGACAAGTCATGCCTGGACCTGAGGAAGTTTCTATTAGCCTAGAAATATTCCCGCTTTCTGCAATAGCTGGCTGAGCTAGACATAAACTGCATGCACAGCTCAGACATCTCTGACTGGCCAGGGGTTCTACAAGCCTATCCTGGGATTTACCAATGCATCTGGGGAAAACAAGGACTCCAAATCCATGCAAAACCCCGTGGCTGTAATCAACATGATTCAAAGATTTGGAGCAGTCTTTTGTGGCTCTGTAAAACTTTCCTAAAAACTGGAGCCATCCCAAGCACCTCTGGAAGGGACCTCTGTCCACTTGAAGCCATAAAGCAGGTCCAAGTGGCATTTTTAGCAGTCCCATACCATTGCTCTTTGTCTCCCACCTGGAATCAGCCATGATCCCACATCCTAGCCACTGGGCATGAAGGGAAGGCCCATTTCTATAAGGTTGTAAAGGCTGAACCATCACCTTGCCTGGTGGCTGCCTGACAGCGTGTGGGAGCTGGGAGGGGGCAGCTCTTCATCCCTGGCTGGGGACCCCTTGGGCTGACCCGACCTTCCTGTGCCAGGGGCTCTGTGCCATCAGAAAGGGCCGTGTCCCTTTTACCACAAAATAAAAAATCTGGGTTGTAGCCTTGGTACAATTAGTTTAGTACATTGGGCTCCCAGAGACCTCTGTTTTGGAAGTACCTGCCTTTGCTAGTCTTTTTGGAAACCAAGTGGTAATTTTAGATTTTTTATAAACGCTTGTGGCTATACTTCTGTATTAGACATGTCCAAACTCACAGGGGTATCGCCCACGCTGCTGCAGAATGCCGAGATGTGTGACAACTGTCAAACAAATTACTCCCCGCCTGGGATGTTAAAAAGCATACCTGCTATTAAATGTTGCAAAGGTTTAGCACTGAAAATTAGTTTATGTGCAATCTTTTGTTTCTTTAGCTGGGAGCAAGAACATCTATTTCCTTCTGATAACACAACCACAAGGTGAGGCTGTGACAGACAAGTGGGTGAGGACTGCTGCGTGTGCTGGAGGTCTTCCCTTTCCAGCCTGCCGGTGCCGTGACAATGTCACATATATCTAAAACAAGAAAGACACGAGCCAGCACATGGCTGCTTCTCTCTGGTGAGTGGTGCAGGCCGCTCCTGCTCCAGTGGCACTTTCCAGGGAATTTGCCCACGGGCAGCTCATTACCAGACAGCCTCATCCAAGACCTCCTGTTAGTGCAGAGACTCAGTGACTTTAATACTTCTGTGCGTGATTTGCTTTATGAAGCCAAACTTCTCCAAGAGGACAGATACAGACAGATCTCCTGCATGATGATGGGCCAGTTGCTTAGTGCCACACTGTCTTACTCATCAAGAGCAAATTTTTGTCCACCCAAAGCTCAGAGGGGTGTGGTGAGGGCTGGTGCTCTCCGGATTGCATCAGCTTTGAAATGGAGGGTGTTATGGAAATACAACAGGGAGAGGGAGAAAAGGGTAGGCAGTGCCCTTGGATGGAGCCAGCCAGTGTTGCTCCCTGGCACCGGCTCCTACAGGCGTGTGTGGCGCAAGTCTCTACCAGCCGTGCATGACCCTGCGTGTGGCCTCCCCTGCTTGCATTGCTCCAAAATGAATAGGGCTTTCCAGCTGCTAACCTCTATCCAGCTGGGAAGCAATAGAAGCGTCACCATCAGCATGACACAATTTGCCTGGAACGAAGCCAGTGCCTGGAATAACACCTTGCTCGGAGCCATCTCCTCTGGCAATGACATGACTCATGCCACCTCTTCCCAGCTGGTCAGACCGGGCTGGGCTGCTGCCAAAAACCAGGGGGTGTGGGGAAAAGGGAAAAGCCATCTTTTATTTCTACCTGTTAATTATAACTGAGCTGGAAGGGGAATTGATTTTGCAAGATTCATTTTTATACACTAAGACCAGCACCACAGCAGCGTACAAAACCTACTTTACAGGGAGCAGGGATGGTGCCTACAGAGCTGCTCTCTGCCAGCAGGTCCAGCCCCCGCACCAGGGGCTCAGGTGGGTGTGAATGGGCAGCTGAGCAGGTGCACCCACCCAAGGGAGGATAAAACCCAGCAGAAAGCTTTGCTACATGGCACTCTGGTAGAGGGCATGCACAAGCAGTTGCTCTAACAAATTAATGTGTTGCAAGATGGACAAAAGCAAACTCATCATGTGTGACTGCTCCTTTTGATTTTCCTAAGTACCTGTTTCTCTGAGGCAGCAAATACAATAAAAATTTGTGCCAAGTTTAAGGTCACAGGTTTGAGAGCCTGCCAAGTAACAAGCAAATGGGCAGGAGAAACCTTTCCCTGCTGAACTAGAAGAAAACACAGTAATAATTAACAATGCACACATCTGTATACAATCTATCCCTCTGGACAGTCCATATACACATCTACATTGCCTTGTCTGCTTCTCTAATATGGACCACTTAATAGCTCCCAGAACCAACTTCATGTCAGATAGGTGGAAATTGATGACTTCGCATGAAACTGCAAAGGGAGAATCGGAAGCAGCATCCGATACCCCTGGGAACTGAAGCAGCAGGGAGACCACCACTCCTTTCTCTGCAAAGCTGGTCTGCGATGAAATACTACAACCTGCAATTGCTCTGATCCAGCTGTAAATAATCTCTGCTCCCTCCTGCCCTAAAGAGATGCCGTGACCAGGACTTTCCTTCCTACACATGGCCTGCTCTCCAGCAGGCACATCTGGATTTGCCTGGCCTGGCTACCACCAGCAGCTGCTGCTGCAGTCCTGGTCCCAGCTGGGAGGCTGCACTGCTTTGAAAAACCTGGCATGAAAATAAAAAACACCAAGAGGAGTAGAAAGCAGGTTTTGTGGTGATATTTAGATCTTCTCCTCTCCCCCCCCCCCCCCCCATTTTCTTCTTCCGTATAATCTTAGAAAGCGCAGATAAGTGGGAGTGAAGCAGCAGGTCCATGCGGACAGGTGCAAAGCTGCCCTTCCCTTCCTTGCCAGTACTGCCTGGAGCAAAGCAGGGGGCCTTATCCAGCCCAGCAGCCTCTCCTTAACCTGCCAAGTCCTCCTGGACTAAGCAGCAGCACTTTTGCCTCCACTGCTGCCCTACGCAGCTAAAGGAAAAGCAGACTCAGTCTCTGCTGCCCTTCTCCTGGTGCGATCTGCACATCTGGGCAGGTGCCCACAGGCATTTGGGCAGCTTGCAACACTTCAGCTCTGACCCTAACAATATTCCTGGAGGTGCCAAGGGAGGTGCGTACATACGCTGGGCAGGGGTTTCCTCCCAGGACAAGCAAGAGACAATTTCTGCCAGCCCTCGCTAGAGTGACCGAAAGCTGCATCACTGCTGGAGAGCATCCCCTGTAAGCCAGAGCCTGAGGTGTCGCTGCCTGCTGCAGGACTGGGAATTAGAGCACCTTTCCCATTGGCAGCCCCCTCTGGCTGGGGCGAAGGAGCAATAACAAAGGCTCATTTAAGACCTCATTTTTCCATGGCTGGTTAAGAAGCAATTGCTGTCCCCCGCTTTGCAGGTGGGGAGATAAAAGCCCTGAGAATGACATGATGGCAGCAACAGAGAAGAAATCTCCAGCGCCAGCAAACAGTTCCCAAGTCCATCCAGGAGCTGAAGCTGAACTTGCGGAGAGGGCTGGCTTCATCCCAGACCTGGGGGGCTACAACGAACACCCAAAGGCTCTCAAGGTGGCAGACAGCTGCACTTCAGAAAGGAAGGCTCTGTTATGAACAGCAGTGTTGAACTCTGCTGCTGCTGAGGCTTGGCCTCTTGCTCCCACACAGCTCCACGGGTTTTCTCTCCAAAGTGTGATGCTTGCAGACAGGGGCTCTGGCCCCGACTCCCACCGCACAGGGCTGGTGGAGCAAAACCCAGACCTTGCAATAGCTCACTGTCAGCACCAGGGCTGTGTTTTGCCCACTACTTCACGGGTAGGGGACAGAAATCTCTCAGCAAACACCATGAGGACTACACCAGTGCTGCAGTGCTTGTAGAGAAATCAGTCTGGACTGAGTGAAAATGCCTGAGCCACAGCATGAGCCAGAACTTGCTCATACCGTCCTTAGCCTGACTTCCCCTGCTGCCGCAGCAGAGCCATGTCCTGGCATTGATGGGAACACAGCAGGGCTAGCAGGAAGCTGTTGCCTTCCACGTGTGAATCCCCACAGAGTTTCACATTCTTCTACACTTCTCCTGTGCATTATCATTTTTTATCTTGCTGGGAGAAAAAGAGATTGCACAAATCTGACCAAAATCTGTAGGTCAGTGAAGCCAGACAGGTCCCTGCTGCAAGGGGAATGACCTAGGAACTGGAAGAAGTAGGAGACAAACTCTTTCTTAAGAGCAAGGGCATGTTAGCCCTGTCCTTCTTACTGAGATTCATAGGCAAGGTTTGGCTGACTCATGGCCTTCAATAAACTCCAACGCTGGTGATGTAAGGAGGTTAGCTGGGGTGTCAGCTCCAGCTGGGAAGAAATGCTCTGCTGGCTTGTTCTCTGCAGCCTCAGCTGAGCACTTCTTCCCTCTGCGGTTTGTGTGCTTGCTCTGGCTGTGGCTGTGCTTCACTGCTGCTAATTTTGTTCTGTGGGCTGCAAAGCCATTTGAGGTTGAAACCCCCCAACATTAATGGAAATTTTAGTGAGTACTGCTACAAACCAGAACTGAATAACATTTCCCTGCTGCACAAAGGCTGCCATTTGCACATGCTCTGTGAAATAGGGTAAGTACTAGTCATGGTAGTCCAATACACCTCTTGGCATGTAGTTTTCATTTTCATGCACGCTGAGACACTGTCCATGCACCCCGTACTGGGCAGCATCTGTGCAAGTGCAGTCACGCTTCCCTGAGGAGATGCTGCAGGGCTTGCTGGGCTGCTCCATGCAGAGTCTGCCTGTCAGGGTGCCAGGCGGGTTAAGATCCACCTCCACTGCCACCAAGATTGCCTCTGCCGTGGGGCAGTCCCTGTGAAAGCATAACATGACCTTAGCAGGACAGCTACCGAGAGGGAATTGGCAAGTAGAAAAGAGAACCATTGTAAAAGTTGGACTCCCTAAAGAAATTAGAATTCATAAAGGGAAACATATGGTTGAAGCTAAAGAGAAACATTAGCTTTGAGTTAGCATTTGCATTGTAAAGCAGCTCTGACCCTTGGGCTTCTACCAAGGTTACCTTCCACCGCACCCAGACTCTAAGAGCCAGGGAGGAAGCACATGCGAACCCACCACTGTCAGACAGGTCCTAGAGCTGAGCAGAAACATTGTTGCAGGCAACAAAGCTGTAAATATTGGAGTGAAATAATTACCCCACTCATTTATGGTTTAAACTCTGAGAGAGGAACAGAACCAGTTTCATCAGTGACCAACCAAGGGAGAGGTGGAACAGCCTGTGACTGTTCCTGGCTACACAACAGCTGAGAAGAAGCAGTGGAACAAATTGCTAAAGCTGTTTAAGCTGGCACACTCGGCAGTTTTCTTCCATATTCTGCAAACCTACATGCTTCTTCCTTTTGCAGATCATTGCAGAATAAGTCACAGGAAAATATCTGGACCTTTGCTTTCCAGTCATCATGCTGAAATTGCGTGAAATTGCCAACCTTAAAGCAGACAAGAAGTTTGATCACAGCACCTTGTTCTGATGTTGCATTTTAGACATAAATATTGAGCTGTGCTGCTTTTTAGGGTTTAAACCCTCCACTGCTTTAGGCATCTTAAGTACTTTGCAGGAGGAGGTTTGGGAGCCACTGAAGCAGGGAAATTCAGATTTTCAGGCCCAGAAGAACTGGCTCTCTGAAGGCCACTAGGTCTGGGCAAGGATTAAGCCAGTTCTGGGCTTTACTAGGGCACCAGCACAATTTTCCTCTTGCCAGTGGCTGGTCCTTCAGACATGGAAAAACCAGCCTTCCCATGCTGATAGCTTCACCCCTGCAAGTCTGGACTTGCCTTGCAAAGCTATGGATTTATCTTAAAATTCCTGGGGCTCTGCTGCGTACTGTATTAAAGAGCATCCTTGGACATCTGTGCCCAATACTCCTGCTTCCTTCTTCCTCTCTGTGTTTCTTCCCAAACTGTCCAGGATTTTTACTGTCTAATTCTATCAATCATTAAACTCTTGTTTGTCACCCAGTGTAAGCTTATCACCTTAATTATTTTATCTATATAACTAGAAAAACCTATTGGCACCACAGAATTCTAGCTCTGACTGTGACATCTCTATGAAACAAACACCTTCCTGTAAAACCTATTTCTCTCAGAAACCATCTCCAGCAATCACAGCCCTGACTCCACATGCAAAAGCCGTGTTTGCAATAATAGTCTAATGTTTAGCAAACATCATTAGAACTAACTTGCCAATGAGCAGAAATAATTATCAGATAATTGTTTTGTGGACAGCCGAGTAGGGAAATTAGGAATAGTATTTTCTCCATGTTAAACAGGGAAACACAAATAGGGAAACAGAAGGACAAAAGGCCACATGAAGGGAGGGAGGGCTGCGGAGAGACACCCGGTCTGATCTTCCACCCACCTGCAGCTCAGCTGTCCTCACGCTGGGGGCTGACACCCCAGGTCTGAGAACCGCAGCGTTCCCAAAGTGCAGGATCTGGAGTCCCAGCCAGCTCATCACGCTGCTGCTTTCCCCGCCGTCCTGCCAGCACCACCGCACTGCTCCTGCACCCCCAGCCAGCACCCAAGGAAAGCCTCAGGGAACGTACCCTCAGCAAGCCCCAGGCTGCAGCAGAGGAACAGCCCAGGTGATGCTACTTCAACCACTTCACCCAGGTGTTGGGGTTCTAACAACTCCACCTGCAGCCCAGCCCTCCAGCTTGCCAAAAGCAAGCCAGGATTTTGGTGTGTGTGGGGTTGGGTTATTTTTATCCTTTCCCACTGACCCCCTCCCCTCTTGCCCTGTGAACCCTCCCGGTGTCTGGGTCCGTGGGCCCCCTGCAGGTTTCTGCGGGCGGGCAGTGCCACCCATGGGCAGCGACACCTACGGGCAGTGGCACCGCGTCTGCTCAGGGGCAAAAATAGCCGCAGTAATCTGATGGAAGTTTTGGGCACTGCGGGTAGCGGGTTATGCAAATGAGGACATCCGCTTTAATGGTATTCCAAGATTTTTAGTCAAATTTAATTACCTTCCTTCTTCCCCCTCTCTGTGCCTGTCCCTGATCAAATTAAAACAAACAACCCCCAGCAGAGTGTTTGTGACAGGAATCGTGTTTGAGACTAATTAAAACCTGATGATCGTCACCGAGATGAGCCTGGCAGACATCTGTGTCAGGCAGCACGGAGGACACGCGGCATACTTGGCGTTGGATGCTCCCAACGGCAGCTAATTAGCTGCACGCTACTGATCCTTTGTAATGCTGTGTCTTCCTGCCCGAGCTGCTGGCCGGTGGGGAGGGAGCTGGAGGGGGAATGTGTGGGTCTCAATTAGCTTCAGCAATAATTTATTGGACTAATTAATAAACCCATGTGGCATCTTCTCCAGGATGCTGCTGAGCCTGGCAGGGTGAGGTCTGTGGCATGGTGAGGTGCTGGCGGGGCCTGCCATCTGCCTTCAAACTGGGAAAGCTGGGGAGCGGGGAGGTGGCTTGCTTGAACACCCTGACTGCATGTCTGCAAGCAGAAGCCAGTCTGTCCTCTTTAGCTACGTGGTCCCCAGCACACTGCTGCTTAGGCTGGCCCTGGGCAGCTCTCCCTGCCCCAACCCAGCGTGGGCTCCCCAGTCCTGCTCCAGCTTCCCCTCTCCTGCAGACCTCCAGGTCTGACCTTGGTGAGGACCAGCCCCAGCTGTCCCCTCTCCGGGTGGCGTTACACAGCCCCCAGCAAAGCCCTGCCACCCGGGCTGCAGCACCCCCTGTGCCCCCTGAGCCCCTAGCTTGCTGCAGCCCCACTGCCTCCAACAGCTGGCACAGCCTCCTGTGGGAGCATCAGCTCAGCAGCTCCTGCCCCAGGGACAGATCGCTGCGGGTCTGTGCACAGAGCTGCTCAGAGCAGGTTTTGATGCCCAGATCGTGATGTCTCTGCAACCTGCCTGGTGAGGAGTGGCCCAGGGGAGCTCTTAATATCTGCCTGTCATCACATTTGCTAATGGAGAATTAGGGCGGAAGATTCAGGGGCAGATTCTAGAAAGGCTGCTAGTGAGCTTTTGTGTGTCAGGCATCTGTCAGCGAGAAAGCACCAGGCCAGAACCCCTCCCTGCACCCCTTTCCTCATCCTGCCCGCTGCTACCTCCCTCCCTAGAGCCCAGGGGCTGGGCAGCGGTCTGCCTCATCCTCCGACTGCAGGCAGCATTGTCCCCATAAACCCCTGTCCTTGAAACCAGTGCTGCCTTTGCCTGAATTGCAGCTCTGTGTGGTGCTTGTCTTGCTTCTCAGGTCTGATGTCTGGGGCACCATCTGCCTTCCCTGCCTCCCGTCTGGAAAGCGGTTATCCTTTGAGTTGGGCGGGCAGGTACCAAAGGGCTTTCCCCTTTCGGGGAGATGGCATATGTGGGTGCAGACACCTGCTGTGTGAGGAGAGAGCTCCGTGCCCGACTGGCTGTGTGTGGGAGGTGATGTCCCTGCTGCCACCCCACCGCTCCAGCACTGTCCCTGCAGTGGGGCTGGGGTTGCCCCACGGTCCACCTTCCCCTCAGCTCCTGGGCACCTTCACGCTGCTTCATTTGCACCCGCAGCTTGGCAGCTCCCTCCCAGCACATGCTGCTTTGCACAGTTTGGATGGTGAGCCCACGCTGGAGTCCTCCCTCCGTGCCTTTCCCAGTGGTGGTTTCAGGCAGACTGTGAGCCTTCCTCCAGCGTGTCTTCCCTGGCTGCCAGCAGTGTCTCCGTATTCTTTCACACAGCCCTGCCCTGCCTGTTCCCTGAACTGCTGTTAATTCACCTGAGCAAAGGAGCAAGCACTTCTGAACTGCAGCAGATTATTTTTCCCTCAGAGGACAGTTGCTCTTTCCCTGTTGCTCCCAATGCCCACTGGGAGTGAGACAGCAGCTCTGGCTCCGCAGCACCCGCTCCCTCCAGCCACGTGGGCTGAGGGGGGGGCAGCCAGCACCCACCCCCACCACAAATAAAGACATTTGTAGGCGTTTCGTGGCCAAGCGGTGAGGGGGAGAAAGTCACCTGTGAACCGCCTGTGATCCAGCTGCTTGACAGCCTTTCCCCATCCTCAGGGATGTCCTTGTTACGGCATCAATGAAGTTACTAAATTATTCCTTTTTCATATTGCTGCAAATCAATGGGGCCTGGTACTGTCATATATAAAAGGCTGGTTTCAGTATTTTAGTTGGGAGAGTCCTCAGGGGGCACTGGGTTCATTAATTAAATACATTTAATCAATCTGGCCTACAAGGACACTGGTTATTTATTCATCAGAGGCTGCACAGTGCCTCACAGTACACGGGGTGATCTGAAAGGCAGTAAATAAACATGTAAATGAAAAGCTGAGACAGCAGAGCTTACTTGTGCCTGGGAGATTTCAGAGCTGGGTCAGATAATATGGGATCATATGTTTAATTTAACAAAATCCAATAAAAATTGTACCTGCAATGAACAACACCCTGGGGATGGGGGAGCAGCAGCAGGCAGTTCAGCCCAGGGTGCTGGCTGGGGCTGCTGGGGGCACGAACCCTGCGGGCTCTGGGGTGGGCAGGCACCTCGGGGGCTGTGTGTGCCAGCCCCCTGCCCTCTTCCCGACAGCCCGGCTGTGACCAGCCCAGCTCCGTGCGGGCAGGGAGGCACTGGGGAGCAGCAGCACTGCTCTGTGCCCGGGCTGGTGCCAGGCAGGCGTGAGCCATGGGACAGCTGTTACCAAAGCGCACGCGTGGCTTCCTGCGGGTTTATCTGCTCGGCTGCCTCTGCTGCTGAGGAACTTGCAGCGTCGTGTTGCTCACATGCTCCTGAGAAGTTAATTACAATGGGAGCCTTTTAGGAAATAGAGAAGAGGAAGATTGCAGCTGATGGAAGTGAAAACAAAGGAGAGCGAATATGTCACTTTTCAGCTCATTCTTTGCAGAATTGTTCTCCGCTCTTCTGAGAAATGCTGTGGGAGCCAAGCTGGCAGGGAAGCAGATGAGCTTCCTCTAGGTCTGCCTAAGCCCTGATTTTACCATTGTTGGAAAGTAGAGTAATTTCAATATCATCTTGAATGCAAAGACTTGCAAATTAGTACTGCATAAAACATCGATGGTCCGAGTGGGGCATTTCTGCATCCTTGATCCAATGGGTTTGCTGCGTCTCACAGTTTGGAAGAGCTTATATATCCCTTTTCCTGTTTCAGTTTTCACCCCCAAGAAGATGGATTAACCTCCCCTGCTCAGAGATTTTGCAAGAGAGCATTTCTCAAGCAAAGATGAGGAGTTCCTGAGGCTTGACAGCAGCCAGGCAGTACCTTTCCAGCAATCTCTGTGACCCCCTTGGGATGCTCCTGTCTGCAAGCTTCTGCAGGGTCTGGGCAGTGCCTGTGTGATTCATGGCTGCCCTGATAGCACAGCTGAATACATGGGGTGGGGCGTGTGTGTGACCGCCTAAAAGAAAATGTAGTCAGACCCCTACAGGTGTGGATAAAGGTGTGAAGTGAGCCAAGCAGCTGATACTTTAGAGCTTGTGGCAATACTGGCACAGGGAGCAGAGCTACTGGGATCGGGATCAGTGCAGGAGAAGGTCAGGGACCCACACTTGCCCTTGGGAGGAACAGGGCTTGATGCCAATGCCACGGGGCAAGAGGCAGCTGCACCACAGGGACGATGGGAGGAAGATGAGATGCCACCTTGCCTGGTGTACCTGTGCAGAGATGCTCTTGCACATCTGCAGGGCCTGAGGAAGAGAGGTCCGGGTGGCTGGATGAGGATGATGAAGAAAACCTGTCAGAAAGTGAGAACAGGAAGAAGAACTGAGGAAGACTGTGGCAAGGGCAGAACTGTGTGGAAACAAAAAAGCAAAGAGAAGCTTAGGCTGGGTTGTCTGTATTTGAGGATGAGCTCCCCCAAAGCACAGGAGGGTTTGGAGCTGGGGCTTTGCTCCTAGCCGAATCTGGCACCCCAGGGTGATGCGTGAAGGGAGGGAGCTCCCCAGGAGACAGTAAGGCAGGGGGTAAGAAGGAGCTTTTGTCAATACTGTGGGTGGTCGGAAGAGCCAGACTTTGCAGGGGAAAAGTGCAAATGGGTATTGAGGTTGTCAGAGTGTAGGGAGGGGCAGTGGATTAGCCTGTTAATCATAATAAATGAATATGCAAAGCTGGGGAGAAGGGTTTTTCCCACCGCAGCTCCCTTTCTCTGTGAGAACTCGTCTGACACGGATGTCACCCTGTCACTGAGCTATTTCCCCAAAGTCCCCAGACACCTGGAAAACTTTTGCAAACAGATATTCTTCCCACATTTCGTGAGTGCCCTGCCCACGAGTGACCCTCAAGGAACAAAAGGCCTTTGGGAACTGATGCTGTAGTGGTGAGTGGCCGGGGAGAACGTGAAAGTGGCCCCAGCCTCCTCCTTCTCCTCCTGCTGTCCGTGGCCAGGCTGGGTAGCAAAGCTCACAGCCTGCCCTCTCTCCCCAGCTCAGATCCTCCAGCACAGCCGCATCACACACAGCCCCATTTGCAGGTGGTTCGGGGACAGGTCCCTGCAAAGCTGGAGTAGGGCGCTGACCCCCCTCGGTGGGCTTTGCCTATGGGGGCAGGGGCCGCACCTGCCTGAGCCCCCCCCCCCCCCCCCCCGCTGGCTCCTGTACCCCCCTGGGCTGGTTTCTGTGGTACCTGGGGTTTCCCTTCCCATTTTCTTGGAAGCTTGAAATGGAAAACTAATGTGAACAATATAAACTGTTAAATAGTTTCAATCATAAAGAAAGAAGAAGGGTTCAGTTCCAGGTTTTGGCCTAATCTAGTATTTTTCCAAGCTGGTTTCTACCCCTACGTCCCAGGCTCCCTGTGATTCACAACGACCTCATTACTTCTGAGTTAACACAACAAACTTGGCTGCTACTTGACAGTTTATTAATACTGGACTCGTTCCCATGAAGATGTGTCCTATCTAGAAAGAAAATGCTTTTATCATATGTCCCAAGTTTCTGACCAACCCAGTCAGTCTCTAAGCTTGCCTGGTGTAAGTGTGAGAGCACAAGGAGAACAATAAACACAACCTTTTACACATTTTTTCCTCCAAAGAGCCCAAAGCACAAACACAGAATCACAGAATGGGACCTCTGGAAAACATCTACACGTCCCTGAAAGATGCCCTTGGCAGGGGATGTGGAGGAGTTGGGCCAGCCATCCATGACATGCAGTAAAGCATGGGCACAGTGCAACACCTGTTACAACAGCAAAGTGCAACAGCTACCTCCCATTACAGAGATGAACAAAACACATTCCCCTAGTGCAGCACATTGCTGAAATACCTGAACAGAAAATCCATACACTTGGAAATGAAAGCATTTGTCCTTTTGCTGTCTTCACTGTTAGCTGAAGGAGTGTGCATCTTCTCCAGGGGCTGCATGCTGAAAGACAGATGGTGAGAGTAACTCCAGTTGTCGGTCCCTGGGGATGTGCAGAGGAATCAGTATTTGGCATCTGATTTAGCTCTGCTACCTCCTTGAGTCACCACTGTCCCAGGCACTGAAAGACATATGGGCTTCTGAGACAGTTAAATTAAACCTTACTAAACAGAGGGGGATGCGATCACCTCTTCTGAAATGTCAGCTGGCAGCTTGTAATGAAGATCCAATGAATCCACGCTTACTACCTTGAATTTGAATGTCTTCCTCCTTCCCCTCTGCAGGTCAGAATTAAAATGACCCAGGAGACGAAGGCTCTGCAACCTGCAGCGAAACCCATACAGGAAGAGCTGGGGCCAGTGGGCAGGACAGACCTCTGAAGCTTCTGAGAAAGGGGGAGCACCCTCTTTCCAGGTGCTTGGGCTGCTTTGTCAAAGCAGAACTGGCTGCAGTGGGTACTCAGGGCAGGGAGGGGCGGTTTCCCACTTATCTCCAGGTGGGACCATGGCTGGGCCCTCACCTCTCATGTGCCTGAGCATCAGATCTGGTGGCTAAAATCCTCTCTCCTTTCATGCATATAATCACTGAAGCTTGTCATGTCCCAAACTGTCTCCTGACTGCTTTTCACTCTTACCAGGCTGGTTTGGCTTCCCTCTCCAGCTGTACTGTTCACGGGATGAACTTCCACTTCCAGGTACAGCCATGGCTCCTGAGCAGTCTCCAGGAGGGCAGACAGCCTGGCCCAGCCCAGCCTGCTCCCACCCACCTTTCCCCCCACAGGGTTTGAGCTCTTGCCTGGGGAGTCTCCCTGGGGAAACATCCATGGAAGGGATGGCAGTGAGCAGCACAGCCAGCGCTGGCTCTGGGGCACGTGTGACAAGGGCTCCCAGGAGCTGGGCACAAGCCAAGAGGAGCTTTGCTTTGGGGACTGCTTTCTTAGCGGGGCAGGCGAACGCCTGAGAAGCAGAAACGCTAGAGAGGAGGAGCAGGCAGACATTCCAGGAGAATCCACATCTGTAAGGAAGCAGAGTGGGGTCCAAGGCTGTAATACATCCCAGATGAGGCTGATGGGGAAAGTGCTGTAGCAGAGCATGAGTCATTGCAAGTGGAGGGGAGAGCAGCAGCTCTTTGATAACGGGGAAAGCGACTTCACTTGGCTATTTAATCTTCATTTGCTGACTGTGCAGCTGATAGCCTTGCACAAGGGTCCTCTGGGGACCTTGGCATCCAAACCACTCCCTTGGCTGCTGGACCAGTCTGTGTGTCCTTCCTGGGCAAGTGGCAGTGGTGTTCTGGTGCCCACAGGCTTCACAGGGTGCAGGGCAGGGGGAGATGGCAACTGCCTGCAGGGCCAGGCATGGCTGAGGCCAGCTTTGGAGGTCTCCAGAAAGTTCCGTCCTCAATGCAGGTAGGACTCATCTCACCCACGCTGGCATGAATTGATGAAGTTAAAGGACCTGGAGTGAGGTTGAGTCAGGCTGTTATGAGCCCCAGAGCTTACGTCTTTGAAGACAGTTATGTCCCCTCTCCAGTATTCTCTCTTGTGTAAATCTCCCTGATGGTTCAGCCTGTCCTTCTGATCCTTCTCATCATTCTTCTCTGGCCTTCTCCCCCATCTTTCTCAAATTTCTATGCCTCAAACTGCTTTTCCTGACATGTCTCCAGGGCAAAGTGGAGGAGAGCTTATATTCCATGTGTCTCAAAAATGCTGGCACTGCCTAGGCACCTAAGGCAACTTTTGACTTTCTCAGGGTGGAGTGGTGGACTCATGCTAAGCTTGAAGTCCACCGCAATTCTCTGAGCCTGCCTCACCACTCACCCCTCCTTCTGCTTCTGTGCACTTGATTAGTCCTAAGGGCAGAATTTCCCATCTGTGCCTGTTGAGCTGCTTCACTTTTCCCCCAAGACCATTTCTTCTATTTCTCAAGATCATTTCAAATTCAAATCCTATTCCTGTGTCCTTCTTGCTCTATCACATATGCAAAATAAACAGACAGGCTCATTCGATCAGCTGAGCCATTAATGAATGCATGAGCCCTGCTCCAGCCCTTCTGAAGCCCTGCTCTGTGCACGCTTGCAGCCTGGCAGTGAACGCTGGGTAACTTCTCCACGAGTGCGTGTTTCGGGCAGGGAGCACCCTGTTCATAAGCATTTCAGTTTTTCTCTCCCTTGATTATGAGTGTGCCATGAGAGACAACATCAAAACGCACTAAAGACAAAATATAGGATAACTCCTGCTTCTCTCTATCCAGAAGGCTGTTGCTCTGTCATAAAAAGAAATACTAGCTTGGCTTGACATGATTTGCTCTTGAAAAAGCTGTGTTGACTGCTTTCCTTGCCTTGTTAGCTTCTCACTGTTTACAAGCTGTCGGGAGAATGTGTCCTGGTATTTTCCCCAAAACTGGAGTTAAGTGCCCGGCTCCTCGCACCCACCGTGCTGAGGAGGGCGCCCCGTTTTGGTGCTGTGCAGCGGCGGCTGGCCGATTGGGAGCCGGCCTGTTGGTTTTGCCTGGGTGATGGAGCAAGAAGGGTGCAGGAACAGGATTTGCCAGTGCGCAGCAGGAAAACCTTCGGCCAGCCCTCGGGGACAGTGAGCCAGAGCGCTGGAACCACTGGCCCACCTGAGCGTTAATGTCATTACCACTGGTGGAGGCAAAGCCGTCTAAAGGCCCCAAGGAGCCCTGGTGGTCCCCTTGCCCTGGTGGTCCCCCTGCCGCTGCAGCGTGGGAATGGGGGGTTTATCCCAGTGCTGCGTGGGGTGCGGCAACGGCAGAGGTCACCTGCTCTGCGGCCACGCGTGGGGCCGGGAGCGGGTCCGTGTGTGGGTCTGTGCATGGATCCGAGTGCGGGTCCGTGCGCGGGGGTGGGTGCGGGTCCGTGCGCGGTGCCGGCTGCTGCCGCGGGAGGGCAGGCGGAGACCGCGGGATGCCCGGCCGGGTCTGCGCCGGGCTGCCTGCGGAGCATCTCCGCTTCCCAGAGATCCAGCCCGTCCTGCCACTCAGCAGAGGAGGATGCAGAGGAGGGAGCGAGCCGCGCAGCAGGGTCTGGGGGCTCACCAGAGAGTAACGACCTCATTTGTAAAGTGAGTTCTGAAATCACACCGATACAGGGTTACAAGGGGGAAACGCCCCAGCCACTAAAGAGGGATCCCTGACTGTGGCTTAGAAGGGGTGAACTCAGTCCCTGATGGGGCAGGGGGGAGGCACAGAGAGGGGATGGGCCCCAGCAAGGTAGGAGAGCAGGAGTGGGTGCAGAGATGAACTTGCACCAGGACTAGGTCACCAAACTGCACCCAAGCTCCCTCCCTTCTGAGCTGGGTTTTTCTGTGGCTCCTTCCCGGAGCTGGAGCAAGGCTGTGGGGATGCCCCTGTCTGCAGCTTGGCAGGTGCCTCCAGAGATCCAGCTCATAGATGTTGCCTAGGGTTGGCACCTGCTGCTGCCAAGAGCATCCTCTTCAGAAGCCGTTTAGCTCCCAACTGGCATCTACCTCCCTGCCTCCCTCCGTCTGCCACTGGAGATGCTCAGATGAAAGTGGGACCTTTGTTTCAGGGGTGTGGAGCTGGCACTTGCCCCACCTGCAGCCAGCATCCCTGCCTGGGACACGCTGCAGTTGCCGGGGTGATGGTTATGATGTGATAAACAGAGGGAAATGCTGATGACGCCAGCTGGGAAAGGGCAGAATGAATTTTATTTCAAGTTTATTGAAGCACAAATTACCATAAAAAACAGCTTCCTTGTGTGCAAACAAGGGAAACTGAGACTCTCTGGGCTCAGAAAACAGGCTTTCAGCAAACATCCCTGACCTGTTGTTTGAGCTGAGCTGTGGGTTTTCCATGGAAATGTCTGTTTACATTTGGAGACAGATATCAGGGTTTTTGGAAAGGCTCTTTTGGCAAGCGTGGTATGGAGGTGGCCACAGCAGGATACTCTGGCTTTGCAGAGAGCTGGCTCCTCTCTGCAGGATGCATGCACCGGGGCAACACGGGAGGCAGGGAAGGAGCCAGTGACCCCACGGTGGGACAGGAAAGTTCTTCCTCCCTTGGCCAAACCAGGAGAAGGCTCCCAGCAGAGGTTATGATTGGTCTTACAGAAGATAGAGAAAAGCAAGTTCCAGGTTTTACATCTAGTGCTATGTTTGTACAAGCTCTGGTTGTTGATGTATTTTCATCTTTTTCTCCCATCTTCCTGGGCTGCAGTATGTAGGGCTGGAGAGGCAGAAAGAGACTCCATTCTGCTCCTGCTTGATGACTTACTGCTGAGCTTGCCAAAGCAGCTGGCCTGGCTTCAGAGGAGCCGCTGGACCTGCTCGGCATGAGCTGTTGAGCTGACCGAACATGAGCCTCAGTGCAAGACCCTGGGACAGGGTCAGACGTGGGAGAGAGCAGCAGCCGGCTCTGAAGGGGACAGCCGGTGTCAGCCAGAGCCCGGCTGCTCCTCAAGGCACTGAGACCTAAGGCAGTTTTACAGCGGATCCCAGCTGGACTTGGGATCCTCTGCCTTCGCATCCCAGCTGTGGCAATGCCAGTCTCCAAAACTGACTTTGGCATGTGTCAGACATCTCACTTCAGCCTGGCATCGTCCCTTCCCCTCCTCACCACCAGTGCCTGGCAGAACGGGTGCAAGGCGGCTGCCCAGCCTGGACTGCCTGGCCTTGGGGAGATGCTGCTGGCCAGGTTAGGGTGCTCTGTGGCCAGGTTTCCCCATGCTCCATCGTCAGGCCCCTGTGGGAGACAAAAGCAGGTTGTGTGCTGCTGTGGGGTGGGAGCAGATTAGGGTAAAATGTGTGTGCATGGGGGTTTTCTCCCACCTCTTCTCTATTTTGCTGCTGGCAAACCATGGCAACCTGCTCCAGGTCCTCTGGAGGAGTTACGGCAAATGAGTTTATGGAAGAGCAAGCACCTCAGAGATGAATTTCCATCTATAGCTAAAAGTATCCACCACGGGCTCATTCTCTCTGTATGTTCCAATGAAGCCCCAGTGGCAGCCACAGCGGTATGGGCAGTCTCTGGCAGGAGCTGCAGTCTACAAGTAGGGAAGATCTGACAGTGGTAATATTAGACTTGCTTGCAGATGGAATTGCATTTACTGATTTTCAAAACCAGGAGGGACCATATATAATTATCTAGTCTGATCTGCAAGGAGAGGGGAGCTGCTCAGAGTGGAAAGGCCAGTGGAAAAATTAGCCGAGAAATGCTGATTAGTACAAAGTCTTCCTGTGTACCCCATTCTGCATGACTCCTACTGTCCTGCTTTCAGGCCATCCCCCTGAGGATGAAATGAAGAAACCCTCAAGGAAATTTGAAGTGGCTACAGGAAATACCTGAAACTTTCTGCATCAGGAAATGAAAGCGGAGAAGGTTGAGTGGCAGAGAGGGGCCAGGACACTCACCCGGGGAGCATCCTCAGCCTGCAGGGGCTGTGCAGTTGAGGATGTGAAGAGAAGGTGGTCGTCCACGGCTGGGGAAAGAAGGGAAAAGGATTTCCTTCTAAGAGAAGGGGAAAGATCCTCTACACTCAGTCATGAAATCGCCGTTCAGATAATTCCCTGATAAGAGGAAAAATTTGCTGCTGGTTGCCAATATGAATCATTTACAGATGGAATTGTCAGTCCTTTTTGTTTCCACTCAGCTGGAAAAGAGCAGACATGCATTGAGAAACTGAGGCAGAGTCCAGAAGACATGACTATGCGCTTTCCCCCCATGCCCCACTTTGCAAGTGTTTTTCCCCAGCATTCCCAACCCAGCTGCTTTCTCCCCCTGCTCATGCATCCCAATGAATGGACAAGCTTGGAAGTGGCTCCAGCCAGCCCCAGGGCATGCCCTGCAGGCAGGACGGCCAGGCACCCACCTCCAGAGATGTCCAGCTCTTCTGCTTCCTCTGACACACCAGAACCTCTCTGGAGAGAAGAGCTGGGGGTGCCCCGGCTGGTGCCTGGGGAGGAGGAAGAGGAGGAGGAAGGCATCTGTCCACCTGCCCACCAGGCTGGGCGAGGACACAGCATCTGCTGTCAGGAGCCTGTTAGGAGCTGAGCATCACCCACTCTCCCCTCTGGTCTCTTCATCAGTGATGAACACATGCACAAATGGCCACTGCAATGAAATATATATTTATAACAATCATAATTATTATTCTTTCACCAATTTTCTCTTCCGTGGATGGAGCCTGGCAAAGACTACAGAGCAGGCAAAACTGCTAAAGCAGAAAGTAATGGTGCCCCCAGGACGAATAAAAGGCATACTTCAAACTAGCAGATGCTGCTGAAAGCCCCAGTGCAGGAAATATCTGCAGAATGAATCGGGAGTTTTATGGAGCTTGGTTTGCAGGTTTTATAAGAAAGTTTCACCAGCCCAGGAGGGGAAGGGAAACAAGGACCAGGGGCTGGCACCTCGGGGCATGGGGCTGGCACCTTGGGGTGCCAGTGCAGGACTGCATCTCACAGTGATTTACAGATCTGGCATGAGCCCTGATAAGAAACACAGATGGTTCCCGGCTCACCGGTTCCCCAAAGCATCTGCGCACCTCAGTGAAAGCCTAGAGAGAGCTGAGGGTGGCGTGGCGCTGAGGGGCTCTGGTCCACCAGCTCTTGGTGGGTGAGGGGAGCCTCAGCCCTGGGGAGGGAGGGAGAGGGCTCTTACAGGAGGAAGGAGCAAGATATAAGGAGCAATAAATGTAGACAGCATTCTTGGTGAGAAATGGGAGGTCCCCGCCCCACACCCCTCCTCACACTTTCAGGCTCGGTCTATACCCACACTTCAGACTCCGCGTGTGCCTCTGACTTGGGGAGTCCTGGGCACAGGATCAGGAGATGGGACACGAACAGGCTGTATGTAAAGGACAGATGCTATCACCATTGTAGCCATGACTGCTGCTGCTGTCTGATGCCAGAAAAAAAAAATAAAAATCCAGAAAACAAGATTCCTGTCCTGAAAAGCCTTCAAACTATGCTGGGAAGAGCTCAGGCAATCCAGCAACAGCTGGAACAAAGGCATTCCTGCATGTGCTGCTGAGGTTTGGCACGTGTCTTGTAGTTCCAGGATTATTTTTTTTTTATAGTATGTCATAAAATAATGTACTATATTCTATATATTTTTATGACTGGCAGGAGAGCAGTAGAGGGCAGGGAATGGCAGAAGGCTGGCCAGTAGAAGGAAGGCTGTAGGAGAAGAGTCTCTAGAGGTGCAGCCCAAGGCGGGCAGGTACCCTGGGGCTGGGGTCTGGTCCAGTGCAGAGTGGGGCAGGAGTGGGTGAGTGGTGGGGTGAAGTACCCAGATGTCTGCGAGAGGGATGAGTCAGGGTGCAGGATGCCAAAAGCAGGCTGGTGAGGGAAGGAGGGGCAGCTGAAGTGGAGGGACCGCCTTGGTTCACTTTGCCCAGGGGGGATGTACGAAGGAAATCCCCACTGCTGGTTGGGAAGGGGCTGTCCCCTCCCTCCACAAGACCCAAGTACATTCGAGGTCTTTTTCACCCACTTGCTTGATGCTGTGTTGTTAGTAGCAAGGAAAGCATGGAGTTATGAAGGGTTTTGACAAATTGCCTCCAGCCTGGTTCTTGGGTCCCCTCTGAGCTGCTGGCAGGTTTCACTGTTGCTGGGTTTCTGAAAGGGGCTGGCCTGGCTCTGTGACAGTGAAGATGCATGGCATGAAGGTGTTTGCAACATGGGCAGTCCCCTGAGGGCACTGCTGATTGACCTTGCCAGAGAACTGCCCCTTCTCACGGGTGATGGGGTGAGGGAATGTAAGCTGTTTATAGCACAAGACCTGAAAATGGATATTCAGGGAGTAAAATGTTTCTGGGAGTCAAAGAGCAAGGGAGTCTGCTGAGATAACCCAAAGCATAACTCAGGTCATGTCTTCTCCACTTTTTCCTAGTGTCCTCGTACCTTCATTTTCCATCTAACTGGTGGCAGTGCCCCAGGACCTGCCTGCCATCACACCCCGCTCCCCCAGAGAAGGCACCAAGAGGGTGTTCTGGGATTCAGCAGAGAAGCCAAGCAGAGCTGTCTGCCGTTATGGGAAGGGCACGGTACAGAGCCAGTGCCAAACTGGAACCAAGCCCTTGGTTTCAGGATGGGGCTCATTAGATGCTTAATTTTTAAGATGTTCACTAACTTTATGGATTCTTTTCTGGCCAAGTGTGGAAACTTGCCTGTGGTCTCTGATGGCGTCTGTGGGCTCGGGCTGCCGGGGTGGGAGTGGAGCGCGGCGTGTCAGGACCTGTGCCACCGTGGGTGGCTGGGTGGGAAGGCGGGTGGTAGCTGCGGGTTGCATGGATGAGAGCCCACCTGCCTGCGCCAGGCATGTTCCTGCAGCACTTCCCGGGCAATCCCGGCAGGAGCCCAGGTGATGGTTTGTCTTTGGTCCCTGCCCCTGGGGCAGCTCCAAGCCTTTGATTTCAGAGGCTTGTCAGGACGCTTTAGCAGCCTCCAGAAGGTGCATGTAAACATGGTGATTAAAAAAAATGGTTCCAGGGGCTGTGCTGAGGCTAAAAATGGCACTGAGGTAGCCCAGAGAAAGAGAGGTGCCACATCAGCAAATATTTTTCTTTTTAATCCCCTAGAAGCTAGCAGCAGTGGGGAAGGGGTCACAGCCTGGGAAGCAGGAGGGGGTGAAGGCCAGGGTAGGACTCATCCCCAGAAAGCGGCAGGAGAGGAGAATGTATTGCTGTAGGCTCAGTGGAAGATGCTTTGACTGTTCAGCAGGGAAGGAAGGAGCAATTTTTAGATAAAACGATAGGACTGCCTAGACAACCACATTGTTTATTAGCGGGAAAGTTGGAGAATTTTAGAGGGAAAGTGTTATGAAGGTCATTTATTATGGCTGGCTCTGCAGAACAGCATCTACGGGTCTCCACAGCACACAGCTGCAGCCGGAGCAGTACCAGGGCTCACTCCCTCCAGTTCCCAGCAGGTCGTGTAACAGCTCATGGATTTTTTCCCGGTAAAATGTACCTGGACAAGAAAGGTCACTTCTTTCCTCCTTTCTTTCCTGGTTCTCACCTTTTTCTCCCCACATCAGATGTGCCTTTCATTTTGTAACATACTGACAGGTGCTTAAGTTGAGCCACAACCAGGCGAGCCTGGCAGGAGCCGTCAGGGAGATGAAGGTGACTTTGGCTGCTGAGCTGAGCTGGGTCCAGCGTGGATGCTGAACACCAATTCAGCCTCGCAGCAGCTGCCTGCAGGTGATGGTCTATCGGTCACTCCTCAACTGTCTTGCAGCAGAGGGTCCCACCAAAGCTGCTCAGTAAAGCTCTGGTTAATGTGCTCCTTGCTCTATATTAGGGCTCATCAGACCTGCGTGAATAATGCCCATCTTCAGAGCCCGCCCTGGTCCCTCCTCAGACTCAGTCTTCCCCACTTGTCTCCCTTTCTGGGACTGTATTTATCTTTCAGCCTTTGAGGAGGAGCGGGGAGCAGCGGCTCTTGGTTCACCAAGAGCAGAGCAGCAGCAGCACAAGGCAAGCAGAAGCCCTTTCAAAGCCGCCTGGAGGAGAAAGAGCTCTCTGAGTGCTCAGGGTATCCCCCTCCATTCCCTGAACAGATAGGCTGTGGCCAGAAGTTAATATTCCTCTGGCGAGGTGCCCTGCCCGGGGAGGGTGGCAGGCTCTTGCATTTAATAACTTATTTATCTTTCCTTATTGCGGGAATGATGACAGTTTTCATTATTAAGCTGCTAGGTAATAGTCTAGCCTTTGGTGGGAGCTGAATCATCATACCCTCTTTGCTGACAATTTGATTCAATTACCTGGGCGAGGTGTGACAGGGAGGAGGATGAGCAGTGCCCCATCGCTGCCGCAGTGGCTGCCTTCCACCCAGGGCGGCACGCTGGGGCAGCTGCGGTGCTCACTGCCAGGGGTACATGCCACGCGAGGTTTAGCTCTCCATCGACAACCGGGTTGGTGGCTGTCCCACAGCGATGCTCTCTGCTGTCTGCCTGTGCTTGCCCATGTTGCTGCTGCGGGACAGACTCCCACCCTGAGGACCCCATGTGTTTCTCACGGTGGGGCTGTCAGGAGCAGGACACTGTGTGGGGCATCAAGCACAGGGTGATGGGGAGGGCAGGCAGCTGCCAGCCGTAGAGCCACGGCCCCAACCCAGCCCCAGCACCCCGCTCGGCACAGGTGCAGTGATGGTAGGGACACGGGAGAGGGCTCTCCAGCTTCTGCCTTGCCTTGAAAATGGCTTTCTCCTCCCTGGCCCCAAGGGATTCAGAAACCACCAGCCCAGAGTGGTGTGCACGCTGTGTTGCTGGAGGGAAGCCACAGAGCACCTGGAAAAGTGTGTCCTTCCCCGCTCTGCCCAGGTGCTCCCCAGAGAGCGGCTGCAGCAGCCAGGCGGTGGGAGCTCTGAGAAGCAGACAGCACCGGTCAGCTTATGGACACGGACAGCAAAAAAAAGGATTAAGCAGAGAGGAACTGGCTGGGAGCTAGCAGTGTTTCTGTGCCTGCGCCGCTGCGCGGGGAAGCAGCTCTGTGATTGCTGCTAGACTGTACTTGTGGATGCAATGAGGCGGCAGTAATGATATATGCAATCAATTAAATATGACCAATTTTTAATTAGATGTATAAACATGCCTAAAGTTAAATGAGGTCTCTTTATAGAGAAAGAATGCAGCATGGTACCATATTAAATGAGAAACTCATGCACTTCCCAAATGGGACCTTCCCAGATTTGCACGTGGAGCTGCCTTTGGAAGCCAGCCCCTCTCCTTCCACTCAGCAGAAGCAGCTTCCAGCGGTCAGGGGTGTCTGGGCACGTGTGACACAGCCATTGGCAGGGCTGGCAGTGGGGAGGGGGGCTGTATCCTGCTCCTCCAGAAGCCCCAAAGCAGCTGGGATGGGTCCCAACATCTGCCCATTCCCTACTCAGCCCACCTTCTTCAAACCATGCTTTGCAGCACCTCTCCCTCCTCCATGCCCTCCTCACTGCCAGGGCCCCCTGCAGATAAGCATGCTCTAGGCTGGGGTGCTTTCCCTCCCCTCCCAGATGCACACCTTATTATAATGCTGCCATTACAAAGGAAAAGAAACAGAAGAAAAAAAGTGAACCAGTTTCTAATTATGCCTTGTTTGCTTTCATTTAGAGCTAATTCAGCCCACACAAAAGTTATTCTCCATATTAAAAGAAACATACATTTAAAAAAAAAAAACACAGATGCATGGCTTCATTAAAAAAATTAAAATCTAGAAACTAAGTAGTGTCTATTTCCACCTTTCCCCCTCTGATTAAAAAATATTTGCATTTCAAAACAAACCATCATTAATTTGGACCAAATGTTACTAGGGCTCTTCTTTCTAGTCAGGATAATTAAGCATGTGGCACGGTGGTGAATGACTCGTTCTTCATACAAAGGCGGAGATTAGCTTCTTCCTCTGGGCTGAGGTCGTGACTCCAGGGATGCAGAGCCCGGGCTTTGTAGCAGCTCATTGCACTGATACCTCATAGCCCAGAGACCCAAAGTGGGGTGGTGGACCCCCTCTTGCCTGCCAGGACCAGGGCTTGCTGCCACTGTGGGGTACCCAGAGAAAACGCTTCCCGAAGGTGAAGCCCAGGCTGAGTGTGCACGTCAAAAATTAAGGGCAAGAAATCCCCCAGGGAAGTTTTTAGACCCAAACCTGTAATGATTCCTGCACAGACTCAGAGATCTGGCTGACAACAGCAGTATTTTGTGCAGGCATGGGGATCTGCCAGCACAAGCTGGAGGCCACGGTAGTTTGAGAAGAATAAAAAAGCCCCAGGAAATCCAGAGCATATTTGCAGGAAACCCAAACACTCAAAAGAATGGAAAGTCACTGCTGAAGGTGAGTGATCTGGCTCCAGCCCTGCACGCTGCTCCCTCCCTCTCTGTTTTGCTAAAGCCTTGGGAAATGGGACTGGGGGTGCCTGTCATCCTCGTTCCTGCCCCTGGAGCAGGGTGCAGCCCCAGGCCCCAGCTCAGCTTTTGCTCTCCCTGCATTGCTCTGGTTTCATGGTGCTGCACTGGGCAGCGCTGTGCAGGGGAGGTGGCTGGCCCCGAGCATCCTGCATCCCACAGATCCCCGTCCTGGCCCAGGGTGATGGGCAGACATGTCTGAGGAGCAACAGTCCACCAAGGGTCCAACTCCCTGGGACAGTGGGTGCCCCTGCACAGGGTGCAGGCACTGTGCCAGAGGAGCTCGGTGGCCCAGGATGGGGGTGAAGGAGCGCAGTGCCCCTGCCACAGTAAGCGCAGCCGTGGGGTGGGGGCTGCGGCGCATCCCCCTTGTCAGCAGGGTCAGCATGGCTGCGAAAGAAACTTGCAGGCTCACAAGCCCTTCTACCCTTAGGTATCTGTTCCTTTTCTGTTGGCAAGTGCCCCGCTCTGGAGGTGCTGGAGCTGGCGTTGCACTCTCTGACACGCAGGTAAAGGAATTAATAAAACACAAGGCATGTTCCTGAGGATTTTTATCCTTCTCTAGCAGGGCTGAGTGCTGGTGGTACAGGCAGGCTGGAATAAAGCATTTTTACAGCCTTTGGTTTGTCCTAAATTCAAATGTAATTTGAATGAAAGTTCCTAGATTAATTACAGGGAAGAAAATACATCAGAAAATGAAATACAGAAAACTTAGTGAATCACATTAAGAGTTTTGAACAGAGCTGCAAGGCTGGTCAGGACTGTGGGCCCAGCCTCAGCACCGTCTGGGTATTTTACACTTTCTTCCCAGGGTGACTTGTCCTGGAGGTCTCAGGGGGAAGGGTATCTTAACTCACATAAGGCTGGGAAGCCCGAGGAATCATATAGAAGAGCCACTTCGTGAGAGAGGGCCACTTAGAGAGAGCCTTCAGCCTCTGGGCTTCAAAATCATAAGAGTTTCATACGGAAGCTGTGAAATACAGCCTGCAGCCGTAGGAGCACGGGAACTGGTCTAAAACAGGCAATGAAGATCTTTGCTGAAGGGCTGCCTGCGCTGCTGAGGGCTGCGGATGGGGATGCTGCAGCTGACCTGGTGCCTCGCTGCAAGAGGGGCCAGGTAGGAGCTGGGCAGATGCTCTGCTGTGCAACTGCTCCCTCCTCCTACCCGTGTTTTGACTCCTGAAATGTCCTGTGGGCACATTGGCACAGTTGTTATGAATGAAAATGATTTACCAAGACTTTCCCTCATTGCAATTGTATACCATGTGGGTTTGCTACTGGTTTGACACCCTGGTTCAGGACCTGTGGGCACCCACCAGCCCCAAGCCGCACAGGAATGCCCTGCTCCCATCGCCCACAGCAGTTCCGGCATCTGTTTTCTAGGGGATATTGGCCAGCATTCCTCTCGAGTAACATTCCAGAGATATTTACAAGATATGTACAGAAAATAAATACACAAAAAGAAAATGTATTAAAAATAATAAAACAGAGCAGATGAGGAACATCTCACCTGCCCTGCAGCTGCCCATGGGCTGAAGCAGGAGCAGCCCCATGGAGGCTTTGGGAGCAGAATGGAGCCCTTAGCTTTTACCACTCCTCATGCTTTGGCATGGCTTTGGCATCCTTTCTGGAGCAGGGCATGGAGCTCAGCGAAGTCATCCTCCCCAGGGTCATACAGATGCAGCTCACTCTCTTGCTGCAGCTCATGCCCATCTGGATGACCCATCCACAGCATCCGCTGCTGCCGTGCCTATGATGCTCATAGCGGAGTGTGACACAGTGCGGAAGCGTTGTGCCAAAGAGAGGAAAAAAACCAGACTATTAATTAACAGCAAATGTACAGTTAATGGGGCTTTTTTCCCCTTTCTAAACAATTCATCAAATTGAACGATTCATACAAATGATTTCACTGAAATTTAGCTGATGGGGCACTAAATGCAGCTGGTCCGTCCTGCTCTGGATTTTTTTCTGTCCTGGCTAGAACAGAAAGCTGATATTGCAGCCTTGGATTTGGGATTAACTGCACACTTTGGGGATGGAGACAGTGGGAGTGAATAAGTTAGTGCTTCTGCCCCTGCCAGAATTTAGAAGATGTAGGGGCTGTAAGTAACGGGGTTACAATACACAAAACTGACATAATACGCACCCCATTCTTTATACACGCTCCTTTACTGCTTGTGAGTTCATTTAAATACAGAGCAGAAATTCCTATTGGGCCAGTTTAGGGACTGTAATAAAGCTGAGCTAGGGAGGAAGGCCAGGCTGGTTATTGGTGATGCCGTTACTGGATATGTCACGTTGTTACTGAGAATGCTTGACAGACCCCTGAAATAGCCTTGCTTCACAAAAAAAAGTTAGAAAAAAAATAAGGTTGTTAAATTTTTAAGACTGCTCTTATATAGAAAGAGGAAAAACAGCTGTTTACTGCTTTAAAGGCTTGTTTTTTTCCTTAGAAGTCACATTGCTTTTGGAATTTAAAGGTAAAGAGAAAGGCTAAATGTAGCCTAGAAAACTGCCCAATATTTCAAAGCAGTCAGCTGCCTCTGTCTGAACTAACTCTGGGTCCCCGGCTGAGCAGCACCTTGGAGCGCAGGCTCAGCTTTAAGCATATGCTTAATGTCCCCATCAAAGCCGCACACTGGAGCGCCTTGCTGAGCCGGAGCCAGGAGGTGCTCCCATGTCTCTGCCTCCTGCACCCCACAGACGCCCTGAGCTGGGGGGCAGCTACACTTTTTGGAGAAGACAGGGGAGTTCATCCTGAAGTCCAGCCCTCTCCATGGTTTGTAACTCCAGTGCTTGCAGGAGTGGCATCCTCAGAAGCAGGAGGGGCAGAGAGCTCACCAACTCTTGCTGGCCACTGAGTGCCCTGAGAGGCTGGTGCACCAGAGCCTGAGGCAGCCCAAGGAGCCAGTCCAGTTCTCCCTGGAAACCCTCTAGTCTGTCCAACCTGCCTGTGTTTCCAAAGACTTTGAAAGCTGCTAACAAGCAGAAGCATTTAGCTCTCAGACCTAACTATTGTTTTCTGCTTCACAGTCTTGTCTTGCATCTCCAGAGGAGGCTGGGGCTCTGGGTGTGCTGGGACCCATGGCAGGCGCTGTGCTCCGACCAGCACAACCACCAGAGAATGGAACAGAACAGAACAGAACGGAATGGAATGGAGTAGATTATTTTCAGTTGGAAGGGACTACAGTGATCATCTAATCCAGCTGGCTGACCAGTTCAGGGCTGACCAGAAGTTAAAGCATGCTGTTAAGGGTATTGCCCAAATGCCTTTGACAGGCTTGGGGCATCGACCACCTCTCTGGGAAGCCTGTTCCAGAGAGGTGGGGTAAGAGCTGTGGTCCAGGGAGACGGCGATGGACAAACAGGATCCAGCTGTCAGAGGAGAAAATCCTGGAGCCTCACAACTTTCCCATCCAGCCATGAAACAATCTGCTGATTTTATTGAAACCAGATCGCTGGCTTCATCCCGCAGTCGCTGCTTCAGCTGGTTTGTCACGTCCAGCGGCCCTCGGGAGCTGCCCAGTGCTGCGAGGGGAGCGGGAGAAGATGACAGAAAAGATGCAGGCTGGCCAAGTTCCCCTGCCACAGCTTTGCCCACCCTCACAACATGTACACATACGTTTCCAAAAAAGGTGGATCAAGGCATTGCCAAGATCTGGAGGGGGGGGGCTTAGAGCCCACATGGCTTCCATGAAGTCTTGCCCACTACATTTTTACCCTTTGGCTTGTCCTTTTCCCGGTGATATTCCAGTTGGTTCTTTCTTATACCTCTTTTCTTATACCTCTCCAGGTGCCCTAATTACAAAGAACGGGGCTGGCATCTCCTTGCCCTGGTGCTGTGGGGTGCAGAGAAATGCCAGTGTGTCCAGGGCTCAGCCCCAGCCTGATGCCCACATGTGCTAGTCCACCTCCCCTGACCTGTTCAGCCTGAATGAAAGTCCTGGTCTGCCCCAAGTCCGGGCTTGGCTGGCATCTGTGGTTCCTGTAGTCAGGAATGGCTGAAGGTCACAGCAAATCAACCCAAATCATCACCATCACACCACAGCCTCTCCACTTCCTCCATGGAAGCCCAAGTTTATCCTGAAAGTCACAACTAAAATAGTTCCACAAAGAGTTTGTGAGCAAAAGTAACCAAACCTGCTGTCCTAAGCTTGGAAATACTGATCTCTGTTGCAGTGGCATATGGGGACATGGTTGGCACCAGAGCATCCCTGGACTGAGAAAGCACAAAGAGGAAAAAGATTTCCACTAGTGATGCTGCAAAGCCTGGAGATTTTGGACCCTTTGGAATCAGCCGAGGGACTAAGTGCTAGCACACTAATGAGGGACGTTAATGGTTGAGCACAGAGACCTGCTGACTTTCACCAGATTGTGCATGTGGTAGCACACCGGGTGGTGTTGCTGGAGAGCTTTAATGGAAAAGACATTGTTTGCTCTCAAGTTTCACAAATCTGGCCTTGGGACTGAACCTTGAGGAGCCCAGTGAGGGGTCAGGGTGTCTGGAGGGCTTCACTGGGGTCCTTGAGGGGGCTCCTTTGCCCCCAGCGATGGAGGGAGGTGGGCAGCTGGGTAAAACTACCCACCTGTGCCAGACTCTCCTTTAATGCCCTGCACAGGACACAGGGCAGACTTTGGTGGAGAGCGAGTTCCCCCTCACCTTAAAGATCCTCGCTCAGTGCTTGTTTTGCAGTGATCTGACTGACGTTAGTAGTGGGGAGAACTGGACAATAAAAATAATAAAAAAATGGAACTTGCAACTAGCTGGCCTGGAGTCACTGTCCTAAAGGGGAGAATAGTGAAACCCCAACCATCTGAGGTGTCAGAGCAAGATTAAACAACGTATGTGCTTTTGTTTCAAAATGCTACTTAAAGGGTGGTGCTTTGGTTTCATAATATTACTTGAAGGGTGATAAATTATACAAAAGCAATACATGGTTTTGTATAAACCCTCTAAAGTCCAGAACTGCACCAGGATGAGCATGGCCCATCCTTTATAATCTCAATGATTCCTTTAATTGGCTCAATGTACGGTCCCTCACTGATGATCTTTTCCTGCTCCACTGTGATGTAAAAAACACCAAGCTGCTTTAGGGGACTGCTGAACTACCCACCCTTGCCCTGAGGCTGATGCAAAGAAATATGAATAGCAGCAAATGTGGCTTTGACTGATTTATAAAATTTAAATAAATAAATGTGAGAAATAAAGCACAACCCTGCTTGGTTGTCCTCGCTCCAGAGGCCAAGCTTGGATGTAGCAGGAGTTGGAAATACAGATTGGGGGGATTGCAGGGGGACCCTACATTCACTGCGGAGATGTTGGTGTTTCTGGCCTCAGCACAAGGACAGGCAAGGTGTACCATGCCATTCCCAGGGGGCCAGCCTCATGCACCCCAGTGTGGCAGAGCAGGAGTGGCCCCGCTCGCCTGCCTGGGCAGGTGTGCAAAGGATGCTTTGATAGAAATGCCGCCGGGGCTTGTCTGCCATGTGTAGTTCCGGGGAGTGGAAAGCATCAGCCCATTAGGGTTGCTAAGAAACTCGATCGAGCGCCAACTTACCCAAACAAAACAAGCCTGCAACTGGTACTTGAAAATCAACGGCGCCTTCAAACGTGGCACTCGTTCCTCTGCCCCTGATTGCACATTGAAACGTTTGGGAGGGCTGCGGGGTGCTGGTGCCGGGACCCCAGCCCGCTCCCAGCCCCCTTCACCACCAGCAGGCTTTGCTGGGAAAGCATCTCTGCTTCGCTGCATGAGGGGGACTTAGGATGCTCAGACACCCGAGGTTTTCTTGCTTGGTTTATTAATTTCTGTCCAGCAGCTTTGGGGAAGGGTGAAGGACCCCTCTCCTGTGGGACACACAGATCCCCTCTGTCCGTGCAAAGAATTCACCAGGCATATTGTAATAATGCTCCTCACCAGGATAAGGACTTAATCCTGGCTGTTTCTTGCCATCCAGGAAAATACCCAGAATGTTTTAACAAGACAGTGTGTTATCCACTCTCCCCCACCCTTGGCTCAGAGAAACCATTCCCAAATTATCACGGGGATGTAAGTGAAGTAATAACCTGGGATGACAGGCTAAACTCAAGGACCATTTGGCTGCAGCTAGTTAAATGTTCATTTTTGGCACTTTTTCACCAATGTTGGATTTTTTTTGAAACAGAGAAAATTAACAAAACCCGGAGCTAGCTGATTTCAACAAAGTGTTTTGATGAATAATATGCCATAATGGGCCAAAACAAGATAGGGAGTTTGTCTCATCCCACTGCACATCACATTTCATGCTTGCATCCGCTTGTTTCCAGCCTTCCTGCCTGGGCTGTGATTGGAGAGTCTGTTTTCTTTCATAATCTGCTTTGACTGCTCCAAAATGGAACATTTCAAGGATTCTAGAGAAAAAGGTTTTTTTTTTCTTCTATCAATGCCATTCCATCAAGAGATTTCTGCAGGAAGTTGAGGAAATTTTCTCAAAATGCAAATATCGTCCCTCTGTCATACCAATTCTAAATCCCAACACAGTGCAGGTGACAGAGGTGGAGAGGCAAACACAGCCCCCTGTATCTGTACCTTCCTAAAGACCTGAGCTGTTTTGGGAACAGACTGATCATTTTGATACATATTTATTCAGATCATCTCTCCTTAGTGTGTTGGGTGGAAAAAGCAAGTGCAAATTGAATGAATGATTGATCATTAAAACTATGTGCTTATTTACCTTTGGTTTTGTATTTGTATGTATGGAATAAAAACCACCCACAAGCCCTCAAACCCATTTTCTCTCTAATGTTAGAAAAAAGAATCTTAAAAAAAGTGAGGGGAACTTACAGGTCTGTTTGTGGGACTGTCCCTGTTCCCCAGTCCCAGTCCTGGGCTGGGATGCTTGGACATCCTGAGGATGCCCTGTGGCAGGAGCAATGGCCTGGGATGCCTGGATAAGCTGCAGACCTCTGCTCCCTCAGGCAGTGATACCATGTGTTTCCATTTATAAATTAATTAAATTTCAGATTAGATTCACTTGAGGATTTTGTGCTCTGGCTGCCTCTCTGGGGAAGCCGTCCCAAGGCATTGCTTCTCGGCTGGTTAGAAACATTCCAGCTTCTGGCTCTCAGCAATAGAGCAGTGTGTATAGGGAAAAAAACGTGGTTTAGACCTGGAGTCAACACTGGCCTTTAGCTAATGCTTCTTTTTGGGGTTTGGATTAAGACAAGGAGCTACCTGAAGACTCCTGGAGCATGAGATAGGAAGCACAGCCCCTCTCCAAACCTGTGTTTTCAGAACCTGCCTGTAGGGCAGCCTGGGTTCTACAGCACCCCACTACAGCAGACGGACAGACAAGCTGCTGCAGACTGTGACCTTTTTGAATTGGTGCAATAGCATCCTCATCCTGTGGGCTAACCAGCTTCTCTGGGCAACAGCAGAAGCC
This sequence comes from Falco rusticolus, assembly GCF_015220075.1. Classification (NCBI taxonomy): domain Eukaryota; kingdom Metazoa; phylum Chordata; class Aves; order Falconiformes; family Falconidae; genus Falco; species Falco rusticolus. Next base: position 23,284,215 of record NC_051200.1, on the reverse strand, counting down.
ACTGGTGGGGAGCAGACAGCTCACTGGCCGCTGCTCCGGCTCCAGGCAGAGCTGCCCTTGCAGGCAACAAGCGGGCATTAGCGAGCACAAAGCCAACAGTCCTGTCAGGGACGGGCAGCAGGAGCAGCAGGACAGGGTGGCAAGGCAGCTGGAGGAGCTGTGTCCCATCCACAGCCCTGTGGAAGGGTATTTCTGCCCTTCTGGGGCTCTCCTGGCACCCTGGGCAGCAGCTGTACGAGTGGCAGCAAGCAGAGCCGGTTTGCTGGCATGAATTATTTATTGGCCGTGCAATGGGTTTTGTTGTTGACAGGACTGCAGGGCTGGGTTATGAGCATGGTCTGGAGTGGCCCCTTGTGAGCAGCAGTAATGGAGGATGCTGCGGTGCTTGTCAGGCTGACGGACCACTGAGAGCTTGGGGAAAAGCTCCTCCACTCCAGCCTCCCAGGAAAAATGCAGTCGACTGCCAGATCCTGGCTGGATACCAGGACAGCTCAGCCTGGCCTCAGAGCATGCTTCAGCACATAGCTCTTGTGTTGCCATGCTGTTTGGGCAGTGCCAAAGTTAATTACAAAATAGCGGAGAGTCATGCTGGGGAAGGCTGTTGTGCTCCCTGCCTCAGGTCAGCTGGAATATTTGAAAGATGTTGCGGGTGTGGGGATCTGATGCCTTTGCAGGTAAGTCTAACAGACAGTTTAGGGACAAAACATAATACCAGACTGGCTTTGGCTTGCACATCTTTTCCTGGGAGCTAAAGGGTGATAAGGGAGGTGGAAATGAGAATGTGAAATGGGATACTCTGATACAAGAAACCTGTAAGGCATGCAGCGCAGGTGCTGTACACTCAGTGCCTAGCCATGCCGCTCCAAAAAGAGGAGAGGGAAAAAACAAATAAAATCCCAAATCAACTAAGCAACTAGAAGCATTTGCTTCAGAAGCATTTGTTCCAAAGCCATAAGTAATGTACTTCCCTTGACTGTAGTGATCAATGCTACTTACCCACATGCACTCCAATTAATAAAATCTTTGCGCGCTTGGCCCTGGTCCATGCTGGCTTTTTAGCATTGTACATGCCCTGGTGCAGCCCAGACCACTCCCCAGCAACCCCTGCCAGAGCAGCCTGCATGCTTTGCAGGTCCTTCTTGCAATCAGAGGGGATGGAGGGAGACTTTCTCTTGCTCTTGTTTGGCCCCAGGGGAGTCCACATGTCCGGACATGGCAGGCCAGCAGATGCACCGGTGAAAAAGCACCCAAGAAGGCTGCCTGGACAAGTCCAGAGAGGTTAATGGAACTGGCTCCTCCACCATTGTGACAGAGCCTGGCGTGTTGACTTTCAGGGTGGGAAGGCATGAGCAGCGTGGGGTAGCATCCTGCATCCCATACTCAGTAAAAGCCTGAGCTGGGTGCTTGGTGTGGTTCCCATGGCCCCCTGCTTTGGGTCCTGCAGCTGTAGCCCCTCATGTGACAGAGTGAGAAGGGCCAGTGGAGGCTGGGTTGTGTCCCTGCTGTGGCTGGTGAGACCCCCGAGCCAGAGCCGGGCCAGTCCTGCAGCAAGCTCCCTGCATCCCAGCTGGGATGGGCTTTCATCGCCTCTGCACATGTCCTACACACACTTCTTGAAGAAGGTGCTTTACTTGAAATGCTTTTATTTGTGGAAATGCCTGTACTTGTGCACAAGCGGGCACATTCCCATGTGGCAAAGTGCTGTGTGTAAATGACTCTCGAAGAGAGAAATATCTCCCCGTCACTTTGCATACACAGGCAATTACTGTGTGAGAAGGCAAACGGGATGTAGCATCTAGCAGACAGCAAACACACCTGATTCCCCCTCTCCTTTGGGAACAAAACCAGATGCTTTTAAGTCTGGGGATCTGAGTACCTAGTGCCATTTCTACCTGTTTTTCTTCGTGCAGCCTCTAGACCTCAGAGACTTATTTCACCTTGATGCCAGGATCACACCGCTGCTGACAAAGGACAGCCTGAGCTATATGGGGCTCCACCAGCCCCTTCTCCTCTGTGTTGGCAACTCCCCAGCATCTGCCCAGAAGCAGCATCTGCATCCCTGACCACATCACCCCAACACCCAGTGCTCGAAGGCTACCTGCAACAAAGCTTGACAGCCCTGGGATTTCTAAATGGCTGTGGACTGAGTCACACACTGGCAAAAACTGCCATGGGGTCATGAACAATTTGCCAGCCAGAGGGGTCCAGGTGGTAATTCACAGCTCAAGTGGTGGCCGAGGGGTGAGGAGCACTTAATCTCCCTCGCAGTGTCTGGAGCCGCGCTGTTGCCCATTTCTCTAATCTATGGGCAAAGAATCAAAAGCAGCAGCATTGCCTAGGGAATAAGAGAGATTTATTTCAAGCTAACATGAATGCTGTTTTGCAGCACTGGGATGTTTAACCTTGGCCAGGAGAAATGATCTCGCTATTGTATAGCAGATAATTAATTGTTGCAAAACCCCCAAGAGATCAGACAGAGGGCAGCTCCGAGCCAAATTCCCAGGTTTACACAGTGCCTTGAGCCACTTCCACTAGGCTGAGGGAGCCATCCGTGTCCAGCCCTCAGTGTTCCGCAAGTGCAGTCCTGGGCGCTGAGTGGGCAATTTAAAGCAAATTGGGGTCAGTTCTAAACCACTGCATCAAAAGTGCCCGAGTGGGTTATTGTGCGATGTGACGTGCCCTGAAGTGGAGCGTAACATCTTGTCTTTCCCCCTCCTCTGTTGAGCTCTCTCTTATCTCAAATAACTACATCACATCCCAACATCTCGTGTCCTGAGGGTTTCCCCCTCCCCTGGGGCACCCTATGGGTCCCCAGGCAGGCTGCTCTGCTGGGTGATGGTGCAGTGCGTCCCAGTCCACAGCTGCAGGGCAGGAGCAGGCAACAGGCAGGGGGATGCAGAGCCTGCTGTGCTGGTGGCTTGATCCCCTTGCCTGCCTCATTTACCACATTTCTGGCTGTTGTGGCACAAATCAACTTTTTGCATAAATCTCTCTGTAGCAAGAAGTCAGTGAGTTTGCTTAAGTGAGTTTTTTGTGTATTTTTAATAAAGGTCACTCTGTTTACTGGCAAAGGCAATCAATATTGGTTCATTATTTATAAAGGATCCCACTGGTCTGTGGTTGGAGCAAACAGCAAATTTTTTTCGCAGCCTCTTCCATCCATTGGAGGGTCCAGCTGCCTTCTGCCTCTGCCCAGCCTGGGGGTCACTTGATTTTAAGCCATGTGCTCCCCCTTCCTGCCCCAAGGTGGATCGGGCAGAAGGCCACAGCTCTGCTGCTCCAGCCAGGCACCACCGCTCACCCCTTCCCCACTGCTGCCTGAGGCAGCCCACCCGTTTCCATCCATCTCCTTACTCACAGGTTGGTCCCAGCAGCCGAGGGATGGACTCTGCCAGAGCTGCAGGCTGGCCCCAACTACAGCAAGGAGCCTTCACTGTGCTGCCATTAGCGGTCATCCACAAAGACTTCAGTGGTCTCCCCCTTCCCCATGCCCATTCCTGCTTCCTCCTGCCCTTGAACCCCTTGTGCTGGCTTTCACCAGCTGCCTGACACTTGTGTTCATTTATTTGAAGCTGTGTCTACACGCAGAGCATGCTCTCAGCTAATTCCTGATGGCTGTTAGCCTTCAGCCTGGTTGCAGAAAAGGTGCATTGTTCCTCCTGAGAGCTGAGCTGCCCCTGTAAGCAGCCCCATCAGGGCAGGGCTGCGGGAGTTACTAAGGATTAGGTTGGGGAGTTACTGGGGACAAGCTAGGGTGGTTACTTGGGGTGCAGAGCCCCCTCTCCCCAGACAGACAAGCAGCGTGGGCTGTGCTGATCAGGCACAGTGTGGGTGCCAGCACTGAGGCTTCATTTTCCCGTGGCCGAGGGTGCTTGTGGGGCGATGCTCATGAGCCCCCGGCAGCAGCTGCCCCTTGCTCCAGCCACAGCCCTGTCCCCCTGACATTGCTCTCTGCTTTCTGCTCAGAGCAAATCTGCAGCCATTGCTGTGTGAAAAACTGTGCTTACTGTGGTGGTGCTAGGAAGAGAGAGAAAGAGACTAATGCCTTAATAAATTTGATTTCAGAGCAAGCAAGATGGCTGCTGTTGCACGCTGCAGCTACGTTAACCTGGTTTTACATTACTGGCTGAGATGGGAAGCACGGCTATTTTTAGGCTTTTAATATCAGTGGAAGAAAAGAAAAGGAAGGAAGAGAAAGAAGAAGAAAGTACAAACCCCATGGTGAATAACTGGCCCTGGGTGGGACTGGTGTGAGCTGTGAGGGCACACCTGGACCTGCTCCCCGCAGTGAATCCCCATCCAAGGTCCAGCCATAGGGCTTTGGGCACCCCAAGTCTCTGGCTGGTGGCTCTTGCAGGGGACAGCTCAGAACACGTCTTGGGGCTGGATGGGGACACTGCAGTGCTAGGAGGTCTCCAGCCCATGAAAGCGCACACAAATACCATGCAAAGACTGAAGCTCAGGGAAGTTTGTTGTGCTGCAGCATCACCATCCCTGTTAGACACAGGGGACGTGCAGGTACCACATCCTGCCCGTCCTCTGCTGCCTTCCCATCACACCAGTCCTGCCTCAAGTCCCACAGGTGTAATATCCCCCTCCTCCATCCCTCCTGGTCCTCACCTCCATGGCAAAGGAGCTGCTGTCACAGAGAGGAGCTGCTTGGATAGAGGGTAGCCAGAGTGGCGCAACTCAGGAAGGGTAAGGGACATCCAGAGAGGCAAAGCCTTGCAGTCTTAGCTCCCAGTGCAGAACCCTTTGCTGGAGAAACCTCCCAGCTTTTGCCCTGGTGCTAATGAGCCAGAGATAATTAGAACAGATTCACACCTGGCCACAGTGTGTGGTTACCTCCCACTCAAAAAGCCCCTGTGATGGCAGTTCCTAACCCAGGTTCTCCCCTCTAGAACTAAAAAAAGAGTTTGAAGGGGAGATTTTTTCACTTATACCAAGACAGTTTACACCAGGGATAACTTGTCCCTGCTTTTGGCAGGGCAGGCACATTTCCAGCACCACCAAACTATGGGGACTTGCAAGCAGCTCTTTCCTGGCTAGGGCCAGCCCTAGTTTTGGGGTGCATGGAGAATTAATGCCTTTCAGCCAGGGTTTTCTCCACACAGCTGATGGGGGGGTAGCAGCTAAGGAGGTGTTTGTGTTGTCATTTGCATCATGTGTTGTTTGGGCACAACTAGAATGTTCTTCATGTAGCAAGCAAGAAGCTCCTCCTGAATTTTATTAGTAGTGTTATAATTTGAAGGACAAAATAAAATAGAGGGGAGAGCAAAACACATAACCATTTCAAGTGGGAAAGAAATTAATAAATTCTCTTAAAAAGATGGGGAAAGAGTGTTTAATCATCTTTTTTTCCCATGAAGACTAAGAAAAAAGCTGAAGCAAATCCCACAGATGCACTGAGGTTGCTGAACTTACTTTTTCCTTGGGATAAACTTGTGGAAGAAGAGGAGGTGAGCTGCAGTGGAGCAGAGCAGGGTACAGGGACTGCACTCAGCAGCACTGCAGGTCAGGGGCTGCCAGGCACCTGTGGCCAATTTGCTTAGAGTTCATTGACCTGAAATTTGGATTCAAAAAGGAAGAGAAATTTTTAATAGATGTTCCAGCAAGCTTCATTTGTGCTGTGGGGAGCTGCACAAGATTGCAGAGTGTAGGGATAAACCATCCTGATGATGTCAAAGCTCTAAATGCGAGCCCATCCTGCTGATGGGATTTGAGATCATGGAGTGAGCAGGGAGCTGGCTGGAATTACTGTCTGTGGGAAGGAGCTTGGCCGATGACCCTGAACATCAATTTGAAATAATCAGCTCACTTCCCCTTCAGAAAACCAAGTCCTAGGAGGTTTGCAATGGGAAGACGAATTAATAGTCCAGAACTATGTGTCGGGCCAAGCATGCTGCTATGTTTGAAGAAAAGGCCACGCTCCGAAGAAGCGATTGAGGCTGGGTTTCCCAAAGAGCCCTCAGCTCCGCCGGAGATGCTCAGAGCCAGATTTTGAGTCCCCGTGAGTGCTGCAGCCAGCTGGGGTTGCAGCACGGCTGGACCACCCAGCATCCCCTGCTGGAGGAGGGAATGCTCTCAGTCCCTCAGGACCCCACAGACCATTTTCATCATTCTGGTTTTTATTCCAATTGGGTTTTGGCAGAGTGAGCACTGGTATGAGCCTGGGAAATGCTGCTGGTGCATGGCATTGGACTCCAATAGACTGCCACTAGCAGAGGGCTAGAAAGCAAAAGCTGCAGGGTAAGACAGGCATTATAGAAATAAACAATTTCTGAGAAAATATTCAGCCCAAGCTGCATTTGACCCTGCTGTTAATTCCTCCCTGCCCAAGTCCGAACTGCATTTCCCAAATATCAGTGTAAGAATGTATTTGCACAGCATAAACCTGATCTGTATCAACATCTTCCCTTTTACACTTTGGTCCCATTTCCCCAGGACTCAAGGTCTGAGAAGTTCACACTTGTTAAGGATTTGTCACTGTGCTAGGCAAAATTTCCAGCTCTTTGTCTGCCATTCCTTGCCTCTAGCCAGGGAAGCCTCCAGCTTCCTTGCTCCTTGGTGAAACCCTCTCCCTCCCTAGCCACTTTCTCTGAGAGGGAGATTTTTATAAAGGCACGAACCACATTTCTACAGCTTCGTTACATGCTGATTTTTTTCTGCTGCAAAACACTCCTTTCGGCCCAGGCCCAACAGATATCACTTCCCCCTTGCTGCTGGGCTCTGAGACACCAGCCAGTTCCAGTAACACCTGTGACAAAGCCCCTTTAATCCTTTCTGCCTTGCTTCTGCTTCTCCATCCCAAGCCTGCTTTCATTAATTAGTAGTGAAAAATAGGAATCATTAAAAAATGTTCTTCATCAAAATGTGCTCTCTTTCTTCTGTCCTTCTTGTCTGCTGGCACTCCATCCAATTATTCTGTGTGAAGAGCCTTTCCAGGTGCCCCCCACCCTTTTACTCCCCACCCAGGTCCTTCCCCTGCAGCAGAGCAGTGGGGGAGACTGGGGACTTGCCCCACCCCAAACAGAGGCACCAAAACCAGGTAAAAGGAGGGGTGGGCAGCCTGGCGTGACCACAACATGCCCAGCAGACAGAGCCCTCCAGGGGAGCTGAGATTGGCTTTGCCAAGGGCTGATGCCAGCTGTTCTGGTCCCAGTGTAACACCAAAAGCATGTGCCCTTGGCACTGCAGCATGATCTATGGACTCCTGTCTGGTGAGTAAACCCCTTCTGAGACAGATGGGTCGGAGGGATGGCAATAGAATGAACAAGGAAAGGATGCATGGCTTTCATCTCTGTCCTGGAGAGCCTGCTCAGGCTGGGAAGAGGCAGATTCACAAGCTGGTGTCTCCTGCAGTGCTCAGGGACATCCCAGAGCCGGCACTGCTGGGACCCTCCCAGCTCCTGATGGCACCATGCTGCCTTCAGCCAGCTCTTCATTCGAGATGAATGAATGCAGGTCTTGCTAGTGACACTCACCCATGAGCCTGTGTTACAAGACAATAATAATGATGATGATGAGGATGATAGTAATAGAAATAATAAAATAGAACTTCCCTAACTTACACTAAATAACTGGGAGGCCTGCTGGAAGTTAATGAAATCTATGGCTTAGCAACCAACGGAGCAAATACTGTTTTGCATAGCCTGGGTAATTCATCATCAGATGCACTTTGTTCACCCATTTTAACAGTTGTAGCTTATTTTTAATTATTGATGTTATCTCATAATGTCCCAGTAAACATATGGAAGTGAGTTCTGTAGAAGCAATGGGGTCCCTGTAATATGAAGTTGGAGAAATACTTGAAAGCCTTCCTGGTGGGCTGTTCTCTCAGCAGGGCTTAGGGGTGCACAGACCAGCAGAGCCCAGGACACTGCTGTCCATGAAATGCCATGGAAGCAAAGGCAGTGCCAGAGCCCCTCAGAGCCCGGTGCTCATGCTGGGCACAGGGCACCCCAACACCAGAGATCCCAGTGACAGGGCTGGACTGTGCCAACCAGAAGCTGCTAGCTGCCCTTATTTACCTCTGCAATACTAAGCAAGTAATTTATGAACAAACCATTCTACCAGGCACAAATTGCCTTTGTCCTCTCTCCAGCCTTCCCCTCCGCAGTTTCCTCCTGCCCACACCATGTCCAGGGTCCCTCCGACCTGCTGCGCATCCCTCCCTCCGCTGCTCCTGAGCCAGAGGTATTTTGCAAACACAAATGCATTAACAAGCTGGCAAAACCCCCATGAATATTTCATGTTTAACATGCCCTCGTTTCCTTCTGTTTAATGGATGCTCTCCCCATTATGTCTCCGCTTGTTTGAGCAGGATACCTTTTCAGTGGAACATAAAAGCCGCTCCCCGGTGAGGTGGAGAGGAAACCACTTAGCTCTGTGATTCAATAGCCCCAGATGCAGACGGGTCCAGCCGCCCGCCCTGGTGTGGTCGGCAGATTTGGTTTCCTTTAACAGCTCCTCTTTCCCTCTCTCAGCCTTTTTTTTTTTTTTTTTTCCACACTGAATTTTGCTGGCACGTGCATCTGGAAAGCCCCATGCCTCCCCCAGCTGCTTTCAGGTGGTGGTTTGTTGCAGGACAGCAGATGAGACCAGAAACCATCCTTCTGGGCAATGAGAAAAGCCCTGGGTGATACAGGAGGAGGGAGGGTGCCAGGGTAGTGGTACCCGATCTCTGCTTCCCTCCAGCTGATGCCTGGAGGGATGAGGGACCTTGGCACTGAGAGGACACCAAGACTTGAGGGGCTATCCTCTGCCCTGCCAGGGCATGAAGGGAGAGCAACAGCTGGGACATGGGCAGCTTTCCCTCCAGGGGCTGTTGCAAAGGGACCCACAACTCCAGCCAGGAGGCTTAACAGCCCTGGGAGCCGCGGGATCTCTTACATGGAGAGGTGATGGGGTAGACCTGGAGGGTGACTGCAGGCAAGAACAGGAGGGAGGGGGTCTGCCGGTTGGAAACAGTGGATTTAGTGGCTTGTATGGTGGAGGAGAAAGGACAGTCCCCTGATCAAAGATGTTGCCCTGCAGTTTTCTGGGGGCATCATTCCCTTGGCATCTCTTTCCCCAAGGACCACCTCCTTCGGCCCAGCTCTCATGGGGAAGCTGTGGGTTGGAAGGTGCCACTGTCAGTGAGTCGCTGCTGACCAGCTCGGACACAACATGTGTGGCAGTGAACAGACATTGTGGGTGTAATCCCAGGCTTTGCAAAATTGATGAGAGAAGATGTGTTAGCTGCAATGAGGTCCAAAAAGTGAGGCAAAAAATGAATTAATGTGACAAGAGGTTTAAAACTTTAAACACAGGCTGCTAGTGTGGTGAGACGATGCCCATCTCTCCTGGAGACAGAGCTGCTGTGTGGAGTCCCACAGCATCACCCCAGGGGCTGCGTTTAGATCCCACCACTCGGGAGTTCAGGGTTTGCTCTGCATTTCAATCCGCCCCGTTGCACAGCCAAGCCTGTCCACCGGTCTGCCCAGATGGGTGCGGGAGCTGGGCACCCTGCTGAGGTGCTGTTCTGGCTGGTGGTGCATCAGGAGCCCCAAGGTGGGGTCCCACTTCAGTCACAGGAGTATGGATCTGCGATTGTAGTGTGCAACTTCATCTTGCAACAGCAAACTTAGATGCTCAGCATTTGGCTTCCCAGTGTGCATCCGGGCTCTTGCATAGGAAGAATGCATTGCTTCCTTTGAAAAGATTTCTTGCATTCCCTGAATTGAATTGAATGCAAAGATTTCTTGCATTCCCTGAGAGGTCAAACACCTTTTTCTCCCTGGATCTTCCCCACGCTGGGATGTTTCAGGCAGTGCGGAGGGGCCTCAGTGAGAGCTGCCACTGGAAGATACTCAGGGAATCAAAGAGTGAAAAAGGAACTGATCCAGGTTTAATGAAATGTTACCTTTCACTTGCAGGGAAATATTTGTTTTGTTCTGGATCATTAGTTTTTAAAAAGTAAGATTGAAGGACATTTTAAAAAGAAAGGATTTTGGAGAGAAAAATTGACACATTTCATTGTTCAAATGTCAAAGGGAGGTTCTTAATCTGGAAAAAGAAAATTTAATTTCAAGAGCTCAGTGTGACCAAAACAAATGAAGGAAGCATAGAGCTGGTGTAGTTGGCTGACAAAAACTTTTACTCAAAGAGAATAATTTTTCATCTCAGAGGCTTCATTAGCAGCTCAAGTGCTGTGTGACCCCTGGATCCCAGTATGTATCCAACCCCGGTGGGCAGGAGAGCCTGGAGAGACCCCGGCCCTGCCCTGGCCACAATGCTCCATCCCACGTCCCAGCACAGGATGAGCCCTCCTGCATCCTGCTGCTGCCAAGGACCGGGATGGGCAGCGAGCAGGCACAGAGCAGGATGGCAATTGCAATTAGTTCTTCACTTTTGATACAATTATAAATTACATGGAGTAGTAATGAAAACAAAGTCCCGTCCAACAGCATGTTCCTGCCAAGCCGCCATCAAGGGACTCTGGCTCGCATTCGATTTCCGCCGGTGATGGGGTGTTGATATACCCCATTTGTGTGTGTATATGATGGGAGGGCTGCAGACAACCTGCGTGTGCCGGGGCCGCTGTGGGATTGTGCCGGGGTCTCCCCAGCCGAGCCACAGCATCCCTGGGATGAGGATCCGGTAGCACTGGCAAGTCCCAAGATGCACATTTGCGCCAGAGAGCTCCACTCAAATACTGGCAGCAGCTGCCACCCAGGGAGAGCATCACACTGCATGGGGACAGGATTCTCCCATCTCACCAACAGATGAGCCCCCCTCCAGCTCCCACACCCGCCTCATCCTCTGAGCTCTGTGGGTATTGGGTATCCTGAAACACAGTACTGTGGCGTGCCGCCAAGGCACCCAGCTTCCCCAGTGCTGGCCGGGGTGGGGGATGTCCTGGCTGTACTCCCAGTAGCTCCGAAATGTTGCTGCTGCAGGTCAGGGCTTATCATCTGTGAGAAACCTCTAATGAAATGTATGTGAAGGCTCCGTAAATAATCAGGAGTGCAGGATCACACTGTGGTGATCCACACGTGGGACATTTCCAGGCTGGGGACAAGTCAGGGTCCCATGCCAGGGCAGAGGAGCTGGGCAGAGCCTGGGAGAGGACATCCACACCCTGAAGCCCTTTGGGGCATGGCAGTGGGATGGGGTGGTAACACCTCCCATCTGGGGCTGTCGTCAGGCCTGGACGACTGATGCGACACGTTTCCCTGCACCCAAAGCACCAGTCTGATACCAGTGCAGACACCTTGGTGTCACCCATTCCCAGCCCGAAATAAGTCACTTGTCTGCAAGAGGTGTGGAGGAGGAATCCGGCTCCTCGGGTGCTGGGTCCTGATCCGGAGCAGAGCTCAGGTGGGAGGCTGTGCAGCGGGGGATCCCAGCCTGGTCCCTGTTCGTGGGTACTGGAGAGAGAAGGGGGTCCCTGGCCTCACTCCATAGCCAGTCACCACTCGACTCAGCCAGCTGGCAGCCACTCTGGGGCCCCTCTTTGCCCCCTCGCCCTCCCCCTCCCCAGTTCCCCTCCACACCTCCCCCGCCCCCCTCCTACCCTTTCCTTTTACATGCAGGATTTTAATCTAATTTTCTCAATGCAAATCTTAACAGGGAAAAGCCTTGAAATCGAATCTACAGAAATCTCCTTTCACAGTTCAGAGATTTGATTGAATTGCAAGCTTTGTTAATATTTGGTGCAACAGGGGGGAGAGAGAGGAGGTGGGGAGGAGAGAGGAGAGGAGCGAGTGGATCTGTCGGAGGGGAGGCCGGGGCCTTTTCAAATAATCTGTTTACCCCTGCAGCTAAGGAGCCCATTAGCAAGTGTTCTCGTTTCTAATTTCCCATCGTGCCGTGTCCCGCAGACCTTGCTGTGTTTATTTGGAGAAGCAGAACAAAATTGTTTGTATAATTAGATCTGCTACAAGGGCTGCCCTTGAAGGGTCCCCAGCAGGAAGCTTTCGCTTGCAAAAGGCCCCCGCCGCCACGGACCCCAGCCCCAGCCTGCAGCACCGTGCGGGGTGGCCAACAACAACACCGTCCCACTGGGATGGGTGCGGGGTGGCTGTGGGGGCCAGATGTGTTCCCTGCCTGCCTGCTGCCTGCCTGTGACTGTACAGACCCGCATTGTTCTGGGCTGCCCTCAGCAAACCAGGCAAGCTGCAGGTAGGGTTTTTCCCGAGGGATGAAGCCAAGGGCTGGGCTGGCTGCCCGCTCCCATCCCTGCCTGCTGGGAGAGTGTCAGGGCTGCAGGGTGGGCAGCAGTATTGAGGGGCAGGACTGGGCTCCCATGGAATGGCCACCAGCTGCCTGTCTCCAGTAGCCTGGTGGTCAAGCTCCCCATGCATCCCACCCGGCTGGGAGGTGGCTTCCCACCAGCATGGCCATGGCCCCGAAATAGGTTGTTTTCCAGCTGTGATGGTGTGGGGAGTCTTCCTCCTTCCCCAGCTGCTTCCCTGTGGCCAGGGGTCTGGGCAGAGCTGCCCTGCTCCCACTGAACCATCATGGAGCCACAGATGCTCTCCCTGCTCCCCAGGCACTGGCTCCAGCAGCACCACGATGAGTGAGGAGCACTGTGACGTGTTTCCAGTGGTGCAGAGATGCTTGACAGATTCCTCATGCTCTTCCTGTGACCCTGTTACAAGCTTGAAAAGATGGATATTTTTGTAGGAGAAGTTGTGAGCAGTGAATAGGTAAATCAGGTGTGAAGGAGGCAAGCTCGGGGCCAGGCAGCCCAAGCAGACACCTAAGATCTACTTATATTTTGAATCCAGGTTCAAAAAGTATTTTAGTGAAAAACGGAATTTTTTTTGTTGTTGCCAACAATTTCAGCATGTTTTTGGTAAATGAAATAAAGTGCTTGAAAAGGCATACTTACAGAAAAGATTCTGCATGTTAAAAATTCTGGTTAGAAAAAAAAATTATCATTAAGAATATATTCCCTGAAAAAATTGGAAACTTTTTCCTAAGAAACAATTACTTCAGTGATAAAAAGAACACATTTTTATTCTCTGTGGGGTAGAAAAATAGCCAAGCAATTGCCCCCAGCATAACAGCTCATCCTGGGCTGCTGCAAACCTTCTTGAGTTGCCAGGCCAGAGCCAGCCGGGCCAGGGTGCACCGCTGCCGGCCCATCTGCCTCTGCAAAGTGGGGACGGGGATGCTGCAAACACAGGAGAGGAGAAAGGTGGGCAGCATTTCGCTCCCAGTAACTTGTCTTCTCTTCCTCTGGAAGTGTTGCTAACTGCACCGCTGTAGGCTTAACCAAGGAAAAAAGAGGCTGCACAATCATTTATTTTTTTTGCAGAAAAATGAAAAAATATTGCTGCAGAAATGGAAAATATTGTCCTTGTGGTGCAAGGTTTCACAGCTGGTTCATTGTCTATTGTTAAGAGGTGACTGACCCTGACAAGGAGCCACAACAGGCAGGCACATATGAAAGCACAGCTGAGGTGTCCAAGAGATGCTCTGCCAGTGTTCAGCACATTTCACTGCATCATCTCAGATCACCTGATTTCAAACACTTCCTAAAAACCACAAAGAAATAAAAAGGATCTCTGGGCTCAGTGTGGATGACAAATTGCAGCATTGTCAATGCTCAGACGCTCAAAACACACCATTTCCAATGTGAGTGTCCCCTGAGCTGTGGCAGAGAGTGACTGCCACACCCCGGCATGCCCACCGCAGCAGCTGCCAGGCTCTCACTGGGCACGGGCTCTGCCTCGTGGGACTAAGCCCACCCCAGAGCATCCTGCGTGGGAGCCACCATTCCTGCTCACAGGGTTGTCCCCAGGGGCTGCTGGCAGGGCTGGAGCTGCCAGAGACCCCCAGAGCATCAAGCTCCTTGAGGGCTGGAGATGTGACTGGAGGGAGCAAGAGCCCTTCAGGACCAAACCTCTTCTCCTGTTTTCTCTCTTCCTCCCTTGAGGTGGGTGGAAAGCAGAGGCCACGTGAACAATTTAATGGAGCAGAACTTGGCTTTAATCTGTTCCCATAAATGTTTACGATCCCCTAATTATTAACATTTAATGCTGTATTAATTCATTGATGGGCTTTCATTTTTGTTTTTAATGGCTCGGCAATTTCTGCTCTCCCCCTTTGCTCTTTTGTTCTTGAAAGGAAGAAGAGGCGGCAGTACGCAGCTGGGTGTGACGGGATGGGATGGCTTTGCCTCCTCCACTCCTTTTCCAGGGATGAAGGAGCCAGGGACCCGCAGCCTTTCTTCCCTACACTGGGGAGGAGGGCTGGAAGAGAGAAAGGACCCTGCAGCCGTGGCAAGGGTCCCTGTGGCTGGGACCCCTCCTTGCTGAGGGGGCAAAATGGGACTGGAAATGCTTGCAAGCTTCGGGCCAAGCTGGCGACATGGTGGAAACTGCAGAGGGGGAACCTTGAAGAAAAACCCCTGGGACGGAGTGCACGCATGGTTTTTTAAATACTGTTTATTTGAAGTGTCCTGCTGAAATGCTTCCCGCATTGCCCAGCTCACACGCGTCCCTCCCGCCACCCCTCATCCATTTCTCCACTGGCTGTTTATTTAAGTGTCCTGAAAACTTTATCTGGAAATCAGTTCCCTTCTCTTCGCCTTGTCTGCCTTTCCACTTTCTTTTCCTCCCATTCATCACTTTGAAAAATGACCCGTTCTCTCTCCCTCACTGGATGCCTCCTCCTCATCCCCATGCTGCCCGGCGGTGGGCAGCTCTCTGACAGCAAGGGCTGCCTGCTAATTAATGGTGCTCCTCTAAGGAAGTCACAACTACATCCCCAGGGTGACAGATGGTCCTTCTCACACCAGGACACACCGTGGTCCCTGGGGCATTGCTGTGGTGCTGGCAGAGTGGGGCAGCTGGGGATGGCAGAGGGAAGTGCCTTGTCCTGTCCATCTCATGGGGACCACAGTGATGGGGAGAGGGGAGAGATGGGCTTGCAAGAGACCCTGGCGTGGCGTTTCTCCCGTCCTGGGCTTGGGTGCTGGTCTTTGCTGAGCATCCTCTCACCTGGCTGGATGCTGCAGCTTCCTACATCGTGAGAATTTGCCAGGAAAAAAAAAATAAATCAATTAACTAAACCTAAACCCTGAAACAATTATTTGTCCACTTCCCAACCTCATTTGGGAACCATAAAAACACACACTTATTTTAGGCTGACGTGCGAATGCACATGCTGTCTGCGTTTCCATGACTAATTTCATCTGCACACAGAAGCCCCCTCCCCTTTACCCTTTCCCACCTACATCTGTTCCCCACACTCCAGGCCTGGCCAGCAAAGCAGGGGAAAAAAAGCAGAAAAAAAAGGAGAGGAAGATGGGGAAATGCACAAAAGCTGTGGAAAAAATGTGTGGTGCGAGTTGGAAATTTCATTTTCTATCTAGGGCTCTGTCACCTCGATGTGCAAGCTCTGCTCTGTAAAACTGGGATTATCAGCTCTGGCATGCTGGAGCTGCCCCCAAGCCTTGCTGGCCCACGCCTGGCCGCCCCCTCCCTGCCCGCCAACCCGGCACCTTCCTCCCGACATGAGCTCACTTGCAAATTCAAGCCTTTGCCGTGAAGGCTGGGTGCTGTGGTAGTGCAGGGGGCATCCCCTCCTTGCTCCAGTTCGCTGTGATATTCACCTGGAAAAAAGTGCCGTAAAGCCTGACCCATGCTGGCGCCTTGCTCCATGCTGTAGGAGCTGCAGGCACTGGTGTGGTGGCCTGTCCCTGCGCCTGGCACTGCCTTCCAGCTGGGTTTTCCAGGCCCTGAATGGAAAATCCCATGTGGGTCTGTGCTCATGCCTCGGTCCTGGGGGATGATGGAGGACGGTGAAGCTCTGGCAGCCCTCGGTATCCAGCCAAATCTTCACCTGCTTTTCTTTGTGGCTGGCCCCAAAAGCGAGGGGGCTGCCTGCTCACACCCTTGTTCTTCCACAAAGAGCCCAGGTATAATTTCACAGTGAACAGCAAACACCTTTCACCACAGCCCTCACAGTGCTCTCCTCCCTGCGCTCCCTGGGCTAATCCTGAGAGCTAACCGCTCTTCTCTGCTAAACCTCTTTTCCAGGCACACATCGGTCATGGCATTAGCTATAACCGCATCCTGCCAGCGTCAGCTGGACAGCGTGGTGCTCAGGGAAGATGGGTACTGGGGCTGTTTCATTCCCATGGTTAGGCTCCTAAATTATATAAAATAATAGTCTCTAAAGGAATTATTTTTAAAAAGCTGTAAAAATCACTGTGTGAATTGCTTTTGCACTTGAAAGGGAGCAGAGCTGGAGCATCGGGGTACAGGCTACTGAGCATCTGCATGGTGAGCAGCTCAGATGAGTATGCTGCACCAGGGACCGGGGATCAGGGCTGGGAACAAGGACCAGGGACAAGGACCAAGGACCAGAGTGAGGTGGGGGGACAGCTCCTGCAGCACAGCAACTTGTGTGCATGGGTGCGGGTGTGCTCAAGTGTGGTGGTACCCCAGCTCAGGGCTCGATGACAGGGTGAGATTTCCTCTCCTGCCTCCCTGCCCTCCAGGAGCTCCCCATCCATCATCAGTCATTTCTGGAAAGCAGCCTCCCTGAGGCCAGCTGCTCCTGGGACGTTCAGTAAATACAGGCAAAGGCGCAGCCTTCAAGGTGAGGGGCAGTGTCAGATCCCTGCCAAAGATACCCTGTGTTTGGAAATGTTTTCCTTTCCCTTGATCATACTTTGGTTCTTTAACTGTGTTTTTCCTGCAGTTTTTCTTTATGTCAGCAATTAATCTATTGATCCTAATAAGGAAGCATGAATTTCCTTGGGAAGAAAGTCAACAGTTGTGTCAAATGCAAACTGAGCAGGAGCACATGTGGGATGCGAGGGGCTGGGGTCTGGAGGATTTGTTGGGCAGGCAGGGAGGATGCTGCCATGAGCACAGAAACCACTTGTGGAATGGATGTGACCACGGAGGTTATGACTTGGCATTACTATGCAGTAGGTTTTTAGGAATGCAGGTAGCTACTTACATAGTTGCTCACCTATTAGTGTCATTCTATTAATGTATTTTTGTAGCTATTGATTAAACAGGCCCCTACAGATGGAAAATTTTAGGATCGGCTGGCAGCCACTCTCACTGCCCACTCTGTGCAGGCAGCACTTGCAGCAGAACACCCTGGCAGGGAAGGCTGCTGTGACATCTGGGACTCTAGCTGTTTTCTTTACAGTTTTAAAAAAATAATTTTAATTGCTGTTAGGCAAAGTTTTATGCAGGGCAGCAGGGAACTGTGTTTTATCTGGTTCATCCCTGCTGCTCCCACCCCAGCAGTCAGTCAGAGGGCAGCCAGGGACAGGGCAGGACAAGACCTCCCAGCTGCTCAGCTTGTCCTCCCGGGAGAGGCTGAGCCATTCCCCATCCAGCCCCCTCTCATCTATCAGATAGCTCTACCTGGGCTGTTCACACCTCTTTTCCTTTCTAGTCTTTTATCTCTGGCTGGTTTAGTCTCCCTTGGGATGCCTGGGTTTTCCAGCTGTGACTTGTCTATGACTCCTCTACCCACCCTGGCGTGGAGGCAGGTTGAAGAGGAGGCAAAACCATGGCTGCTTTGTGGAGCTCTGATCTGAGGCTTTGCCATGGGGAAGGACTTCCCCTGCCTCCCTCCTGACGGCTCTTGGAGAGGTAAATTTGGCCAGTGGAGCCCCAGAAGCCTCACCTGGAATGAACCCTGCCCACAGCATCACCTCTGATGGCTGCGAGAGGAAATGAAAGCTCAGTCTGTGGCAGGATGCAAAAGAGGAAGGAGTGTGGCACTTGGTGCTTGAAGAAAATAAGCTCAGTTACAGAGCAGCTTTGGAAATCACAGCTTAGCCTTTGCTTAAGGAGAACAGAAAAATCCCCATCACTGCGATCCTCACAAAGGAGCCCCAGTAAATGGCACTCACCTGCCCCACAGCAGGGAAAGCCCCCAGGCAGGGTGGGCACAGTGGGGGATGCCAGCCTCAGCCAGCCTCTCTCTCCAGACAGAGAACACGTTACATTTCCAAGGTCTCAAGAAGGGCTCGAGTGGTGGGAGAGTGGAACAAGGAAAGCGAGCACTGGTGGGCTGGCTGGCGTCAGGCTCTCCTGCCAGCTCCCCAGCATCCCTGCCAGCCCAGGCAGCGCTGACAATGCCGGGCTGTGAGGCACAGATGCAGCCACTCGAGCCTGCCGCCCAGCTCCTTCAGCCTCCGCACAAGCCCTTGGTGAAAAATGCTGATACCAAGTTTGATACCAAGTCAGCTTCAATGGGAAGATTATTTGCAAGTCTTCTCCTGGCAGCAGCAACAGCAGCGGCAGTAGCAACAACAACAGTCTCTCTGCAAAGAGCTGAAAAGCTGCCAGGCAGATTTTCAAGTGAAAAGATGGCAATAAAAGGAAATTCACCATTACACAGCCCCCTCCGCATCTCACCAAGCAGCTGCAGCAAATCCTGGTGCTTTTGTTTTTATCTTTGCTGAGCTCTGTGCCCATTTCTTGTATCCTGAGTCCGCTACCTCTTAATTTTCTTTAAAAGCTGCAGCAGCGGGGAGGGACGGCAGCTGGGATCCTTTCTCCAAGTCACACTCCAGCACGTGGCTGGGGGAGTGGGATTGGACGTGCACAGGAGCCACTGAGAATGGAACAGCTTGGAGCAACCCCCCACCCCAGAAGGGTTTAGACCCCTTTTCCCGGGTGTGTGAGATGCTCTGCCTTGGCTTTCTTGTCAGAGTAAATGTCTTCTCATCTCTCTAGCACACCCATTTTCATCGAAAGTTAAGGTCCTTGTAATGATTAAATCATGAGAACTAACAAGCCTTCCCACTAAGGTAACAGGACAGCAGTTAATACATTAGAAATGCTTAAGAGCAGTGGGTGGGATAGAAATACAGTTTTACCTGTATCTCTTACAGGGAGGCTAATGGGAAAGCAGAAGGATGCTATCCACTCTCGCAGATGGCACGTGGAGGCAAACTGAGGGCATCCCTGGAGGGGGCATGTCCTGGGTAGGCAGGGAAAGGAATGGAAAGGACCTCACCAGGTGCTGCCCGGTCCCTTCCCTTCCTTGGAACAGGGTTTGTTCCCAGCAAAACCCATAAAGGGACAAGTTTCCTTGAGTTCTTGTGCAATGAGGCTGCCAGGGCTGTGCTCAGACGGTGATACCATACACCAGTGGAGCAGGGCAGCTGGGGAATGTCCTCTGGTTTGCAGAAAAGTATTTATCTGCTTAAGTGCCCCTTCAGTGCACATGGGTGTGAGCTGAGCCCCCCTCCCTGGTTTTAGTTTTTACCTGACAAGACTTACTGAATCCCCCACCGTGTGCTTAGCGGGGCGGGGGGGGGGGGGGGAACGTGGCACCAATGTGCCATGTCCAGGGTGCTTTAGAAAATATAAACATTTGATTAGGTGTACCAGTCCCTATCTTTTCTTGTGATGTAAAAACAAGTGAAAGGTGTCTGGGGAGCATTTAGGAGGATGAAAGATGTACGTGCTAACAGAAAAGGCTTCCTATATAGGACAGAATTAACATGAGGAACTTGGCACATGAGTGAGATGGGGAGCAGGGCAGAAGTCACAGGGGAATTAGCAGTTTGCTGGGGTGATGGAAACACCTGTCACCCACCAGAGAGGAGGCACAGATGCTGAGCATGTATGAGGGAAAACCTGCATTTCCGTGGCAAGGGAACCCCCTCATTTTAGCTTGTTTTTTTCCTGAAAACAGTGTGCTGGAAATTTGCTTTTCAGAAATGCTAAAGTGTTGGTGATAACTTGATACATTTCAACATTCCCCTAGCAGAAAGGTTTAGTTTCTTTAGTTTTGTCACCACTGCCTCCTGAGCCCATCTCTGCTGCCCACTGGGGCAGGGGGTGCTGGCAAGCTGCTGCTCAGCAAAGACCCAAATCTTTAATATGGGACTTGCCGTGCTCTTGTCGAGGCATCTGACACTGGATGCTGCAGAAGATTGTCTTTGCTCCCTGCTCATAGCATAGCTGGGCTGTGGCACTGGTGGGGGTCCCCTGACCTGACATCCCTCTGTCACAGCTTATCCTCTGGGAAAAGGTACCCGCTGCTCTGCAGCAGCATCACACTGCTGCTACCAGTGACGGGAGGCCTGAGCAGCTCCTTCTTGAGAGCCTGGGCCATTTTCAGGCAGATCCCTTGGTATGCTGGTTAGGATCCCCAGGCTAAAATTGGGGTGATCCTATAAAGAAGGATAGAGAGCGAACCCGGTTCAAATGAAAGCACTTGTGGCTATGAACCTGGCAAACAGCATTTGGAGCTCTGTAGCAAAAACAAAACAGACCCAGACGGCACATATTTTCTTTCCTTTGAAAGAGAAAACACAAAGTTAGAGGATTTAAACCCTTTTTTCTTTTTTTAGAGGAATTAAAACAAAAATTCACATCTGGAATGACAACTCCTAACTCTGCCCCATACCCCCCAAATTAATCAGGCCCTGTAATGGAAATGCTGACAGACTCATAACTCCAACCTTTCAAACACAGATCTGGTATTAAACTGCCCCTACAGCCCTCTAAGGAGCAGCACTCGAGCGACAGCATTTTGCAAGCACTAAAGAAGATGCAGGCAGTGCGGTGTGATGGCTGGTGATGGAGGGCTTATCCCCTCTGCTCGTCTGAAGTCACTGTCTGCTCCTTCTTCAGCATGGGGCTGCTTCTTCACATGGCATGGGGCTGCACCGAACCCCAGGCACTCTGGGACCCTCAGATCCCCCTCCCCAGGGGGAACACGCACAGCTCAGCTTGCATGGCTGCTGCATCCCCCTGCAGTCCCTCACAGCCTCTCCTGCTGTGCCAGTGCACTGCCTGGTCACACTGGTGTTGTCCCAGTCCCCATGCTGTGCCCACCCACTCTGCTCTCAACAGCTCTCCTGGGACAGCAAGGGATCCTACTGCACCACACCACACCACACCACTGCAATGAGCTTGTGTGTCGGGGCTTTTGGGAAATCCTGCCGTCCGGGGCTCAGCATGCACTGGCTGCAGTAAGCCTGACATGTTCATGTCCTTCAAAGCTGCTGGTCCTTTGCAATTGTTTAAACTTTGGTAGCATTAGTGTACAAGCTGTAAAAATAGAGCCTGATGCCAAGAGACCCATCTAACACGTCTTTGAACTTTATGTCAGCCTGACGGCAGCTGCAGGTCTTTCCTCTGTTGCCTCCCTGGGGCAGCTCAATCCTCGGGTGACCCAGCGGGTGTGGGGAGTGGGGGGCTCATTGCCCAAGTGGGAAGTGTCAGGACGGGGACATGGATTCAGCAATCTGCAGCCTGCGATGCATCTCAGGCAGAGGCAGGGTGGAGGTGAGCGCAGCCTGGGGCACCCTGCCTGCAGGCAGGAGCTGGCTGAAGGCTGGATTTGGGGCAGGAGGGAAGGGGGGATGCCTGGGAAAGGAGGATATGGGAGGGTGAGGACTGGACAAAAGCTCTGGCAATGGCTAGTGTTGGTTGCAGAAAGTTGCTTGCATGGATTCTCCAGCAAACAGCTTGGCTTTTACTGTGCCAGGGGAGCTCCTCACCCCTGTGACAGGTTTTCTGAGCTGCTGATCTGTTGCAGATGGGAACTTCTGTCAGGGGAGGGGAAAGTGTGATGGGCAGGGGCTCAGGTTTTACCTCTCTCCCTAGAGCAGGCTCCTGACCATGCTGACCAGCACCTCATGCATTTGTGACAGTGACTCTAGGATGATGGTTGGTGTGTGTCTGGATCACAGCTCAGAGGGAAGAGCTTGGGGGAAAATGTGGACACCTGGGCAGAGGACAAGCAGAGGCAGGAGTCTTGGTGGGTGCTGGAGGTGCCAGCAGCTCTGGTACTGTGGTGAGGTAGTGGAAAAGGCAGTGTGGGAAGTGCCTGGGCAGCGTGGGCTGGCAACAGCCATCCTGCCCCATGCATTCAGCTCTAGGATTGGGTAAAACAGCCCCAGCCTCCCAGCAGACTGACTCGGGACTGGAATGTGATGTGCAGTTCTCACATACTCCTTAATAATGTGGGGCTTTGCCAAACAGTCCTTGTCACTGGAGCCAGCACGGTAACATCGTCGCCTGCGGCTTCAGGGACACCAGCGGTCCCTGCACAGCCCGCAGCCCGCCAGGCAAGCAGCCCGGCCAGGGAGAGGGGCTGGAAATAGAAAGCTCTATTGTTTTCCCACCTGTCCATGTTACAAAGGGCCAAATGGATTTTCATGAAATGTTATTAAAAAATGAAAAGGGTTTGGCTTCCGGGCCGAGGCCCCATTTGCCAAATCAGCCCCAGGCAAAGTTTTATGACTAAGTATGTAATAAAACCCTTTGAAAGAGGGGCTTATAACTGAAGTCTCTATAGACCCTCTCCACTCAAGGGCAGCACATGGTGGATTGCAATGAGTTCATATCCTGCTCGGTCCTCTTCTGAAGGCATTTTTCCATGACAGGGACAAAATGACCCTCTAGACAGATGCATCGCTCCCTGCAGTGTTACAGCTCTGCCTTCACTGGTAGCATCCTGCTGGGAGGTGTTGTGGTGGGCTCCCCAGCAGGGACCCTTCCTCTCTAGGGGAGCACAGCTGGGATGAGCATCGAGGGAGTGGGCGCAGAGGGGACAGTGCTCCAGACACATGCCAGGACAGACCAGCTCTGAACAAGACCTGTGCTTGGAGCGTGGGAAAGGAGCTTGTGTGCCTGGTGGCTGGCTAGGACGGTGCCTGGAGCTTCAGCCCTGCAGGGCCACTGCTTGCAAGCCGATGCGCAAGCCTCTGGAGGGCTCAAAAGGCATTTCTGAAGGTTTGTCCAAGGGTTGAAAATGTGTAAGCACGGAACAGTTTGGGAAGGTCCTCAGGGAGTGAACTTGAAGAGGGCCAGCTGAATAATAGATCGATGTGAGTGTCATATATATTGTGGATGGCACACATGCGCTCCCCACAAACGTGCTCCAGCTGCACAGAATTTTTATGTGCAAATCTTAGCTTTGAAAAATTTGTAAATAATGTTCTCATTATTTTGCTAACTCTAATTAGGACAAAGGGGGAAGAAATTTAAGTATTTAGGCTGACTCCCAGGGAAACTTCACAGAGCAGAGTAACCCCATAGACTTCAGAACAGTATCCTAAAGGGAGCGATGGAAGCCCTAAGCCATTTATATTTAGACTGGAGGAAGCCCCGGAGATTAATGCACAGGCCTGTATTGGCCCACCGAGGGTAGGTGAGAAGACAAAAAGGCCTTTTTCACTTCTCCCCATGGCATCGCAGTGAAGGACTACAGGGCAGACTGCAGATTCCTCTTCCCTGCGATACGTCGCTCCTCGGGCTGGAATCTTGTGCTCCAGTCTTTTGTGATCAGGGTTTAAATTGGTGTTTAACAAGATCACTACGGCAGAGTAATGAGACATCACTTTAGTGCTGCAAATACCAATCTGTAGTTAAAAACTGTATGTGTCAATTGATGGCTTTGTTTCCACAGTTGTCTTGTTAGCTGTCAATCACCTGGCTAAGCAAGCCTTTCGCACAGATAGATGTAATGTGAGGGATGTAAGTGTAAGTGACTGGGTTATGTATGTTATTTGAAGTTAATTACAGTGGAAGAATGACAGGAGCTGGTGTTGGACAATGTGCCTTGGACTGAAGCCCGCAGGAGACGTCAGCAGCCGGAGGGGCAGGTTTGTGCAAACATCCTGGGTGAAGGCTGGCTGGGGCTGGGGGCTGCGAAGCGGGGACTCAGCCCCGAGAGCCCGCAGGGTTCCCTGGGGACCTGGCTGGGCTCAGCCATGTCACAGTTTGCTCCTCAGAGTGGCTGGATAAGCCTGGTGGGTTTTGTCTTTTGCATGGTGTCTGACAAATGAGTCCTCCAGCTTTTCTTACCTTCTCCCTTGCCTGCAGAAATAGTCTGGTAGTGGGTGGCAAAGGGAGCCATGAATGTCTGCAAACCCTGTGCCCCACAGCAAATAGGTTCTCAGAGAGGAAACAGAGCAACCACCGTATAACACCAGGCAGATGGAGAGGAGCAATGCGAATACATCGGCTGTTGGCAAAGCTCTGACCTTGCTGATGATATGCTGATATATGGGTTTACCTTTCTCATCCAATGTTTCGATAGGTGTCCTTTTAGCACTGTGTCATATCACAGATGAGTGCTAGGAGTGTGGCGGTTCTGGGGATGGAGGGAGAGGGGTGGCCATAAGGCAGGAATGCAGGCCACGGCAATGGAGGGGCTTTAGCACTCCACTTGTGTCTAGCCAGAAAAATTGTGTGTGGGACAAAAGGCAGCAAATCCTGTGAGGGAGAGCAGGTGGGGTGTGTGCAAGAAGAGCTGAAACCAGCCCTGCATGAGGGGAGCAAGGGGGCCTTGTGGGCTCTCTGCAGTAACCTTCCCCCTGGAAAAGGGAGCAGCTAAGGCTGATCCCAAAATGGAAATCCTTTCCTATGAAAAATGCTCTGTTTTTCTAATAATAGAACACATTCCTGAAATTGGGTGAAATGTCATTGGTTTCCTCGACATCCCTCATCTTTCAGTGACTTAGAAGTACCAGACAATCTGTAATGAACACACATGTCATGCCCAGGCTGTGGGGAGCTGCCAGCATGTGGCATTTATTTAGTTACTGTAAGGGAAGGCAGAGAATTTAAGCTTTGCTGCTAACAATTCACCATGCATGAATGTCTGGAAAAAAATCCAACCCAACTTCCTATTCCTAAGTCTGGAAAATATAGTCCAAGAACCCTGTCCTGTGCTCAGCTGGGAGCCCCCGACATCCACACAGGCAAGACCCCCAGCACATCTCAAGGGTTCTGAACCATGGTTCTTGGGGCTGGTCAGTGAAACACAAACTCCTGAGGCCCTCCAGTACGTAGGAAAAAATCTCACATAAACGCCCCTACATAGGCACTTTGTCTCCTGCACCAGCTATCACAGCCTTGCTGCTGCTGCAGATCTTGACTGACTTTTGGCCCAATACATGTGGGAAAAGAGAGGGTCAAAGAAAATGGTATCTCCTTCTCCTCCCTTTCCTCCTTCTCCTTCTCCTTCTCCTTCTCCTTCTCCTTCTCCTTCTCCTTCTTTCTTTTCCCTAACCCACTGGAAAATGCATTGGTGTATGGTTGGGAAATCCTATGGATGAGCTGATGGTGGATCCTGTAGATGAGCTGACAACCATGCTTGTGAAGACAGCTGCATGGGTTCAGTGTGTGGGAGGGTGGCTGCATTGGCTAACTAGCCCCAGTAAACACTAGCAGAGGAGAGGGTACGCGATGAAGTACTGCTCCCTCCATCCCTGTTCTCTCTCCCCTGGGCTCGCACACACACAGAGCACGGGATGATGCCTGGATGTGCCCAGCCCGGAGCCTGGGTGCTACCTCCTGCCTTGGCTGGCCCCGTGCTCGGAGCAGGCATTCCACTGCCAGCCTGGCAGATCCCAGCCCCAGGCTGGCACAGCCATTTGTCAGTGCTGGGAAAAAAAAATATTGCTAATTCTGCAGAGACATCAGAGTAGACATGTAGAGTCCCAGGAATGAAAGGATTAGAATTTCAGCAAACCTGCTTGCATAGAAAAAAACCCAACCCCCTTGCTAAAAAATGAGTGCATTTTTTAAAACCATCTGATCACTTTGGTAGGATTCTTGGAGGATTTTTGGGCCTGCCTGAGCAATCCATTGTGCGGCTTGAAGGAGATGTCCCCATCGTTGTGGACCTCAGGCTCCTTGAGCAACCGTTCAGCACTTCTCACCCATGATGGGGCCCTGTGAAAATGTTTTGAGAAGCAAAAGCAGAAGACACTTCATCTCTCTAACCCCAAAAATGCGTGGAAAGAAATTACTGTGTTATGATCAAACTGGCAGGGGATAGCAATTCTGCTTCTCAACAATTTCAAGAGCTTGAAATTGATTGTTTTTTCTGCTGGAAACAAAATCTGACCTCCTGTAAGGTCTTGCAGAATGGCATAGTGTTGAAACATCCATTTCCAAATCAGAGAACTGGGGTTTTCATTTCTGAGCATCTGCCTCCCTCTCTCTGTTTGGAGGTGACTGCAGAGTCCTTGACCTAACCTGTTGAAAATGGCAACGAAATCAATGCGTCTCCACAAGAGTGCTCACTTCTCATGAAATCCTGTGTTTAGACAAAAATAGACTTGATCAAGAAACACTCCCACCAGTTTATCCTGGCTTCTCCAGCACTTGCTGAGCCGATTGACAGGCTGCAGCAGAGCAAGGATGTGGCACCCCATCCTAAAAGGTGAAAGGGATGATTTTGTTTTCCTTGTGCTAGGACAGGTGGGAAGGGCAGCTCTGTGCTCCATGGGGCTTACAGCCAGGCTGCCGGAAGGGCAAGCACAGGCATGGAGAGTCCATGCTCACATGTGGGGATGCTGGGCAGGCTGGTGTGAATGATCTTGGGGAGGCATTGCTCCCCCCAGACCCAAGTTCATGCAGGCTACTGTTTTCCTGGTGGATGTTGGAATGCAGCACCCATGGGGTGAGAGGCCAGTGAAATGAAATGAAAACCGCATGGACTCGAGTGGGTGATAGATGTCACTGTGCAATGCCTCTGCTGTGCAGAGCCGGGCAGCTTGGAGACTCTTGCACTAAGCTCAGCATCCTTGAAACACCTGCACCAGCATGCACGGGTGTTGGCGTGCAACAAAGACCAGCCAGGAGCAAACATCCCCCTTGGTGGTGACCCTGCAGCACTCAGTCCTTAATCCCCATCAGAGGATGCGGCACAAGTGAGTTGGGGGGATGGCTCTGGCAGGGTCGGGTGGGTGGTCTGAAGCTGGTGACACTGATGGGGTTGGATGGGGTCAAAGCAGCCAGTGCTGGCCATGCAGGGGACTCCTACAAGGAGCTGGCAGCCCTGGAGCCCTGGCATTGTGCTGGAGCCCATGCAGAGGAGAGGGGGCAAGTCTGGAGGAGAGATGTGTAATTCCCCCGACTCACATGTCCCTGAGGAGGGGTGCAGGTGTGGGCACGTGGGTCTGTTCATGCTGAGGTGGGCAGTCCCACTTCGTGAGCTGTGGGAGAAGGGAAGCGAGTGTTTGGAATTGTTTGGCGCAGAAGGGAATGAGCTGAAGACAATGTCAAGCTCTGTAAATATTTAGCAGATGAATGAGAGCAGGGGTTTGAAACGTTAGACAGCTGAGAAATGGCTGTTTTAATAATTCTCTTGATACATTAAAACTCAGGGCAAGGGGGTGGGGAGCAGGTCAGGGCAGGAGGGGAGTTGTTTAGAGATTCTGGGCTTGAGAAGCTGTCCCAGGCTGAGATTGAGCTTCAGCTGGTGAGCCTGGGCCTTCACCCTTGGGGACGAGGATGAGGAGCAAAGCACACCTTGCCTACCAGGATGCTGGGGCAGCCCTGCAGGACCTGGGCCCAGGGGTCTGCAGCTCTCTGCTGTCTCCCACAGTCACGCTGTGTGCAGCGCTGGTTTTAGGGAGGACACATGAGAGGCAGAGGCAGAGCAGTCCCTTGGCAGACCAGGGCTGCTCTGTGGAAGCTGTCAGAGTAATGTAATTGTAGGACAAGAGCAGAATTGTGAGCTGACTGGTGACTGCAGACCAGCTTGCTGATCCTGCCTTTGCCACTTCTCTTTAGACTTAGCGATGCATAAGGGGAAAAGACCCAACTCTCATTGTTCAGACTTAAAATTCATCCTGTAGTCAAGCACAGCAGGATTTTGCCAGTCAGGCTCAGGTTGTGCCACTCCTGACATTCAGATCTCCCTGTTTTCTCAGTTAAGCATCTAAAGCTCTGGGTTGAAGGAATGCAGGACCAGACTAGCCCTCGCCTTGCAATCCTCCCTCTGCATCTACTTGGAGCCATGCCTGGGTTAGGACATGGGTCTGACTCACTGCTTTCGGTGAAGCACAATCAGCTTCTGGCAGGGAATACCCGAAGTCGTAATGCTGGGGCTTGGCAGGTGAGCTTGGGGGAAGCTAAACTTCAAGTAGTTTGCTTTCAGATGTGTTTGCAAGTTTGGAGCCTGCACGTAGAGTTGATTAATTGCTGGGGATTTTGGAAGGTTTTTTGTTGTTGGTTTTTTTTTTTTTTTTTTAATAGTGTTATTTTAAACAAAACTTTGCAGTTCCCCTTTAAAGGAGACATCTGGGCTCAATGTGGCGGGGGGGGGGGAGAAGCAGTGAGAGTAGAGATGATCACAGGGAGAAGTATGCACAGGAAAAACACTGTCACTACAGGGAATTCATGAGGCAGCTCTCCTCTTTGCCAAGCCAGAGTCTGTTTGCAAGGCTCAGCCCCAGCACAGGGCATGCCCACCCTCCTGGCCATGGCTGTGCCCTAGCCAGCTCTTTGCACCACCCGGGGGGCTCAGCAGGATGGGGGGGGCTCTTTTGCTAGGGACCCACTAGGATCTTGGCCCCTGTTTTGCTGTAGGGAGGTGAGCTGAGGTGAGATCCTGCTTCTCTGTGGCTTCCAGGCTTAAACATTTCAGAGATAAAAAACCATAATGGCACTTATGAATAGTTGTGCTACGGATTCACCAGGAACTCGTGTTACTGCCAGGTAGGCAAACAGGAGAAAAATATGAGAGAGATAAACCTTCCTGCCTCAGCTCCTAAAGCATCATCTGACTCCCTGGAGCTGTGTGGAAATATCTCATCCGTGTAAGTTGCCCCATCAATGATCTTTATGGGTTGTCTCAGGTCTTCCCTGCAGCATCTGGTAGGGGGTTGGGAGGGATAGGTGTTTAGACTAAGCACAGCTCTGGTCTGGGCCTTTATGGTTGTTCTTAGGCTCCTGTATTATCTGGGCTTTGGGGCAAGTTGAAGCACAACCGAGACAGAGGAATAAAGCAAGGCTTTTTTATTTATTTGTCTTTTAATGCTCTGCCATATTCACCTTTCAGGAAATTTCTGTCTGCCTCCAAGTGGCAAGCTTCTTTCCTGGGCTCTGCACACCGGCTCCACATGGTTTCATTTTCCTCACCAGCAATAATAAATCTGTTAGTGAAAGCATCTGCTGGAGGTGTCTGCTCTCCCATAGAAAAGCCTCCATGGCCTGCACAGGATGTCCATGTCGACAGCTTACAAATCCTGCTCCTGCGCCAGCCTGGGAGGCGAGGGGCTGGGCTGGAGGCCCCAGGATGGGGCTGCCTTCCCTGCTGGGATGCCTGTTCAAATGCATCGGCAGAGGGTTCCTTTCAGGGGGAAAAAATTCCTCCAGTTAACTTTGTTACAGCCTGGTCTGCTCTGCCCAGGCTGCTGGGAGCTCCAGCTGAGGCCACCGAGGGCTGGCATTGCCCTTAGCTGGGGGACAAGGTGATGTCCTCACCTGGGTACTGCAGGAGCAAGCACGAACCTGCAGCCAGCACAGCAGCCAAAAGCTTCCTTGGGAGCTAAAGCCAATCACCTAACTTTGTGCCATCAGCTGCAAGGTCTCCAAAGCCAGTCTTCCCCAAAGAGGGGAAAGCAGAAAACATTGCCGGGTTCTCATTTTGGCTAATGTCTCTGCTCCAGCAGTGAGAAACATGTATTTTCAGTTAATTGAAAGCTGAGATTAATTCTTGACCCCATGACTCTGGGAGATGGCACTTTAATAAAGCTGATAAATAAAAGCTTTCTGATAAGAATTGCTTTTATAAAATGCAACACAATTGTTTTCCTTCCCTCCCCGTGCCCCCCCAGGCTCAGGTGTAGCCTGAGAGTGCCTCAGGGCAAAGACAGGTAATGAAACAAGTAGGCTTGTTGGTTTTTCCCACAGCAGAAATTGCCTGTGGTTTGCACTGAGACTGGCAGGTGCTCTGAACTGAGGCTCCGGCTTTACAAAGGACTCTCTGGACTTGAAGAAAACATGGTTACACTTTATTCATGTAGACCTTGTTGATATCTCATGAAAATTGTTTTGGCTGTACTCATGGTTAAATCTGGAAGTACTGACAGATGAGGGTAAATACTTTCCTTATGCCAAGCAAAGGCTGGAAATCTTTGGACTGTCAAACCTCAGCTCTTAGCTCCCCCTCCGACCCAGCCTCTGGCAAAGGCAGCGCAGGGGTTTGCTGGGCTGTAACTGTGTGTTCTGCATCAGCATCCCCAGCCCCGAAGGGCTTTGCCTGGGCAGCAGGGTGGCTCCTCAGGTCTCCACTTCTGGCAAGGGGGGTCCTCACCTGCAGCATCCCATGATAAAAGCAGCTCTATGGGTGCCTCACTTCGGGGGTGGCAGGATGGTGATGACCAAGCAGCAATGCCATGGCTTTCCCATGGGAGCTGGGCACAGCTTCTCCTGGCTGCAGGTCGAGCCCAGTGCTCAGCGATACACAGCTCTGACTGCCTTTGTCCCCTCCTCCTCTTCCTCCTCTTCCTCCTCCCAGCTGGTGCTTTCTGCCCAACCACTGCTCTTTTTTCCAGGCTCTCCCAGCTGTCCCCTTTCCCAAATCTACGCCTGTATTACAGCTGAGCTTCTGCTGGGACGCTCACGGAGAGCTGACTTTACAAGGCAGCCCATGGCATTATCCTTCCCTCTGCTCTGGGTTTTTATCAATCTTGTATAACCAGAGAGCTTTTCTGGGAAAAGGAGCTATTTTTATTTTACTTCTTATAATAACCTGAGCACATTTCTGCTGGCATTAAACAAATTCCACATGGAAGATAATTAACGTGGCACAAGAGCTGTGCCGGGAACTATACAGACACACCAAAGGAATGAGGCTATTGCCCTGAAGATGTCTTGGAGCTGGAAAATGTTCACCAACAAGAAAAACCATC
Organism: Falco rusticolus; assembly: GCF_015220075.1. Taxonomy (NCBI): domain Eukaryota; kingdom Metazoa; phylum Chordata; class Aves; order Falconiformes; family Falconidae; genus Falco; species Falco rusticolus. The sequence continues at coordinate 23,253,566 of NC_051200.1, read as the reverse complement.
ATCATCAGTTTTTAAAGGTATTTGTCCTGCCTTGTAGCAGGAGAGTGAAGGAGAGAATCAATACTTCAGGGGACTATTTTATCCATCTCTGCAGATACACAGGATCACAGACGTGATTCAGCAGCCCAGCTCCACACAGATGAACCCAAAACAGAACTTAAGGTCTCCTAAGACCCCTGGCTCAGTGTCCCTCCAGTGCTGCTGGGGTGTGTGTGTGAGCAGAACAGTTGTTCCTGGGGACAATGAATCCTGCTGTCCCTGTCCCCACTGCTGCGCTTGTGGACAGATAAGCAGCAGATAGGAGAAGTTGTTTTCCAAAGCACAAATCAATATTTATTATAATGAAAAGGAGAGAGATTGATATCAGGAAGGGTGATAATAATAATAAACCCCCCCCCAACAAAACCCCCTAAGTCTAAATTTATTATTTGTATGTATGGTCCAGGATGAAATAAAAAATCCCCAAACACAGCCTTTGTTGATTTCTTTTGCTTTGTAGAAACAGATTCCTCTGATATTCTCTCTTAGATTTTCCCAGGCACCCTGCTGAGATTTTGATGTTCGACTTGCATCAAGAATATTGAGTATGAAATCTAAACATTATTTCTGGTGACAGCTGATGGAGACACAGTGAGGGGTACTGGGGGGCACACAGGGGGCTCATACTGTACCTGGGGGAGCAGGAACACCTGGATGAAGAACAGGGACACGGGGACCACAGAGACACGAAGTCATGGGTGTCTTTGGGTAGGGCAGAGCATCATGCAGATCCATATTTTGAACTATCTTTAAGGTTGTCTTTATTATTTTAGGGTTGCAAACATCAGAAGCCCAAGTCCTGGGCTCTGTTACCAGCTTTGCCATCAACCCACTGGACAGGAACTGTTTTGTGAGGAGGTAGGAGCCCATCAGTTAAAGGATGGTAGGAGAGAGGGAGGAATGAGTTGTGGAGCCGTTTCCTTCTCCAGGTTGTACCTGGTGTCCCTTCCTTGGGCCAGGGTGGGTGGCTGGGAATAATGTTTGGCTGTCAAAGCAGTAATAATGTAAAGCCAAACTGTTTTCATGTTAAGACCCATCAGAACCAGACTTGGGATTCTTCTGCTGGTCTGATGGCTTGTGCTTGGGTGTTATTAATGTGTGAACAACAGACAGGTTCACCCAGCTGTTACGTTGCATGGCCACTTCCCAGACCCAGCTCGGGCAGAGTGCTTTCCTGAATCTGGACCTGGTAAGGCAAGAGGGCTGCTGATGGAGAGCAGTTTTGGGAAGTGGTTCTTTCCCCAAAATCTAAGGGACCATCACAAACCTGAGCACCTTCTCACCAATGGTGGCTTCTTAGAGTGTAACTTCTCTGATTACATTCGCAGAATACCCATGCTTAAAGCATAATTATATGAAATCAAGCATTTTGGTACATGTGAATCTGCTCGTAGGGTAAAGATGAGGGAGCATATGTAGAGCTTTGCTTCATCAGCTACTGGAAGGCTCCTAGATGTGAGGGTGAAGGAAAGACCCCATGTCAGACCGGGCAGCGCTGTAAAGGAGACCCCTATATAGGAGGCAGCAGCTTTCTGGGTAATCTGTTGGGGAAGATGGGGAAACTCAGAGGCAGAAGGAACAAGGCAGCCCTTGGGACAGTGTTGTGGGAATGGGACTGAGAGGATGCTTGGGTAAGTCACTGTCACTGTGCTGGTTCCCTGAGCTCCTGCTCCCCAAATTCCTGCTCTTTGCACCAGTCAGCAGTGAGGGGGAGCAGGGACCAGTCAGGAAGGAGATGCCTGCTTAATAAGGCAAGCATTAGCGAGAATGAAAAGCTTTCTGATTAATCAGTAAGTAAAATTGCCGTTCATTGTATCTCCACAATTCTTGTCTGTCTGTAATGGCAGCCATTAACTAATTGATTCTTCTGGGTACTGTACCTGGGTCTCTTCTGGTGCTGTTTTCGGTGACTCACTTGCTATCTCCTGTTGCCTGTCTTGTAGGTACTGATTTAGTTGTGTCCAGCCTTTCCAGCAGTGCTTCTGAAAATAAACAGTATTTCAGCATCAGGAACCTCACAGCTCATCAAGGCTGGGATTTGGGTCCAACTCTGGAACGAACATGCTGATAAGTGGCACTTTCGGATGATTCAATTAGCCGCCCTCCCACCCCATCCAGCCATTACCATGGCTTCCCATCACTGTGCTTCCTTGCTGGCTTCCTTCAGGCCAGGTTACCAGGAGGGGTTTCCCCACCGCCCCCCTGGTCCCAGCTTCTCTCCTCTCCAGATTCCCCAAACAGGCCTGTAACTGCACTTCATGGCAGCATTTCTTCCTTTGCATATTTCAACCCCATTTAATTTACTCTTCTGAAATGCTTTAAAGCTCTGGAGTTTGCTCCTTCAAAGAACTTGAAGCTCTCCTCTCTTTTGCAAAGATTAATTATAGCTTCAAACACCCGCAGTAACTTTCTTCAATTACTGTATTCCTGCTCAGAAACTTCTGGAGGATTAAAAGTTCCCCTGCCTTTTGCTTGACAATATCTTGCATTGAGCTGGGCCCTCACTCCACCAGCAGCTGCAGCTGCAAGCTCCATAAAGCCAGGTTAATCTGATTAAAAACCTGCAGTGTAAAGAGAGGGGGTATTTTATTGCCTTGCAATGATCCTAGCCCATGTACAGTTTTCAAGTGGAAAGGGTTATTTTCCTGCAATCTTGAAGTAGATCTAGAAGTCAAATGCTTTATTCCTGCTCACACATCATCACTTAGGTGCCAATTTTTGCTCTTCATCTCATAAGTCACAGCTTCTCCAGGACAGGCAGTATTGCGGCAGGAGGTAAATGGTTCAAGATGTGAAGAGTTGATCTGGGGACTTCTGCACTAGAAGCTGGTAGGGGAAGGTGCATGGCACATCAGCATCATGGAACCATCTCCTCCAGATGCTCTTCAGGGAAGAGCTGGCATTTATGTTCATTACAAAAGATGATGCCACTGATCTGAACGAGGCACAGATCTATTGAGTTAGAAATCTCTGTTCTTACGTGGTCCTTTTCTGGTATCATTGCACAAATCACTCTGAGTTATCCCGCCAGGCTGACTGCAAGTTCCACGGCAACCAGCTCCACAGTACACCTGAGCAGAGGTTTGAAAATCCAATGTTTTCCCAACTAGCTGTTTGTTTCCCCAGTAACAGAAGTGGCTGCCAAGCCCTGCACTGGGGAGGGGAACTAGAGATGAAGTGAACCCATGGAGCCGGGCTCATGGCTGCCTGTCCCTTCTCCACAGGGAGAGGACCTGCCTGGCACTGGGAGGCTTCCCAATGGGATGTGGGGCATGGCTGATGGCTGCGGTTTAGTGGTGGCCAGAAGGAGGACCTACTTCAGAGCAAACCAGACTGTCAAGGGATGGAGGTGGTGATGAAGAAGACTCATCAAGGGAATGAAATCCAAAGGGCCAGAGCAGACAGACTTGCAGTGTCTGGGGCAAGCCAGGACTGATGTCTCCTGCTTTCATCCAGACCTCGGGTGTGCAGAAATCTCAGGGGTCACCCATGTGGGTCAAAGTCTCCTTCCCATGACGAGGCCAGGCCAGAGTCTTGGTACCTGCCAAACAGGGTCCCCAGTGTGGGACCAGCCTCTTCCTCAGTCAGCTCCGCCAAAGCTCCGTGCAGCAGAGGCAGAGGTGGTGGCCAGCATGCCCTGACACGAGGGCAATCCTCCACTGGCCCCTACAGCCAAAATCCCATGGGAGGTGCCCTCTTTACATGTATGTTTAGTCACCTTTGTGGGCGCAGCCAGGCTCACTGAAGGTGACTTGGGGCACGCTTCCCACCGGGATGCGGCTCTGCCCCTCCCCACTGCCTGTGGGAGGAGGGAGAACAAACCAAGGCACCTCCTGGGCTGGAGCCCACTGCCTGCTTGGGTGACTTCTCACTTTCACAGGGGTGAATCTGAAGTGCACAACATACTTCTTCCCCACCCAGGCACTGAAATAGTTCTGGAATTAATTGATTGATATTTGCAGAGACAGCAAGATAGTAACACTGAATGGCAAACTGCTTGTTTCTCTCCCTCTTTTATTTTTTTTATTTCTGCAAAGTTAAAGCAATATTCCGTGAACTTTCCCCAGAGGATGAACCACTGAGTCATTTGGGTTGGTTGGTTTGGGCTGTGTGGCCCAGCACATAATTTGTGCTGTGAAGAAGGACCCCCAAGCTGTTTCTGGTGAAGGGAGGGTGAAATTTATATCATCTCAATGAACTGATTCTCTTATCTTCATTGTCTGCTCAACATCTAATGAACTAATGAAATATGCAACAATTCAGCTATAAAACAGACCTCACTTTTAAATTAGCACTAATTAGAGATAATTATCTTGGCTGGTTTGATGTTTCTATGTAATGAGCTCTGGTTTTCTTTTGTTAAGAATTGGTGTGGTCAAATATATGAAACAACACTGAATTTCCACAAATGCCTTTTATTCCTGACTTATTTGAACATCTCCAAGAGGTCCGCTCTCCCTTTTGATGCCGTTCCATTTGGCTGTCTTGTTGATGCCCTTTCTTGACAGTGGGGAGGGATGTAGTGTAACAGCCAGGCAAAAACATTGCAGTTCTTGCAGCCCTTGCCCTTGCATCCCCTGTTCTTGCTCCGCCCCCCCCCCCCCCCAAAGTTCAGGACTGGGGAAGGGATAGGACCAATGCACAGCTTCTGCTGGCAGGATGAAGAAGGAAGGGGGGGGGAACAACGTTTAGAGTGATGCTGTTTGTCTTCCCAAGTCCCCATTACCTATGACAAAGCCTGGCTGTCCTGAGGGTGGCTTAGCACCTGCCTGCGATGGAATTGGTGAATGAATTCCTTCAGCTTTTGCTTTGCCTGTTAATCTGTCTTTATCTCAGCCCAGGAGTTTTCTCACTTCTATCCTTCTGATTTTTTCCCACATCTCACTGGGAGAAGAGCAATGGCTTTGCTGGCTGGGGTTAAACCACAACACTGTCCTATAATCAGTGATTTGCCATGGATCTCCCATGTTTCAGGGGAATTTTAACAGCCTGGCTAGTGACAAATTTCCAGGGCAAAACCCTGTAATGTGTGATAAAATTGCACATCTCTATCACAGAGCAAGGCACCCTTTCTTCCCATTCCCATAACTGGGGGAGCTGCAGGGCCGTGCAGGACATGAGGCAGGACAGCACAGCATCACGGGGCCACCTAGTCAGCCCTGGGCTGCTGCCTGCATCCTGCCAAATAATTCTGTCAGCGCCTGTTTTATGGGCCCAAAATGGGAAAAAGCAAAAGGTATTCTCTGCATTTTGTTAGTGAGGAATAGGCATGAGTTGTAAAATGGCTCTCACCTGTTCCCTGCTAACAAACACACATGTCCACCCCCCAGGTCCCCCTCTCCCCACGGCATGGCCAAGCTGGTGCTCAGCTGGGGCTGCGCTTCCCTGCCCATCTCAGCACAGGGAGAGCAGCAAACACAGTGTGCTTTCCCATCACTTAATTGGAGCGATGCCATGGGGTCCCCTGGCACCCGACAGCGGGCCAGCGGTGGCAGGCAGCCAAGGTAATTATGGCTGAACGGTCCTCTCCAAGTCCCCAAAGAGTCTTTACAAATCATTGGGTAACGGCTATAGTTCAAGAGAGCATGGTCTTTGGGGAGCTGGTGTAATTACTGAGATGTTTAAGCCCTCTCTGGCAGTGCTTGGTCATGCTTCCCCTCACTGCCATGCTGATAGGGAGGGGTGGCAGGCAGGTACCCACTGCATGCACCAGGATGGGCACAACCCACCCACCACTGGTGCTGCAGCGCACCCCAGGGCAGGGGCAATGGGAAGCAGCTGGGGGTCAAACACCGGCTGGGGGCTGCCATCCCTGCCAGAGCTACAAAAGCAGCAGTGGGGCAGCCCTGGAGGGCTTTGGGCTGGGGAGGGAGTGGAGGGGCTCGAACATGGGGCTTGGCCACTCACCACCTTGCACCCCACTGGCACAACACCTCCCTCCATTAACAGTAATTATTTCCCTTTCATTATGATTAACACTTGGAGGTTGTGCTGGATCAGGTATTGGCTTTTACTAAACATGTGTGTGTTTACAAACACACACATATATCTATATATCATCTCACATATATACCTAGAGATTTTTCTGCACACACATGCTTCCCAGGCTTTCTTTCTAACCCAGTATGGGCCCAGAACAGAACCAGCGCTCAGGGGATGCTCATTTGTGGCTGGTGGGAAGAACGCAAAGCCAAGGGGCTGGCTTCCTTCCTGGTAAAACAAAGGCAGTGGAGCTCATGGTAATTTATATCTGCTGGCCCTTCCTCTTGTGTTAGCTTGGCCCTGGGCTCCCCAAGGCATGAAAAGGTCTCATAAATTCCTAAAGCTGACAGAGGGCTGTTCGGCTTTGCTGGATCCTGCAGAAACTGAATGTGCCATCTAAGGTAGTACCGCATACCCCGTGGCTACAGAAAAATGATCCAGGCTAGATTTCCATTAAACCACTCAGCAAGCAAGAGTGAATGATGTGGGGCTGTCCAGAGCAAATCGCAGGGCTCCAAGAGGCAGTCAGGGCTCTGCAGAGCAGGTCTGCAGTGCTTGTAAAGAGAAGAGGATTTTGCAGCTTCTTATACTACACAGACTAAGGGGGCGGGGGCTGCAGGAACCCCTGGGACAAACTCATGTGCAGCAGTGAGCGCAAGATGAAGCTCATTGCATGTGTCTCAAATGCAAACCTCACTGCTCTCATTCAAGGAGACCACAGCAACTTGAGATGAGAGAGCACACAAGCCCTGAGGCCATGAGGCACCTTATGAGAAGTACATGCACTTACGAGAGGAACAAGACCCCGCAGGGTAAAGCAAAGCAAAGCAGAAAGCCTTAGGCTGCTCAGAGGCTGCGCACAAACCCACTATTTCCTCTGCCCCTTAAGTCCTCAGCAAAACAGCAAAGACAAGACTTGGAGCAGCCTGACCTGTTCTTTCCTGGGCAGGAGGATAAGCAGTGGTCTAGCAGATGTACAAGTTTCAGGCAACGAGAAAGCAAGGGCATCAGAAACATCACCGAAAGCAGCAGAAGGCTCAGACTGCAACAGCTTCTTCTTTTGCTCAGCATTGCAGATGGATGCTTTCTGCCATCTGACCCAGCAGTCACACCAGTCACCTCCATATTCCCTGTCACACAGAGCTGGATTTGCAACAACAGGTTTCTGAAAGAATCAAAATGCAACAGTTCCTACACCCTCTGGAATTGCTCCCCACATACAACTGGACTTGACATGAGCTCTGAACTCCTCCGAGTACCCCTTCCGCAGCCATCATGAGTAAGCCTGGCTGGGGGGAACCAAGGGAAGATGCTTTGTCTCATGACCATAGCATCTACCCACACCTCTGCTGGCTACCAGAAGGGGATAAGTGCAGACTACAACTAAAGCTTTTTTTTGGGTCAGTGAAAATCCTGCAAGTCCAAACTTTCCACCTTTATCAGTTTTGCCCCATCCCTGGCACTGACCAATGCCCAGGTACCAGCCAGTGCAGAGGAGCCATTGCAGAGCAGCAGTAGTCAGCAGAGAACAGCATCCCTGGTGGCTCAGGCAGAGGCTGGGCAGCCCTGGCAGAGACCAACCTGGGGGGGCCATGCTCAGCCCCGCTCCCCCTCCTGGGCCTCCTGAGGTCACAGGCCTGGTTTCTACCTGAACATTATTTTTTTTTTTAAACAATCTCCAATGTGATATATGAAAGGGGGTGAGGCAAACCCTCCTCCAGGATCTGCTTTGTCATCTACAGACTGATGCAGGGCAGTCCCCAAGTGACCATCTGAAGTGAAGGCCAAGGAGCTTCAGACAACCTCAAGCTGGAGACTGTCACAGGCTGCTCCAAACGCTGTAGTGCCTCCGTCCCAGCATGTCAGAGCCAGGGCTGCAGCTTCTCCCCACCACCAAGCAGCCCGTCTCCCACCCAGGCAGCTGGGACCCCAGAGCCCCAAAGGGAGGGCAAGCAGTGAAGTCACACTCCTTCCCTTTCTTGCCTGTGAGACATCTTTGCTGTTGTCACCAGACATGTAAGGGTAAGTGAGAACCTGCACTAGTCTCCTGGGAATGGTCAGGATTGTCTGTCATTGTTTTTCAAGCTTTTTGGAGAACAGCTTTTTCCTCTTGGGAGCAAAGTCAACAGTCCTGCTATCTTTGGGATCTCTGCCTCTAAAGACAGGGATTTTACTTTTCAAAATGAAAAACAAAGCACCATCTGCAGGCATGGTAATTGCTTCCAATGCAATCTGAGCTGTGGATAATATGAGAAGTTTAAGGCACCTTTTGGAGTCCCCTCTCCACCACCCAGCCCCACCTGTAGCATCTTCCCACCATCAAAGCTCACAGGCAAACCCAGGAGGACCCACAGCTGGAGTCAGACACCTGTGAGTGACCCTCTCCCTGCTCAACCCCAGGCAGGAGCAGGCTGGGCTATGCCTATCCCTGTCCCTGGGAATACCTCTTCTTCAGACCTCAGCATCTCCAAGGGAAGTGCGTCCACCATCACCGGGCCCTCCAGACACCCCCAGCAAAAGGTTTAATACTGCTGGCACAAACATGCCAAAGTCACCTGCTTTGAGAAGAAGTTGTTCTCTTCAGCTGGTTTTCCAGGAGGGATACATCTCAAAGGCTAAACTAAAAACACTTTGCTCAAAAAAAAAAAGGTAACTAAAACCTGATGGGGTCATATGACAACAACTCCAATAATGAGACTGGCTGGGGACAGGACACCTGTTTCTTTCAGACCACAAGCTTTACATTGGAGTGATGCCCCAAAGAGTGATGGTTTTCCATAGACATGCTCTCACCAACACTTTTTGGTCACTGCCAGCTCTTCCTGCCACCTGGGCAGCCCCTCGCTGCCCTGTCACAGTATCTGGCTGGGCAGAAAAGGGATGTAGTAGCCACCCACCTGCTTTTCCCTCCTCAGAACAAAGGTACAAGTGTCACCTGCAGCCATAACCAGTAGTAAATCAATGCTGGTTTGTGTGATGCCTCTGCTGCTGTCAGTGCTGATGGGCCCCTTGTTGGGATTTGCATTTCAGAAGGATCCTGCAGCCAGGTGCAATGTTGCACTTCTCCTATGCTTGTCACATTTGCATCCAGCTTATGGCGTGGAGCATCATTTCCATCCCTCCTTGCCCACTGGGTTTGGTTGTACTGGCCTTGTTTGTCCCTTAACATGCTGCATCAGTGCTTTGCTGTTCCCTTGCTCTGCTTCCCAGCTCTACTCCCCTTGCCACCTGATGGTATAAAGTGACCCCTCCACGGCTGTAGGGAGACTTGCAGGAATTTAACCCACTGGGTCTGTCTCTGATAGCAGGAGATAGGAACTAAACGTGACTGTCTTCACAGCACCTGCAGGTCCTGTTTCAAGGCTGGCAAAGCAGTAACTGATGCCAAGCAATGAAAATCCATTCCAGAGTTTTAGTGACAAAATAATCAAAAAGAAAACTTAGGCACAGGTGCTTCCTCATCCTGTTGCTTCTTCCATGACAGAAGATTTCTAGAGGCTTTAGTGCCCCACAAAAAGGTCTGCCCTGCCTATCTGCCCCAGCAGCAACTTGTCTAGGCAGGAACATCCCACCTAGCTCTACATACTCACCTGGCACAGTCCCTCTCCTTGCATTAGGGCTCTGTAATCAAGCCTGCCCTCAGAGCGGAAAAACTGGCAGGTCTCCTGCTTCTAGTAAACAAGCCATGAGCTCAACCCGTCCCCCCACCACACATGCTCACTGCTGCATCCATCTTCCCTGATCACTTGGCACATTTTCTCCTAACCAACGGGCGATTTGATTTTGTGGAAGCGGAGGGAACTGTTTTCTTAGATGATTGTACCTTGAATAGCCCAGCTCAAAGGGAAGGTTTCTATCCAGGAGAATAATCTTACTCCCCCAGGCCTGCCTCGAGCACAGCAATGCTATCCAGCAGTTTCCTTTGGCATCAAAGCTGAAAGCGGGCACATCACCCAGAGTTAACAACATCACAGCAGCATGGATATTCACCTCTCGCAGAGTGATAGGAAGCGGAATTGATTGCAAGAGATCAGACACCAAGACTCTCATTAACTTCTGCTAACACCTGAGTGGCTGACAGACGCTTGCCTTTTTGGATTATCTTCTGCACATTTCCAGCCAGTGGCCCTGGGTCCTCTCCAGTCCCTGCTTACTTAATAACAGCCAGTGTTACCAGAGCAATGGCTCAGACCCAGCATCCAACCCCTGGAGCATATCTGAGCAACACTGCAGCACTGCTCCATGACGTGCCTCCCATATGCATCCCCCTGTGCCCTGCTATCCATAGCAGGATGCTCTCTTCCCCCTCCTCAGGAAACCTTGCCATCCAAACAGCTGGAAAAGCTGAAGCAGCCTGAGCCCAGCTGTCCTGGTGATGATGATGTCAGGCTGAATTTGCACACAGCTGGCAGAGGTTCTCTAAGGCATGACCTTCCTGGACATGCTGGAGCATCTGATGTTAGGAGGTAATGGGTAAAATGCCCCCGGACACAGACACACAGATAGCCGTGCCTTCTGCACGAAGCCCGGACTGCAGAGCAAGCCTGCCAAGGGGTGCAGTGCACTTCCAAGAAGAAGAGTGCTAAGGAGTAGCTCCTGGCTTCCACACCAGCTTGCCACTTTCGGGGCCACAGCAATTTACACAGCATCTGAAATTCCAGGTTTCTCCACCCAGGACCCCCCGGCTGGCTATGAGCTGGTGCACCCTTTCAAGCCCACCCCACAGCACTGGTGGGCTATGAGTTCAGAGCTCAGGGCTGCAACACCCAAACAGGAAGGAGCTTTAAAGTACAGAGGAGGAGGAGGCAAGAACAGAGCAGGACATGGGGAGCACAGACCTGGTTTGCAAGGAAGAGCACAAGCACAGCATCACTGCTTCAGCCCCAGCACACAACCGGTGAGCCAGGCTATTTCCAGCCCCGCTGCACAGCACCCTCCTGCCTCACCTCTGAAAGCGGTAGCACAACCTTTTGGGAACATGGCAGGTGCTCTTTAATCTCCCTCACAGACAGCTTTGCTGACAAGAAGCTCTTTTTTCCCCTCAAAACCTTTTGTCTTGTCTTTTGTTCTGGTTGGGTTTGATATCCCTCTCCCTGCTGTCACAGCTGCTCCGGGCTCCTCTCCACCTGCCCTGTCACAGCCACCTTTAAGAGGAGCAGCAGCAGGTTAACCTCATTAAGAGCCTCACACCTCCCTCCTCTCTGCCTTCCCTACTCTTCTGAAGCCAGGTTATGATTACAGGGCACCCTTGAAAGGCAAACTAATACAGCCTGCAAAGAGGAAGATGCTCTGTGCAGCCAGTGCATCCCTCTGGGAAGAAAGCAAGACAAGAAGAAGGTGCTGGAATATCATAAGAGGGTGATGGATTTTCATTATCCTAACCAAGAGCTGCCTGCTTTTAAGAAAAAAGCATCAAATTAGTATCTTTTAAACAACAGCAGAAAGGAGACACAGCAAGTTCCTCTTTCCTCGTTCACAACATCTGTCTCAGATAGTCCTGCTAATTTCAAGTTACTACAAACTCCTTTAATTCCCTGCCAGAGCTTTAAAAAAAAAAAAAAAAAACACAGGCTAGCCAGCTCCACAGCCCTGAATTAAACATGCAAGTGAGCAATGAGAACAAAAATTTAAAAATGAAAGGTCAGGCTGTGTTTCACAATGCACACAAGCTACTGCCCAGCAGGAAGGAAGATGGGGAGACAGATCGCTCTATGGAAGCACCCCCACCCCTCCCAAACCCCTGGGTCTCCAGGGAGTAACAGGACATGGGAGCACATGGGGAATAAATGGTGAAAAGCCACCCTCCTCCATACTCCCCAGCACAGTACCTGCGGGGCACAAAGCCAAGCCTGGCAGAGCAAGAGCCTTGGTGCGGTGCATCCCCCTGCACACCACAGCTCAGGGTCAAAGATGCACTGGTCTTGCCCAGGCTAGCTTAGCCAGACCTCCCAGTCTCCCTCAGTCCCAGCAACCACAGCAACTGTCTGGGTCTCCCTTTTCTAGAGACCCACTCTACACCCACTCACATGTAAGTAGTCCCAGCTGGTCCCAGGCATGTCTCAGCAGGAGGTTTTAATCTCCTAATTGGTATCTCCTAATGGAAAAGCATTTAGATACTGATGCTCTCAGGAGGTTCTTCTCCCATGAAACAGCTTACAACAGTGTGTGTTGGCAGTGTTTGTGCCATCTTGTGCAGTGCAGATCAGGCTGTCCCCATCCCTGCCAGTGGGGCTGGTCCAGGGGAGAAGCAGGACCCGTGTTCCTGGGGAGCGGAGCACACGAGAGGCTGGCGTGAGGGCTTTGAGGGGCAGAGCAGGATTCTGATTTCATTCACAGGTAGCACAAAGCTGCAGTAATGCTAAGGACAGTGGTGAGGGGGGAAAGGAACTGAGATCAGGTGGAGTCTGGTGGAGTTTAGGTCTGAATGCTCTCCAAGTCTCATGGTTCATCAGGGTGGCTGAGAAGCAGGACACAAAACAGGGAAATGACCAAACTTTGACAGAAAATGCACCTGCAGAAATATTCCCCCGGTCCCTACCCTTTCTCATCTGTCTGGGAGCAGAAGCAAAAGCTGAAAAATATAGGGGGACCCAAAGCTCCTCTAAATCAGCATTATTGACTAAATTTACACTGATTTATGCCTGTGAAAGATCTGGCTGGGGGGGAAAAGCTGCGCTTTCTGTTTCTGGACAGGAGCAAACTGAAGAAAAGCACAACCAGAAAGGCTGAAGTGGAACAACTGATTCTTTGAAGATCCCCACCGCACTCTGGACGTGGAGCCCCTTGGAAGAGCTGCCCCCGGCAGCAGTAGCTCAGGGCCCTGCAAGCAGAAACCTTCCTCACCTCCACAAACACACCATGTCCCTTCCTATATCTGGGATCTGAGGCTTAAATAAATATGCGACTATGTAAATAAATACCAAGTGTGTAGCTTGAGAGGCAGGTTAATGGCTGGGGAAGCCAGGCTTGACCTTGGTGACATTTCAAATTAGTTCTGCTGCGCTGGGCTGGTGCTTTGAAGAGATTCGTGCTTGGGTCGGACGTGGAAAGAAATGTTAAAATTCATCATGTGAAGGGACTCTTCGGAGCTTCCTTCCTCATGGGGAGAGACCTCTGCCTCCTCCAGCATCCTGGGGCAAATGTCTGGCTGGGCCCAGGAGATGCTGTGGAAGGTGGGCAGCTCTGGGATGGGCACACAGGAGGAGATGCTGGGGGCGGTGGGCAGCTCCGAGGTGGGCACACACATTGCTCTTGCCCTAATATAGCTTCCAGAGACACGGGGATAGGCAGGCCAAGAGCAGGCGCAGAGCATCACCCTGGGACCTCAGCCCCATGGTGGCTGCCAAGCTGGCATGGCTGGATCCTCTCCTGCCTCAGGTGGATCACTTGGGCATTGGGGCAAGTGTGTAATATATCCTCACATGCATGTTATATAGAGAGATGCTTGCATGTGTATGTAATATATATAGATACAGATGCATGCACAGAGATAAAATTCATTAGAAATGGGCAGAGAATATATTACTAGTGCTTAATACATGCACTGAAAGGCAAGTAGATGGCAGAAAAGAATACATTACAAGAACAAAAGGGGTCATTTGTACAGGTCTAACTCGGCCCTCTCGTGAGCGTGTGTCATGATACAGGTTTTAATTACCTGAACCTGTGCTGGCCTTCCCGCAGGGTCACATCTCTGACACCGGAGCAGCCTTCTGCCAGGGCACTCCTCAGCTCTCAGGCGTGAGGCACATTAATTCCTCGGTGAACTTATACAACAATTTTTAATATGGAAGAAAAAATGTTTCCTGCTCACCCTGGGGAATGGCTGAAATTTTCCAATGGAAGTTCAGGAGAGGTTGGTATATCTGTGAGCTGAACTTGCTCCCGGTGTGGAGCTGCTGTCTGGTCCGGCTGTCTCGCTCTCTGGTTGGATACTCTTGGTGACGAGGATGCCCTGCGGAGCCAGTGGGACCCCTGCATGGGGATGCTCTGCACACCCAACCATGGCTGCTGGCTTTGCCTGGGAGAGCTGGCCACAGTCGTCCCCACCGGATCCTGGCCCTGACAGGTACCTGCCATGCTAATGAGGATGCTGTAATGAGTGTGAAGCCAGATGGCATCACCGAGATCACCCAGTGAGCGCCGGCCCCAGGCAAATTAACCTATTTTTAACAGCCACAAACTGCCCATTGCTGGCTCATCCTGCTCCCCCTCGAAACCTTCCCTTCCTTAAGCCTTGATGTATTTGTTTTCCTTCCTCATTAAGAGACTCTCACCAGAGGTGGGTGAATGGAGAAACACTGGCAGGGTTTGCTTCTCTGGCAGCGTCCCAACACAGAGCTGCCCCTCCAGCCCACTGCCAGTGACTGGGCTCCAGCACTGGATGGGGATGGGGTCCTCTCCCTGTCACCACCTGCCCTGGGGCTGCTGGGAATGGGGACATAGAGCAACAATTTCCCATCCCTGTCTGTCCGTCTCTGTGGCTCCAGAGAGGAGACAACATGCAGACCTGGGGATGGCTCTGTCCCTTCTGTTTGGTTTTTGGTACTGAGTGAGGATGCAGGAGATGGTGCCCATTGCAAGGAGGGGCTGGATTAATCTCACCTGCAAGGATTGCTCAGGGGAATTGCCCCTGCCCCCAGTGAGGTCTGTGCCACCACTCCTGTATGCCTGGTGCCACTGCTTGTCACTGTGCTGGGAGGTGGCATGGTGGCAGAGCCATGTGAACTTGTGACAGAGGGTGGGAAAGGGAGAGACAAGACCCTTCATTCCTTTCCACGGGAGGAAAACTTTCTGCCTGTTTTGAATGACTGTGCAGGAAGATGCTGCAGGACCTCAGGGTGTGCGGGGGATCAGGCTCCCAAGGTTTCCAGGCTCTGTGGAGGACTGGGAAGATGTATTTGGATAATTTTGGCTGGTAGAGTGACTCAGTCTTTCGACAGCCCTCCAAGACCTTTGCCACTCCACCTAAACAGGAATTATTTCATCCTCTCAGAATGGCTTAAGTACTAATAAAAGGCATTAAAAATTAATTTTCCACGCTGTCTATTGGTGTTTCTTCCATCCCTGGAACACGCTTAACAAGCAGAACTGATAAGCAAAACCCAGACAAAGTCCTCCATGCTAATGCCCACCCTCCCCCCTCCCTCCCAGGCACGCTCCCCAACCCCAGTGTTCATCATTAGGGGGTTGCTGTGAAATTATTAACATTCCATCTTCCTCCCTTTCTTAAAAAAAAAAAAAAAAAGGAAAGATTTTGTTGGCAGCTTGGTGATTTGCTACGGGTGTCAGGCCTGCTTCTCTCTCTCTTCATGTCAAATAACATATGCAAAGGAAATTTATACGCATGCACACAAGCATTGCTGTATACAGCGGTCCTTTGCCAGCCAACAAGACCTTCTTCCATCTTCAGGCAGCCAGGAGGGAGGTTTCTGAGCTGTGAGCTGTGGGAGAGCAAGGAAGTGAAAGGAATGGGAGCAGAAGCAGCTGGGGATCAGACAGGGGCTGCAACCCCACCAGGGTCAGCAGGCCAGCCTGCTCTGTGTGGGGTTTTATTAGGGCTGATGGCAGCTCCTCCTTTGGGTCAGGAACTGTCCAAAAAGGACGTTTTAATCCCTTCTGCTGGCTGATGGTGCTTTTATCAGCACGCAGGTGGCTGTTGCCAGCTGGGGTGAGGGTCTGGAGCATGAGGTTGCTGAGACTGGGGTGTAGTGAGACCCCCTGAGCCTTCCAGAACCTGCAAGCAGGTAAAGCAAGTTGTAAAAAAACCTGCTTTTTCCCTGGTGTGGGGTTGGAGAGAGGCTTTAGGCTTTATACCCGAGATCCTGCAGAGGGCAGGCGTTGAAATCGTCCCTTGCAGCCAGCAAACCCTCTGCCAAACCAGCCTTGCGGAGGCCCGAAGCGAAGCATCGCTGCAAAGCATCCCTGCCTGGATCAGGTCTGCCTCCAGCAAGCGGCAGCGGGGTGAGCTGGGCAGGGCCTCCTGCTCTGTGGCCTGGAGAGGTTCTTCAGGGTCACTCCAATGAGGCTGTCACTGAGGGACTTGCTGCTGAGCAAGATTTCTCCTAAACTGGGGGTGAACAAGCCCTGGCTGAGACAGGAGGTCCTGGCCAAGATTTGGGATCCCAGGTCCATCTCAGGGCAAGGTATGATGGAGGGATATTTGGCAGAGGGACCATCAGATCATAAAAGAAAATACGTGGACCCTGCAGTGACCCTGCAAAGCGGCGTGTGGTCCTGCCTCACTGCACGGGTACCTGTCCCAGTGAAATACCCTGAGCTGGGTGCAGGGGCTGCTCTGGGGGGTTGGCGGGGCTGCTGTCCCTGCAGAGATGGGGGCACCAGCCCGGGAAAGGCACTGGTGCCCCATTCCCATCCAGCACTGCTGCTGTGCCTGCTTCATTTGCCTCGGATCCACCCAATTACAGCTAATTAGCTTTTCTGCCATAAAACCCTAAGGAGACAATGGAGAAAAGCCTCCTGCCTTTGACAGTAATGAAGTTAAATAGATATTTATTTATCCTTTTATTAGTCAAACCAATTATAATTTTACGCTTGAAATAGCTAATTTTAAAATGTGATGTCGAAGCATATGTATATACCAACGTAATATATAGCCAGACCTGGCCTATAACAATCCTGCCTCATTAACAGCATGGCTAAGTTGGTATTTAAATATAGTCTAATGCACCCATTCATAAAATGATAATTAAAACTACGCTGAAATGCAGCTATTAAGACAGATCCTGGTTATTTATAGGTTCTGTTTTTAGTTTCAAATGATAAAATCCCAAGTAATTGCTTGGATTGGTGAAGTTTTGCTTCCCCTGGTGCTTTGACCTGCTGTGGCTGGGAAAGCAGAGGCTGGCATTTCTCATCGAACATGCCATCCATCCGGGCAACCACGGGAAGGCTGTGGATAGACCCACACCAGGCTGAGCCAGCAAAATTCTCTGCAGAAGAGAGGAGCCCAGCAAGTCACCCAAGCACAGGCACACTTTCCCTCTTCCAGCAAGGTAAGCAATGTCCACCAGGCATCTCCAGAGAGTTTATGTCAAACAGCAGGAAGAGGAGAAAAGCTGCTGCAGGTTGCAAAGCAAACACACGGGGAGTGGGGCCCCTAAAGAACACTGGAGAGAAGCCTGTGGACACACACTGTGTCGTCTGGGTGCCCATGCCTTGGAAATAAGAGAACTGGTAATTAAGCCACCCTGGTCCCAAGTATTTGAAAATGCCTAATTGGATGTTGGAGGCAATTGATAATGAGGGGTTTGGATTTATTTTGAGTGCACTGCTAATGTTTCCCATCCACAGAAGCTCGCCCACAGCTGCTCTCCCCAGCCCCGTGGGGTCCCCACAGGCTGCAGCATCCTTCATCCAGCAGCATCTGCCTCCCCACTGGGTCAGCGGGCAGTACACAACCTGGGCAGCAAAATGCCAGATCCCAAATTCCCTGCTCCAGCCAGATTTGCTACCTGTTTCTGCCATGCAGGATGGTGTGACAGGGATGGGGGCTCATCAGGAGGCTCAGCACACTTTTGGTAGGGCTGTGCATGGCGTTGCAGGCAGTCTGGGGTGCACAGCCCCTGTGCAGGGGATGGAGGAGCCCAGCCCAGTGCCTTCCCCCTTTTCCCAACAGGCAGGCGGCAATGCCCTGCCTGGTCTCACACCCACTGTGTGAGGAGCACTGCGATGTTAAGCAGCCCCTTCCCAACAAGCACGTCCACCTGCACCCAGCATTTCTGCAATGGTGTGTATGAAATGAGCTGGCTGGGGCTCAGCCTAGACTGCAGCTCCCTGGGCTCCCTGCTTCTATTTGCCCTGTGGAAAATCAGAGGTAACAAGGGCTGTGGCTAATGTACGGGGTTTTACTGTCCCGCCTGGTCCAGCTGCCCACCTGGGCTCCTATCTGAGCTCATCCCATGTGCTCTCTGCCTGCTTCAGCACTATTTCTCCTCCTCCTCCTCCTCCTCACTTCTCTCCTGCCTGCTCCAGCAAGGTGCTGCTCTCCCATGCAAAAGCCATCCCTGATGCACTCAGTGGCTCTCTGCCACAAGACTGGAGCGAGGAGGGGGTTTATCCATTTCCAGACAGCTGGAAAGCAAAAAAGCCGAGCGGCAGGTCAGACTCTGGGCTGTCCAAGCTGTTTATGCTCAAAGCAGTTCAGGTCCGCCCCCACCATTTCTTGTCCTGCTCCGCTCATGCTCTCACACGGGTTCCCAGCACACACTGTTAACTGTGGCCCCATCACCCCCTCCTGCCTGGCTGGAGCGGGCTCTGGTTTCCCCCTGCCTTCCCCTGCCATATGGATGTGAGGCTGGATGGCTGGGGACCACCTGACTTCTCAGCCAAACTCTAGATACTGGAGCTCATAGAGGGACTTTTAAAAAATTAATTTTGCTAGCTATAAAGCTCCAGAGAGTGCAATTCAGTGCTCAGCTCAGCTGGCCGTTTCGGCTCTGGGCAGGATCTACCACAATGCTGTGTGACCCTGTGGCGTTTGGAACCATCTGGCCCCGTCAACCCAAGCCTCACAGCCCTGGCCTCAGCCTGAAGTGTGTCCCAGTGCTGCTGATCCCACCTGGTCCTCTGGTCTTCATCAATTCCCCTCTTCCCACAAGACTAGGGGCCTCCTGCACACATTTCTAGAGGCAGGCAAGAGGGGTTTGGGAAATGAGAAATTTGCTTTAAAATGTGATTTCAGCCGTCTCACACCTAGTCAGGATTTTCAGCTAATTTTGCTGAATAGTTCTAGTTGGAGACATTTTCGCTTCAGATCTAGGCAGTTTTGCATCCTGCAGCCCAAGGGGTGGGGTATAGGGTGTCATTCCCAAGCATACGGGAGACCCTTTTCCAGCCCATCCTCTGTGTCTTATGGGAATGGAGCTCTGCAGGGTGGTGGCTGAGTTTCGGTGTGACATGGGCAATTTTTTCCAAGTCCTAGTAGTTAAATGCTTTATACCACCTCATTGGGTCTATCCCCTCTCTCTGCCAGGCCTCCTGCTTGTATTTCCCCCACCACCACCTCTGTACATGTGGACTCTCAAAGACTCAGGCTCTTTCCCCAATCCCTTAGCTCAGCCTTCTAGGTTTCAATCTGCGTGCTCAGCCCATGGACCCTGCTTGGATGGGGGCGGGCTGCGGGGGTGAGGGGGAGCCGGGAGCAGTGCTGTCTTCTGCAGGTCTTGCTTATGTGAGCATCACGAAGTGCCTGGGGCTCTGCAGGATAGGGCTGCCTGGGCCAGGGGATGGGTTTGGATGCTGTGCTTGCTGAGCATCCCGGCAACTCTGCACAGCAGCACTTGCCCTCCCAAAGATGCTGTGGAAAGGGATAGGAAGCCGTTTCCAAAGAGGCTTTCCAAGGACAGCCAGC
Source organism: Falco rusticolus (assembly GCF_015220075.1). Taxonomy (NCBI): domain Eukaryota; kingdom Metazoa; phylum Chordata; class Aves; order Falconiformes; family Falconidae; genus Falco; species Falco rusticolus. The sequence goes on along the minus strand of NC_051200.1, from coordinate 23,234,173 downwards.
TGCCAGGAGAAAGGCATGGCAGAGCAGGACAGCTGCTGGAGGTGGAGGTGCCAGAAGGAGCCTAGAGCTATGGGCAGGAGACCTACAGAGCCTGCGCTTGGTCTCCTGCCTTGCCAGACCCAGGGCAGGTTCCTTGCTGACCCTGGCAGCTCCACAGGCCCCAGATCTGGGGGCTGCAGGGTGTCCCTCCCCACAGCCACAGGACCAGGGGGCTCAGCACTCTTGGATGCGCAGGATGTTTTACCTCTCCCATATGTTTCCCTGCCACTGCTGCCATCTGGCTCTTTCCCAGCCTGGATACTTTCTTCCTTGCTTCTTGACCAGGCTCAGTGGCTTTGCCACATGCGGAGCCCTGCCTTCTGCTGCCATTTCCAAATCTCCAGCAGTCCAAGGCTCATCTCTGTACTCTGGCTGGGACAGGGCTTATGGCTGCCCTTCGCAAGGGGCAAGTGCTATTTGCTATCCCCTCGCTGCTTTCTGTGCAAAATGCTGCCTCAGCATCCTCTTCCCTGGGAAACCCTCAAGGAATGCCCAGCGTGTTTGCTGGACCTCCTGCTTTCAGCTTTACTCCTGTCGCTTCACTTCTGGGTCATTCCCCACAGATCCGTTGGGACCCAAAACCAGAGCAAGACCTCCAAAGAAGCTGAGGGGGTTGGGAGGTGATGGGTGTCACAGCATGGCCACACTGTGCTTGTCTCCTTTAGCCCAGCCTGGTCCAGTGAGGACAGATACGTGTGATGGGAGTCCCAGTCCACCTCATAGTGCTAAGACAGCTCACAGGCTGGTGCATCCAGCCATGAGAGAGGGAAAGGGCTTCCAGGGCTGGGTGCAGCCAGGGGGTGGATTAGAAGCTGATTTTCAGTCACTTGCTGGGGCTGGGGATTTGCTTGCTGGCCCTTTGGTTTAGCTGGGCTCTGTGGGGACACTGCAGGAGAGCATCCTCTGGGGACTGGGGGCCATGCCACAGACGGAAGTGGGTGATATTGACCCCCACCCACTCTTCCCAGTCCCCTGCCCAGGACTCGGTGCACTCGGGGAAGCCCAGGGCTGGGTACCTGCCTTTCCCCAGCCCCCAGTGAGAGGCAGATGAGGTGACAACCCCCTCCTCAGGCTGTGTCCCACTCAGGGCCTGGGGCCATGCCATGGGGCAGGGGGGGTGCTGCCTGCTAGCAGACATTGGATGGCACTTGAACTCCTTGGCATGGAGGGCTGCCAGCAAGGTTTTTTTGAGGAAAGCACAGAGGTTGGGGCAGGGGGTTGGATTTACTACCCGACATTCCCCTGGGTGAGCCTGTAGGCTGGGCGACATGGCTACTGATGCTTTCTGGGCAAAGTCACAGTTGGGAGAGCACTGGGAGAGCTGCTGGCAGTGCTGTGGCTCAGCCAGACCCGCCACAACCCAGGAGTCCCTGCTCAGCATCGTCCCCGCAGCCACAGTTTGTTCACGTGTGCTGGGGTCTCCAGCCGGCTGGATGCCCCTCTGTGCAGCACCAGTCCCCACACCTAGTGAAATCGGTGGGAATTACAGCACATCATTTATTAAAGGGTTGCTGTCAAGGTTGACAAGCCCCCAAATTAAGTAGCTTAAAAATTCCATTAGCTGAGGTCTTTCTGGTGCCATGTCCTATCTCACTTTTGTTTATCAACCTTCACGGCTCTGAATATCTAGTAGCTGCTCAGCTGTGTCCGTATGGTGGAGAGATGTTGGGGGGAGGATGGGAGAGTCAGAGGGAGGGAAAAGTTCACCAACATGCAGCACGTACAAGGATCTCTCTACAAACACACTCTGGCAGCTGGTAAACACACCAGCCTGTAAACAAATGGGGCCCAAGTTCACGTGTATCCAGCACTCCAGCAACGCAAGAGCAAAAGCTTGACAAGGGGTAGAAAGGGAAGGGGGCTGGCTTGAGTTTTAGGTCTCTGAGGCTCTGAAGACTGTAGGCTAGAGTGCTGGCTAGCCCTGCCAAGGTAAGGTGTTCTGTGCCCCTCTGCACCCAGGCTAGGGCTGCTGCTCCTTTGGTGATATGGACAGGGAAAAATTCTGCATTTTGGTCAAGGAAGATGTGCCCAGGAGGTGTGAGTGTGGGCTTAGCCAGGGGACATGGACACCTTGTTTCACTTCACATGATGGCTGGGCACCGGCAAAGAAAGATGTTGTGCTGCTGCACAGCTCCTGGCACTGTCAGCTCCATCCTGCCATCCCCTCTGGGATGCGGAGGTTTGCTGTGCACAGGCTAGCCCAGGACCTCAGGGAAAGGGGGCAGTCTTCCTATGGAGGCATCTCTACAGACCAGGCTTCCCATCGTTTCTAGCTGAGGAGAGGGCTTTTGCACTGCTAGAATATCAAGTTCCTTTAAAATAGAAGCTGGGGCAACAAATGTGTCAGAGCAGCTCTGGCAGCAACAGCGCGGTGCAGCCAGCAAGAGTTTTACTGGGTCTGTCACATGCCGCTTTCAGTTACCAGAACGGCATTGCACGTGGGTCCTCACAAGTGTTTCCATCAACATGTCCTTACCCATCTCTGTCTCGCTGCAGCTGCAGGGCTGGGGAGCACAGCGTGCATGCCACAGAGGCGAGCTGCCTCTGAGATGGTGGGAATGGGCCAGGCTGCAAAGAAGCCACTACAGCACAGCCAGTTTGCTCACACACTGCGTTGACAACTAGGTGCTCTAGAAACACCTTTTATACTGCACAAGCAAAAGTGGTGCTAGTTGGCACCTGACTGTGTGGTACAAAATGCCTCTTCACCCCAGGCGCTGCAGAATGCTGGCTTTCAGGCTGCAAGCTGCTCTGCTGCCTTCACGGACATTTTCCAGCAAGATGGTCCTGTAAAAGCTGCTGAAAGAGGCAGGGAGCTGCATGTGTGTACTGGTGCCATCAGCTCTGGAAATGCACTGTGGACTAATGGCTGCTGCTCCTCACTCACCCTGAACCAGGAGGTGAGGCAGGGAAGGGAGTCACTCTAAGGATGCAGCTGCTGGAGACAGTTCTGCTCCCCTGCCCGAGAGCCCATCTGCCCCCTCCTCCCTGCCCCTAACACCTGCGCAGAAGCAGGGAAGGGAGATTTTGTCTCTGTAAGTCCCTCTGTGCTTGTTTCTCACTGTCCCTCTGGGGGAGATCACCATGGATGGCTCTAGCAGATGACAGCGACCTCTCCAAGAGAGAGAAACAGAGAAATTGCATCCTACTTTGTTCAAACAACCAGCCTGGCCTGCAGCTCCAGGACTCAAACTTAATCTGTCTGCAAAGCTGAAACTCCTTCCAGGGCTGAGCAATTAGGGCGAGTGCTGTCCTGAGGCTGTGTGGTGCAGCAGTGCAAGCTATCTAATGGGGGGGGGGGGGGGAGGCCCACTGCTCCGTGGATGCTCCTCAGCAGGGAGATGCTCCAGCGTGCTTTACATAACCAGTGCAGGTCCCGACCCAAAGTGCTGCAGCTGTGGCTGCAGAGAGCTCAGTCCCTCTGCTTCTTGGTGACAGCAGTAAGGAACGTTCAGAGAAGGGTAGTGATACAGATAACTCCTGGAAATACCTGAAATGTCAGTTAGAGGATTATTCTCCTGAAATCCTGGACTAATTTGCAAGACAAGGAGAATGGGACGAATCAGGAGAGTCAACCAAACTTCAGGAGACATTTCCAGAACTCCATTTATTTTTAACTGAGTGCTGCACCTTTCCCCACTCTATGAGCATGGAACGGTGTGTCCCATTAACAACCCAGTTGTGCCAGTCCGTTGGGCTTACTCACAGCAGGGGTGCTGATTTATTAAAGAACAGGACTGAGATCCACTGCTCCCTTCAGTGCCGCTGAACACCCCATCAAACCAGAGCAACATCACGAACTGAACCGAGTGAGATGTTGAACATTTACACACCAAAACCTGCTGCGTCGGCAGACGTGTGCTTGCACACCGCTGTGCCGATGTGGTGGTGTCGGCACGGGGAGTGCTTTGGTGCCTGACGGCGTACAAGTGTGCAGGGACAGGCAAATCCATGCACAAAAGCCTCCCCTCACCCTTCTGTCTCCGGGAGCAATTACTGGGTGTGAGGGGAATGAGAAATCTGCATGATAAATCTAGAAAAAGCAAACTGCTCCACTCGTGCAGGAAGGAATCCAGCTATTTTTAAGTTCAGGGACGATGTACACAGCCAGATAAAATATTCAGCCTTGTGCAAAAGGAAACACGAGGAGACTAGAAACGTTGCAGCACTATCTGTCCCTTGCAGCCCTCTCCCAGTGTGCTTCCTGGGTGCATGAGGGCTCCCTGGAACCCTGTGGCACCCTCCTGGAGCTGGGATGATGCAGAAAGCTGGGCACAGGACCAGGCGGCCAGTGCCACACCAAATGCCGAATGCTAAATATGTGCTGGGCCATCTTTAGAGAATGCTTGCTGAAACCCACTGACCCAAATGCTCCCACCTAGAACACATCCCCGGCTGAGCAGAAGTGAATGAGATGAAGCAGAAGAATGGATGGCAACCACCCCACCGGAGAAGTGATGTTGCTGGCCAAGGAGATGAGCAAAGGGCTTGATTTACTCCCACAAGTGGTGGGTTTGGTAACACACGAGGGGAGAGCACCCTGCATCCACCAGCTCATCACCCCACACCCTGGGGCCCCCGGTATGGGGCTTGTGGCCCCTGGCTTGGAAGCAATGGCTTCTGACAAGTGTGTGGTGGGAGTGGAGCAGTGCAAAAGCAACCTCATCGCTGCTGATCATGTCAGCGTGGTGACCGGGACCCGCATCACTGACCTACTTACTGCTTAAAGGAGCAGCCTGGCGCCCTGCAGCGAGGGGCTTTGGGGGGCATGGCGTGGGGGTCTGTGTCCCCGGGGACTCTGAAGCAGCCGTGGAGGGCTGTGCTGCTGAGGATGCTGTGGCAGGCACCAATGCAGCATCTCCACTCTGTGATGGTAACACTCATGGATGTTAGCTTTTGTAAAATTAAGCTGTTTTTCTCACCTCTCAGTCTGCAGACCAGTATAAATAATGATGCTGAGCACAACAAAACAAATACATGAGCTCTTCGCATTTAGTTGCTGCTTCCAATAATAACAACTATTGTTATCCATGTTTACTCCAGAGCTGCTGCAGCCTCGCAGAAAACAGCACCTTGTTCTACCAGGCCACGGAAGGATGTCAAGGACTTTTTTACGATCAAAGTGATCTTGGCCACTTAATGCAAGCACAAGAGGTGAATAAGAATACAGAATTATTTCCTGTGACAAACATGGGACCAAGTAGGGATGCCTTTGATGCTGGGAACCTGTGTGGACTTTTTTCCAAGCAACCAGCCCCTGCGCTGCCTTTCTGTGTGCCTACTGCTGTACAAATTGAACTGGCTCTAGTTTAACTGCAGTCAGAGAACTGACTTGAAGTGTTTGTTGTTCTTTTTTATATGAGGCTGTGTACAGTTATTACTCTTTGTGCACTTTTTTCTTTTAATAATAAAAAAATCCCAAACCAGGAAACCAAAAATCTTGTTCATTCCTTAAAATTTTATTGCACTAGAATTGAAATGAAGGATTTTGTTATGAATCTCCCATACAAAATTTTGAATGCCTCGGAGAAATGTTTTCAGATGGTCAAACAAGCAGTTTTTAAGGAGTTGTTTTGCCCTGTCACCTGTCCTGCACCTGCAGCTTGCCTGGCCATGCTGGGGAGGGCATGGACACAGTGCCCTGGGTGTCCTCAGAAACAGAAGCTGCCTAAATATTTCCTTCTGGGATCAATTTTTACATGTGAAATATTTTCCATTTGTATAGAAACAATGCAGACTTCCTGCTTGCTCTCATGTCAAAACATGCTGCTGCTTCAGCACTTGCCCCTGACGGGCTGGGGTGTGCAGGTGGCACCCCCTCTGACCAGCGTGGCCCAGGAAATGGAAAAGTTCACTCTTGCTATGTTGTACTGAAGAATTTGGGTTATTTTTTTTTTTTTTAATAATTATTCACTCACCACCACCACAGCTACTTTCCTTTGTGGTTCATTTTGCACTGACTCTTTTAAAACAAATAAACAACAACAACAACAAAAAAACAACAAAAAACTGGGAAGTGAATAATGCTGAGGGTTCTCAAACAACTTGTCTGTCTCCTGTTTCCCTGGGAGAGCATTTGCAAAATGAAAGCATTTAAACTATCTGAGATGTGATTACCATGCAATGGATAGGAGAAATAAGAAACAGCAGTGCAAAAGCACTACCAAAAATACTTGCGATTAAAAATAAACTTTAATCTTAGTGTTTGTTTTGTTCAGAGCCAAAAGGCTAGGCTGCTGGGGGAATGTGCACAGCAGCGAGATTGAAAAATTCAAATTATCCGAGAAGCACCTGATGTTAAAGGTGATTAAAATACAGAGAAATGTGTAAAAGAAAATTATTGTGTAAATTATTAAAACAAAAAAAAAAAAAAAAAAAAAAAGGAAAAGGGAGAGGGCCTGGTGACAGCCACCCTGCTGCACTTTCTGCTGCTCTCCGCAGCAGTTCCCGAGCACTGCCTTTCCAGCGACACTCGGGGAGGGTTCACTGCTTTGTTCCTGCCAGCATGGTAGAGATGATTATTCCTAGAGAATAATAATAGTAAATATTTCAGATTTGCTTCTGTGCCCTCCCTGACTATGGAGAGGTGCTGACCCTCCACAGCTTGTGTCTCCTTCCACATTTCCTTCAGCAATGGCAAGACAATTTGGTTCACTTGGCCAAAGTTTGACTTACTTGTTTAAATATTTGTAGACATTACTAGTAAATATCAATGGCATTACAGGAGCATCCTCCAGCCATGTGGAGTATGTTACCATGTACTTTAATGCTCTGTTGGTATTTGTAAATACGTTGTATGTTAAACGAGTTCAACAAATAATATGCTCGCATCCAATATGATAATGTCTTGTCATAAAATGTGATATCTTGACACTATGAAAAAGTATGAACTAGTGTTATTGGTAAATATTACCCAGGTGCTAGCAGTGTTATCTGCAACAGCTCCGGCTGCAGCAGCGGGAGCGGCTGTGACAGTACTGGTGCCACAGGGATGCTGAGACCGTGGTGCTTCCCACCAAGGCTGGTCCCAGCCCTGCCCTGCCCAATGCTGTCTGCACTCTGTTGCCAGCTCCATGGCTGCCAGCCCTCCTTCTTTCCCTACTTCCACACATGCCTGCACAAGCAAAGCTCCAGGGAAAATGCCACCCCGGTCCCTTTCCATCAGCAGGGCTTGTGCTCTGCCAGCCGACAGTGACCCCGGCACAGCCCCACTCCAGTCATGTAAATTCTGACCTTTATGTGAGGTACAACAGGCTTTCTCCTTCGCATCCCTTCTCTTTAGAGAAACGTCTTACCTCTGGAGATGAAGCGATATTATTATTTAGCTCAGCTAAAACAAAGGCAGCAAAGTCAGCTAGTGATTAATTTAACAGGGCTCTGATGTGCTGCCAACTCTGTTTCAGCTTTCCTTAAAATCACTCTAGCTTGGGTAGAAATTGCTCTTCCAGTTCTAAATGTATGGCTGTTTTTACTACTAACGTGCTCATCCCGTGTTTATGTTCATATCCCACCCATGCAATTAGCGTGCCTGTGCTCGTACAGATTAAACAGCTTTCCAGGATGCTGCCCATCACCCTGGCTTCTGACTGTCACTGCACAGAGCGGCACAGAGGAAAATTTCCAAATGCCAGTGCATCATGGCAGCATACTGGATACATATGGGATGCGTGTTGGATGTGTGTTTGATGCTTGTGGGATGCATGCTGGATGCATGTTGGATACATGCCAGATGTGTGCTAGTTGTACTCTGGATGCATGTTGGATGTGTGCTGGATGCATGCGGGATGCGTGTCAGATGTGCGCCAGCAGCCCACATGCACACACCTGTGCACAGGCACAAACACAGACAAGCAGCAGTGAGGGAGAAGCAGCACTGGGACATCTCCCTGTGCTTTGGTGGAGCAACACACACCCGCACTGCACCACTGAGGGGTTTCTTTCCATTTTTTGGGGGTAATGGTGAGGAGCAGGTACCCGGGCGAGCCACTAAACTTTCCAGTTTGGGGCTGGGAAGGGAAGCGCCAGTGCAGCCAGGCTGTGTGCTGGGGAGCAGCTGACCGCCCCGCTCCCTTTGTCTCCCTTTCCCTTGACTCAGGGCATTTCACATCCCTATTGACAACGTGTTTGGGACATTCAGACATTGAAGTGACAGTGGCATTTCCATGACCTGAAACCAGAGACTCTGTCAGTGCGGGCTTTGAAGACATTAGCTGTCCATAATCATGAGTTAGACTTTATCAGGCTTTTAAAGAGCACATGATGAGAACAGCTAGTGACAAAGTGTTTCTGCAGAGCGCGATCTGGCCTGGCAGGATTCATCTCCTCAAGCCTTTGGAATTTGCAATATTCATTAGGAGTTGGGAAAAAATGTGCTTCCTTTGGAACAATGCAAATTGTGAAAGGAAACCTTTCTCACGCGTGTTCCCCAGAGTGCTGGCTCCGGCAGCGGGGGTGGCAAGGAAGCAATTAAAACCCTTCCAGCCCATTAGTGGGTGCGTTCATTAGAGTAGAGCTACCACTGCTGGGGAAGGGCGGGAGGCTGAGCAAAACGCTTCTTTGGGAAAGAAAATGCCAGGGCTGCTTGTCGTGTGCTCTTGGCACCTTACTTCTTTTTTTACTTAAGGGAAAGGTCCTCGGCTGCCAAGCGGCCATGGAGAAGCCTGCCAGTCCATGTGGCTTTTTGCAGAGGCCTTGTCGTGGGGACAGGCACTGGATGTGTGGGACAGGAGTGTGTGCAATGGCAGGCAGCCGGGAGAAGCCTCTGCTGCAGCGGGGCGGGCTGGGACTGGCAGCGAGCAGGGAGCCCATCATTGCCCCACAGCTTCTCCCGCCTGCACCACAGCTCGGTTACGGCACCATGAGGCACTGTGCCACAGCATGTGGCTCTGTGCCACAGTAGGACCATGCCGTGCCTTGCTACGTCACACCATGTGGCACCACACCAGCTGGGACCATGCCACGCCACCCGGCACTACATCTTGCTATGTGGGGCCACATCACACTGCACCTCACCACATGGCCCCTGCTCAAAGCACAGGGCATGTTGCTTCTGCGGGGGTTTATCGCTTCTCATGCCAAGTGTCCCAGCAGCAGGTGCATCCCCATAGCTGTCGCCTGCCCTCCCCCCCCAGGCCATGGGCAGGGCTGCCAGCCGTGTGGACCAATGTCCTCCTGGTCCAGCCCATGGTGATGCTCACGGCTGGCCAGCTCTGCAGTGACAGCCCTTCAGAGGAGCTGGTGATGGGTCCAGGTTGTTCCCCACCTGCCAGGGCTTCCTTCCCCTCACCATTCCCAGGGGTTTGGAGGTACATCAGGTGGTGGTTACTGGGGACTTTGCAGGCAGTGGTGACATCTGAGTCTCCCAGCCATGCTGCCAGCAGTGTTTGACGGGGAGGGACAAGCTGAGGAGGCATTTGGAGGGCACCACCATCCCTGCCACGATGCTGCCCTGCTCGCAGAGCTCTAAGCCCCGAAGCCCAGCTGGGAGCCCAAGGTGCGTGCTTGCTGGGACCTTGCAGGGGCCTTCTGGTTTCCTCTCAGAGATGCTGTATAAACAGTCACAGCCCAGGCCCATCTGTCATGTTTAAGTGTAAACATGCCTGTCGCAGTAACCGTGAGCCCCTTTGCTGGGAGCACGGCTCTGGGTGATTGCAACACTACCCTGGACATCTGGGCTTTTCTCCCCGGTGCCCACAGGGCTGCTGGAGCTGCCTGCAAACACACCGACTGTCTTAACAAACTACACTACACCCTGGGTACAAGTCAAAGGAGTGCAGCCTTCAGAGAGAAGCATTGCTTTTCCATGGCTGTGCTCAGTGGGGAGCATGGGAGGATGCTGAGGCGGGGGGGGGGGTGGGGTGTCTCCAGTGGGTGCTATTGCTCTGCACAGCAGCTGGCTGTCCTTGGGCTGGCCACAGGTAGTTCATACAACCTGGTGTGGAGCAGTCAATTAGGAACATTCAGCCTCTTCACCACCTAGTTTCCTCTGCTCCATTAATTGTGGATTCCTCTGCAATTAAATAGGATTTTGTTTTAATCAAAACATACTCCACTGATTTCTACTGCCACTCTTTGGAGCTGCAGCAAGAACCTGACCATGCGTGGGGCAAGGCTCAGCATCACCTCGCTGCTCTGCTGCCACAGGCTCTTGGAGGAACGAGGGCAGAAAAGAACTAAGGGACCACGTTGGATGGCTGCAGAGATGCAGATCAGATGGGCCAGCACAGGGGGGTCTGCTGGGTGCCCTGCATGTACAGACAGTGAGCTCGGGGAATTAATGCCATAAGGACAAGGCAGAGCTGTTTTGATGGTGGACGGATAATCGTCTACTTGACTTATTGCAAGATTTTGACATTTCTGTCCTTATTGCATTATTTTGAAGTTTCTGTCCTGATATGAAACAAATATGCCTGTTCATAAAGAGGAGGGAGAGGGTTTGTGCTGAGCACAACCATGAAGGCACACATACCACCCACTGTGGGGCCCAGAGCCAGGTGCAGGCAGCTCCCCTGCCTCTGCCTGGAGCCTCTTGGGGGGTGGCTGCCAGGGAAAGGGTTAATTTAACCGTTTCTCATGGGGTTTTGGAAAGTTCTTTTTTTCCAGGAGGCTGCCTGACGCACACTGACAGGGGCCTTTCAGCTGAGCACAAAGGCAGTGCTCTCCCCTTGCCCTCTTCATCTCTCCCATCCGAGCCAGCAAGCAGCTATAATCTCACTAGCAGAGGCTTTTACTGCTGTCACTTCGAGCCTCCTTTGCCATGTGAGTGGCTCAGATCTCCAGCAATGTAAAAAAGCTAATGAACGAGTAATAAAGAAGTGTAACCAAGCAGAAAGCCTGCACGCCATAACATCTGAGCCAACGCGGCTTTTAGGCAAAGCTTGGAGACACCACCAACAAACAGATATGTAATTAAAGAAAGTCTAATCTTCTTTGTTATCCAGAGATAAAAAAGGGGAGGCGGGGAATGAGTAGAGGTGCCAGGGAGGGGAAGTCATGGTAGAAACAGAAGTAGAAGGAGAGAAAGAGAAAAGAGCAGACAGGAGATGGGAGGGTGGTGAGAAACTGTACTGCATCAGCCAGAGGGATGGTGTGGAGGGAAGGGGTCTCGGGACACATGTCCCTGCAAGGTTTTCTCTCCTCCCTCCTTCTGAGAGTGGAGAAAAGCTGGAGGAGCATCCTCCTAGGTGAGCTGAGCTGTTCGGGGAGGTGTATGAGGTGTTCCCGCTTGCTGCAAGGCAGAGTGCAAGGGTCTGCCCCGGAGCCCCAGGCTGGACCTGCCATGGGTTACAGGTCCCTGGCCCACCTCTTGCCCCTGCTGCTGCGGCTGTGCTCTCCTGGGCCCTGCAGGGGGGATGCTGGCTGGTGAGTACCACTGCCTAGAGCGCAGCCTGTGCAGGCAGCAGGGACCAGGTTCTTTGGGCTCCGGTTCCTCATCTTGCTTAACTGATCACCACTGGGAACCAGTACAAGGTGCCCCTGCAGTTGTTCGTATTTTCCCTTGGCTCATTAAAAAAAGTGAAGAAATGTTGCTTTTTCTGGTAAATATAAATAAGGAAAAAGAAAAGCCGAAGCCCATTAAGGTCATCTTCCCCCTGGCTGTTAGCTGTCCCCAAAATGCCCATTTGTATGACAGCAGAGGGACAGCCAAGGGACAGGCAGGCAGCACTGCCCATGCCGAGCTGCTGGCAGGAGCAGGGCAGCTTGCAGCTCACCTTGGGCCCCCAGCCCTGCTGCACGCCGTGCATCCAGCTGCACTCTAAAACAGTGCAAAGAAGCCCCATAGCCACCCAGAATACCGCAGTAATGCTGGATTAATGTTACTTAAAATAGCAGTTCCAACCACTGGTAGTTATCCCATCATTTTCCTTAACACTGATATTAAAATGCCTGGCCAGAACAGCGTGACAGACAAAGAACTCCAGGTGATGTTATGAGAAATGACAACCTAATACCTTTTGATGAAGTCGCAGGTCACCATTCTTTTCCTCCTAATTTCCACAGTTTAAAAAAAAAATATTGCAGTCCTCTTGTTCCCTCTGTTTAAAAGTCATAAGAAAAGCAAATTAACATCATCAAAGATTAAAAAAAAAAAAAAAAAAAAAAAAAGCCCTACATAAAAGCGATTGGTCAATTTGAAGACCAGCTGAAAAGACTTGGGAAGAGAGCCAAGGTCCTGATTCAGCAGGGCTTGCCACTTTAAATATCTGGGTTGTTCTTTTGAAGAAAATCATTGAAGTCAATAGACTTCCTTAAGTGTTTGAAATTAGATGGATGATTAAGCCCCTTGCTGAACGGAGGCCTCAAAAGTTAAATTACTTTATAACCATGGCAGTAAAACAGTCTCCAAGACAGGTAAGGCTTTCTTTTCCTGGCTGCAGAAAGCATTGCTCCGTAATTTGGGGGGGTAGCACTGTGGGGGGAGGTTTGCATCCCAGCCCCGCTGCCTGCTCCAGCCCAGCCAGACGGCAGGCTCTCAGCTGCCCATGCCAGGAAGCCACTGTCTCTTTTTGCCTCTTTTTCTCTCTAATTGACAACTTTTAGAACCAATTTTATTATCAGCTTCCTTATTTCCCGCATTATCTTCATCAGGAGCAATTTTAAGATGAATTATCTTACCTCTGAGTGCAGCCACTCCTGTTCCACAGTGGTGGACATCTGTATAACAGCTGCCAGAGAGATGGCAGGGGGAAATTGGAAAGATGCATTGCAATGATTGTTTACTGAGTGGTTTAATAAAATCAGCTTAATGTGTAAGTAGGAGAGTAGGAGCAGAAGTGTGTTCCTGTGAGCTCTATTATTTGAACCTGGAAACATCTATCAGCGTCTCAAACAAAAGGAGACAAAGAATATATTGCATTTGGTGTTTCTTCTCCAGATTGATTTATCATTGTCACGTCCATTCCTTACTTCCCTCTGCATTCCTGTCTCTTGGTAATACCGTAATATCTTTTATTATAGTACATTGTATAATGCAGTCTATAGCTGTGAATATTGTTATTCCAAGACTAGACTTCTTTATGTAGACCCCATTCTGGCAACACTCTTCTGCAATCAAGGAAGTCTCTTGCTTGAGTTAGCTTTGAGTCAGAGCTGCGCAGAGACACCTGCATTTTGTCCACTGCAGTGATCTTAAGGAAAAGAGAAAAAAACCACACCTTGTAGATTAAAAGGTCCTAATCTGAGGATTAAGAGCCAGCCAAGCAGCCACCCGTGCTCTGCAGGTAACTTCGAAAAGGAAAAGCAAACAGCGGCATTTCTACTGAAAGTGATTTTCCGTGGCTGTGTGGGGCTGATTCCTGGAGACTGATATGGAATTTTGTTGGGGTGTTTTCTGTTTTTTGTTGCTGTTGTTGGCCACCAGCATCCAGAGGCAGCTAGCAGGGCTGTGGTGGCCAGAGGAGCTGGGAGCCTACAGGGATGCTGCGCTCCCGTGGGTGCAGAGCTGGGTGCTCCGGCAGGGAGGCATCGTGGCTGCGCAGCCTGCCCCTTCATCCCTGGGCTCGGCTCGGGGGGTATATTTAGCACAAAATTAGACACTCCAGCCTTTCAATTTACTGAGTAAAAATAGGCTGGCCAACATTTCCTTGAAGTACTCACACAATGAGTGATGTGTCTGTCTGCGGCTATCACACAGCCAGGCCTGGAGACTGAGGAAAGCTTTCTGTGCCATGTTCAAATAAAAATGCTGCCACCCATTTAACGCTGTGATTAAGAGCTGAAGCCATGAGAAGTCAGGAAGTGAATCAGTTTGGGTTCTCAGCGAATGGCTTATGCTAAAATCAGTGAGTTATGCTGCACATCCCGATGTCTCACAGCCCGTTGCTGTACTGATGAAAGCACGGCTGCTAAAAAATTCTCCTAAGGAGGAAACCAAGCAAAACAAGGCACAACCGACAAACATGAGAAGGGTCCCTTTGTCTAACTCCTGGTGTCTGGGTATTTAAAATCACAGTCTGATCATGAGGCTTCCAAGCTTGCCTGGCAGGTTTTGAACACCCTTTGTTTTGAAATACTTACTTTTACTTCTTTTTACTTGAGGAGTCCAAGCTGATATTTGTGAATACATTGCAGCACAACTTCCTGGGAAAGTGATGTTTCCCTTGTGTACTAGCACAATAACAGCAGCAGAATTGCAAATTGTTTCTATGCTGGGGTGTGCATTCAGAGACCTTCTCTGCTGCTTTGTTCCCAGATACTCTGTAGCTTCCTAAGTGCCGCAGCCACCAAATACAGTTACACTAGCTGGTGACTGGAGTGGTGGGTCCATGGGGATAACAGTTTTGGGGGTTCTATTTGAAGTCGGCATACCCAGCTGAAGTCATCATGGACAGTAAATGGCCAGAAAGCCTGACGATGTGAAAGGACCAGCCAGTCACATAGTAATTCATTGCCACAAAGCAGTGTAGTAGCCAAAGGTATTAAAGGGTTTCCAGAAGGGATTAGAAGCCTTCTTTGAAGACAGGTCCAACAGGGGTTATTAAGCAACTTCAGACGTATAAACCATGGCCTGGCAGAACATGGGAGGATACACAAGGGATAAAATCACTCTGTACATGACTTATTTCTTCTGCTTTTCCTTGAGAAACCACATCTGGCTATGGCTGAGAACATCACACTGCTCTAGATGCTCTTTGGTTCAACATGTTTTTGCCTAACAGCCCTAATAGCAACAAGGGGTCTTTTGCAGGGAGGGCGGCGGGCTGCAGGCATGGGGATGAAGGGAGCAGGCGAGCACCGCGTAACCCAGGCAGTGACTCAGGGGAGAGCAGCAGTGGGGCCAGGGCATCCCTATGGAGGGCATGTGATGCTGCAGGCAGGCAAGTGTGGCTGGAGACGTGGCAGCAGCGGGTCTCCTTGCTCCCCATGCCCAGACTCAAACCGCAGTGTGGATGCTGCCTGTTCGACTCTCATCCGTTTTCCTGGTTTGACACTTGGAGGGCTCTGGTATGCTGCTGCAAGACCAGGGGGTTAACATTTTATAGCAACACCAGGGAAGGGGGAATAGAGGAAAAAGGTTCTCAAATGTCAACAAAAAAATTATCTTGTGCAAATAAACAGAATAGATGGATTATCCTGTGTTGTTTGTGCAGGGAATTGCTGGAATGCCTGCCTGCTGCTGGCGCTCCCCAAAGCTGCTGGGGGCCCAGGCTTGTTTTCCACGGGGGGCTGGCTCCAGCCCACCCTGCTGTTTGCCTTGGGCTCGCGGGGCAGTCTGCCTCTAAATCCTTTTCCCAGGCTGTGAGCTGGTTGCATGCATGATGGCTACACACTAAAGCAACTGGGGACATTTCAGTCCTTCATGTTGTGTATGCACCCACAGGCATCTTCTCCTGCCTGCTCTGTGGGTGAACAGCACAACATGGACCTCCAGTCTCCCTGCTCGTCTCCTAAATACTATGCTAAATCCCTTCTCTATAAATAAAAGCTTGGGTCAGAGCAAGATCTAGCCAGAATGCACAAAGACATGCAAAAGATAAAGAGCTAAGTACAAATGTAATCCATATAGTCTTCCACCAGAGGATCACTGTACTTTCCAGACAGTCATTAATCACTGCAATGGTCAAGCGAGGTTTGGTGGTGATGCCCATGGCTTTGCTGGAGGGCAGAGCAGACCGCCAGAACTCAGGGAAGTCCAGCCTTTATGTTTGGGGAGTGTTTTGTGACGGTGAGATGCCCGGTGGTGTGGGTATTCTGGAGCTCTGGGTGCTGTGCTGCGGAGATCCCACGCCGTGACTCCACCGTCTGCTCTCAGCCACCCCCTTGCTGGCTGCACCTTCTGCCCCTCCTCTCTGCAGAAGGCATTCCACACCATGCAGCCAACTCCCCTGCAATGGCAGCTGCCCTCTGTGCACGTCATCCTTCCACCCCTTTACAGTAACCTTGTGCTGAGTGGGGTGGAAAGTCTGTCCTTGAGCTTCAGGCTGGATTTCAGCCTGGTTTAGGCTCCAGGTTGAAGCCTCTAGGCAGACCTGAGCTTTGGCAGGCAGGGGAGGAGCACACATCGTCAGGTCCATCTCTGTCTGCAGCTGATGAGTGTTTTATAGGGAGGAGAGTGCACACCCAGTCCCTGTTTCTGATGTGGGCCACCCAAAACCAGCAGCGTATGTACACCCAGAGACACCTGTGCACGCACACAAGCAAACAATTACCCAGCACACGTGTGCTGTGGAGGAGTCTGTATACAGCAGGGAAGAGCAGATCTCCTGGGGCCCTCAGCTTTAATATCCTCTGGATTTAATATCTAGAAACTACACATTTATGTGAACCCAAATGCACACACGCCTGCACACGTGGCAAATGACGGGTGAGTAAATGCACGTCCCTGCTCCATTGGCGTGGCCAGCAAAGCACAGGGCAGAGCGCTGGTACCACTGAACTGGAGAAGACCAGGAAAGCAGCCCCGGCTCATTTGTTTTTCGTGACATCATGGCCTCCTCTGGCTTTTTTCACAGTTTTCCTCTGTTGTATTTAATAGACTTAATGGATCACACAGCACTATAACAACAACAGACCTTCAATGTTTTTATTAAAGCCATCTACAAAAATCCCTCTGTGCTATAGCTTTCCTGCAGGGTGACTTCTGCTGAGATGCTGTTTCCATTAACGACAATTGCAGAGAATAAAGAAAGAATGAATAAACAAATGGAAAAAGAAAAGGGGGGGTAGTGGTGGAGCAGAGTGAGCTGCTGGTGGAAAGGGGGTGAAGTGGGGCTGGTCTGTACCTTCAGCCACGTCCCAGTGCCCATGTTTGACTGGGACTCCAGTTACACAGCCCAGCATATAGGGCAGTGCCAGTTCCTCCTCACAAAGCAAAATTGATTTCATTAGCTGTGATGTCAGAACTGCTGTCTCTGGCCTCCCAGTGAGATCACAGAGGGGAAATGCCATTTTTATACTTGTCAGGTGTGACTTATTTGCTATATCCATTAAAGCTGTAAGTGATGCAGAGGGAAGGAGCTTTTCCCTGCTCAGGAACAGACTGGTGTATGCCTCATGGTCTGATGTATGTCACCACCCAGCCAGTGTTGTGTTGTTGGTTATTAAACATTTATATATGTAGTGTTGCAAAGCAGGTTGGTGAGCTGTTGCACTGGGTGCCACACAAAAATAGCTGGTTGTTGTTACACAGATAGTTGTTAGATCCCTTTGTTCACATGCTGGGGTGGAGTATGAGCACCAGGAAAAGCATTCTCCAGCCCCTAGTGATGCAGCATCAGTGTGGGACCTGTTACTCCTCCAGCATGCAGTGCAGGACAGAGGCAGGGGAATGTCACTGAGATGCCATCAAAGAACCTTCCTCTCTGCACTATCACATGGAGCACCACTGGGGAGATCTACCAGGCCAGGAAGAGGGAAGCTGTGTCCAGCCCTAGATCAAGATCCTTCAACATGCAGCTGGGCTCTGGAGCAGCTGGAAGAGGCTCTGGGCCCATACATGCTGGGTGCTTTCATATCAGCTGCTTTGTCCCTCAAGGTAGGGGGCAGGTGTGGTTTGTCCAGCATGCCACAGCCCAGTTCCCCAGCTGTCACCTTGAGCTGGTCTTTCTTCTTGGCTCAGAGGATGCTCTGAGGCTGTGGTCCACAGTGAGAGGTGTGCAAGGCCGCTCTCTGTGCTTATGCTTGCCCTCCGCCTGGCAGTGCAAACATCCCTTCTCCATTTGCTCAAAGACTGTTTTCCTTCTGCTTCTTTGATCCTTTTTCTTTCCCAGAACTGATATCCAGGCATTTCATTTTGTGAATGCTCAGAGTTTAAAAAGGTCTAGAAAACCACTTCTGTTTCTGCAGGACCTTGGGGCTTCTCATCTGGCTTCAGCTGTCATCAGACTCCTGCCCACTGTCCCAGCATTGTCAAAACGGTCTCCTGCAGGCTTGGGGTAAAGAAAGTAAGGGATGGATAGGAATTCCTTTGAAGGGGAGATTTCAGTTTTTAACTGCAGCTTTGAACCTCCCTCCCAAATCCCAGGGAACCTGACCAAACCAATCCCATCTGTCAGCACCCACAACTCCAGCTCTGAAGTTTACTCTTCCATCCGTACCACCATCCCAAGTAGCATGATGACGGATTAAGTCTTTCAGCCTTGCAGGTATTTTGGTTTTGAGAGCAGCCTGGTCAACCAAGGTTCGCCACAGGACATCAAATGTCATGGCCTCTGATGTGGCAGGAAGGGAACTATGCAAACACTGTGACTAAATTAATGCCTAACAAACTGGTCTTTCAATTGCTTGGGAGTTGTTGGAGGCACCTACAACCTGCATGTGAGATCATTAAGGGTATAGCAGTGCTGAGCAGGAGCAGCTCATCTCTGTGCCATCCCAGGTGGCTGAGGGAAGTTTTTCAGAGCACAGGCTTGAAGCACAGGCTTGAAGCACATGTTGCAGGTCAGTGTCTGGGTTTTTATTTTCCCAAGGACGCTCTTTCTGTCTCGTTACCTTATGTCTATACTCCCCTTTGTGTGCAAGATCTCAGATACCAAGGAGTTCTTCTCAAAGGGTTGACAGACATGGGTAAAACTCGCTGATTTAGGCCACTCTGACACTTGCCTGACTAAAACAGCTAGAGAAGACCATGCTACCTGCCCTGCCAGAGCTGTTCACTAAACCCTAAATCAAAAGAGACTGCTCCTTGCCTCCCCTTTTCCTATAACAAATCGCAAACCATTTCCATTTGTCCGTAGCCAGCACGCTGTTCCCCTTAATGCGCTAAGCTTCCCAACATGATGTTTAGCACATGTTCTTTTGCACTGCCCCCCTTTGCTCAAAGGCAGCCTTATAGTTTGCAAATGGGATGAAACCGCTGCACAGGCCCGCGTCTTGGCTCTGTTCCCACCATGCTCCACGGATGCCAGAACCTTTGCTACACCTTCCAAGTCATTATGTATGTTCAAAAGCCTGCCAGAAAGGCTAGGAGGATAAAAGCAAGGGAAAAAAGAAACCAACCACCAACCAAAACACAAAACACCCCAAAAAACCCCTAGTGCACGTGAAGCAGAAGCAGTCACTGAGGCATGTCCTCCATGGAGCGCTGCCCGCAGGGCTCTTGCCCGTGGCTCACCGTTGTGTAGCCTGCGCAAGGTGGGTCTCCTACGTTTCCCTTCTGGGAACAAAAGGTGTGCTTGCCTAGGGAGGAGAGCTCCATTCCCCCCGTGGGTTTGTCTGGGATGGCTGCCACCGTCAACATGCCCAAATCACTGGTGAGATGTTCAGAGGGATCTGTCGGGGCAGGATCGGAAACGCGGAGATGTGGGCTCGGCCCTGCTCAGACACTGGGACCCTTATCTTGGTGATCAGAAAATGCTTCAGAAGAGTTAATGAGTGCAGATACAAAGAGCTGTGGTTGTCTGTGTAAACAAGGAACCAAGCCACGAGAAAGGATCAAAGACAGGCTATTCACCCAAAGCCACAGACCTTTACCACTCCAGCTGAAGGAAAACCCTGGTGCTTGCAGCGGGCTGTTAGCGAGCACACAGGGCAGCTCCTGAGGGGGTGGAAGACATGAACGTGTCCCACCACCCTCCCATCTCGTGTCCCATCACACTCCCATCTCCTCTCGGTAGTTATTGAGATGGCAGCAGTGCCTGCCACTGCCTCCAGGCATCAGAGCAAGAGCTGCTTGGGTGGCAGAGCAGAGCACAAGGCAAAGGAGGCAGCAAGAAGTGTCTGCAGCATGCTCAGCCTCTTGGGATGTGAAGGAGGGAGAGGCGGGGGCAGTGAGAGAGAAGGAAGGTGAGACAGGCTGTGAGGGAGAGCACAAGTGGATAGAGGAAATAATCAGCAAAGAGCATCTATGCTTCTGCCGTCATAACCAGCCCTCTGGAAATGACTGGATGGTGTTTTCCTGACTCCCACCATCAGGAGAGGCCATGTGCTCACCGGGGAGCTCCTCTCCCACTCTCACAGCCATGGGAATCAGGGACATCTCTGCCCATATTGGCACTTTCCTCTCCTTTTGTTGCTTTACTCCATCCTTTTCAGTACTTACTGTACTGGACACGGTATTTCAGGAAGCAGTCCTTAGCATTGTGTAGGGAAACTGGTTCCCAACAGTTCTGCTAAAATCAGGAGCAGTGGCTGTGTGGCACTGCCTGTGGCCATGGGGTCATTTGCACCGGAGGAGCTGGACTGAGGTTCCCGGTGCAGCTGCTGGATGCCGGCGAGCTCCAGCCACCCCGTGCCTGAGGCCTTGGACTTATCCCAGTGACCTGGAGCTGTTTGCCATGTTCCTGCAGAAGACCTAGATTTTAATGCCAACTGAGCAGCTGTATAAATGTTTCATGACATTTTGGAGACAGAATAGATCATGCTGTTCAAACCTCTTCTTTCCGAGAGCATTCAAATAATACCTTTTCAGTTTAAGGGAACTTTATTTGCTTTAAAGATTTTATGACAATTTCCAACAGAGGCCATCAGACAGCCAATCTGCTTCAGTCTTCCCCATCCCAGGATATCCTGCAGGCCAGAGCTCCCTTTTTCTCTGCAGGATGTCCTCCATCATACCCATACTCCTCTGCATTCAGAGCTTCCCAGGGTCTTCAAAATCTTTCCAATATTGAAGCAGCTATTCTAGTTATTAACCAGCCCTTTCTAAATGCATACAAGCCTCCACAGTGTATGCCTGTCCCACTGTCTCTGGGCTACTCAAAAAGAAAAGCTAAAAGCAACATCAAATTTGTTAATTGGCACGAACTGCAAAATTTCTCTGCTGCGAATATGCCATCTTATTTAACAAGACTATTCCCTTGGCCTCAAGGTTTAAGGGAAAGACACCAGACATCTAATGAGCTTCACAAAAGGCCTACAAGTTAATAGAACTGGGCTCAGCTATGTCAACTGGAAAAATTAACTTTAGAATTAAGTTTTATGCAGTAAAAAAAAAATGGTTTGAGGTCTGGAGATGGTCACATGGTACCATAGGGAGAACCACCCAAGATGATACCCATGCGAAAGGGGATGTACCTCAACCACCAGCATGCTGCAGGGCTTTTCATTCCCGTGACGTGTCCTCACATCAAGGACTTTGCAGTCCATGCCCTGGAAACATGTTGTGACAGACTCTGTCTTGATAGTCTCCCCATTTGCTACAGAGACCAGTGCCTGAGGTGCCTGCAGACGCCCAGGTGCCAAGTCCCTCTCCACCTTCCTCGCCACCATTTGTCAGCAACACCTGCTGAATGTTCATTTTTCATGTAGTGTCTCAAAGCTTTCCCTGAGGAAGGGACACAGCAACCCTCCCTCTTGCAAAGCATCACATTGTGTCCTGGCAAAGAGTAATTCTTCAAATCACTCTCTCAAGGTGCAGGCATGCACTGACCCGCGCTGCTTTCCATTTAGTTTAGGATTTTGTACACTGGCACTGCCAAGACAGGGAGCTGGGCGAGGGTCTGGATTCGTGCTCTGCCCTGGGCTCTGAGCAGGGTGTGAGGCTGTGTCACCTGTTGGGAACTAGATGCTTGTTTTGGCAAGAGCTGACTGTGTTTTCTTTGACCACGAGTTGTGTCCCAGCCGCTGGGACCCCATGTACGTGCCTCCTGGGCTGATGCCGGGGTGGAGCACAGCGCCAGTGAAGCAGTGCTGGGGCTGTGTAGAGCTGGGACTGCCTTGCATCCCCAGCACTGTGGGGCTGTGCAACCAGCACCATTGATTGTTTTTTTTTAAAAAAAAAAACATCTCTCCACTTGGGATGCAATGACAACATAAAATAGAGTCTTTAAAAAACCAAGAAAAATTAAAAAGGAAGCAATCAGTCCCGTAAGTGTTAGTGGTGGATCAACGGATATGTGGGACGTATCCAGCCCATGCAGCAGTGTCTGCAGGGATGAGCATCCTCACTCCTGCTCTGCACTCCAGCTACCCATTCATCCCTGGAGACAGCAGAGCTGCCTGTGGACTCTGGGGTCCCAGGAACGAGTCCGCAAGGAGTGACACTGAGGAGCTGCAGCCCCGCAGCTGCAGGGAGAGCAGCGGTGCGGGGAGACATGGGCGCAGGAGCGCTTCACCCCCGGCATGCTCCCTCGTCAGCCCGGTGCCTCTCCCAGAGCCTACTTTTCTGTTTTTCCCCCAAATATATTCAAATGCATTGCTATGAAGTACAATAATGAAAATGTATTCTTCCCCCAAAGCTCTGAAGCAGGGGAAAACAGGCTGTTAAATGCTGAAATATTTGCTTTGCTTTTTCAGATTAGGAGCCGCCAGTGGGCATTCAGCTTTATTAAAATGAGAGCACTCTTACATATGGTCTCGGCTAAAAGGGAGACTCCCTTTCTGCTCTGTCCCACACAGTAAGTTCCAATTAGAGAGAAATATCACTGAAACACTAGCCTTTCTTTGTTTTAAAACAAACAATATATCACCACTGATAAGAATTTAAAAACAAATAAAAACGGTGGTCACTATTTGCATAAGACCTACAAATTAAGTGCACTATGTGCAGTCGTAAAAGAGGCCCAAACTGATCAGAATTTCCTTTCAGAGCTGTGCAGACATTAAGACTAATGTTGCTGAAGTGAATGGCTGAATGAAGAGGGCTTTCTTAAAGCCAGCATGGGTTTTGCCTCCCTTCTGGCAGACGCTGGCTCGTTCTTTACCCGGAATCCTCACAGTTCATTTTTTAAACCTCTTGAGCAACTTATCTTTCAGTATCTCTCTTTGGAGACTCTCATACATCACAGCTAATTCTAGGTTGCCACCACCCAGAGAGGATTTTGCAGCTGAAGCCTGGTGTTACGGTCTGGTGAATGGCATGAAGAGAATGGCCAAGTCTTGGGTGGCATTTATCATATATACGAAGAGAGTTTGCTTTTTAAAAGAAAAAAAAAGAAAAAGAAAAAAAAAGAAAAAAGAAGGGTTTAGATGGATAAAGCTGAGTCAAGAGCCCACAAGAGAAGTCTGTAAAATCCTATGAGGGGAAAGGAAAGCCAACATTTCCTGCTTTACCCACAGACTGGAAAGCAGTGGGGTTCCTCAGTGAGGGATGTCTTAAGGGACACAAGCCATGCTGCAAACTTCTTCAAAGAGAACCCTGAATGAGACACTCCTGCAGCGATATGGAAAATGATGCAGAAGATGTACTGCAAAGATTAAGGCATCTTTTCCTGTTGGTACAGGCATCACGCGGGTCTGAATCCTGCCAGTAAAGCCAGAACTGAGCCTGCTGGGATAGGGGGCATGGGGAAGAGCAAGAGACATCTGGAATCAGAAGGACGATAGAAGCTGAAGCCCTGGACAGTCCTTGGGCTGCCTTATGGTTTTCTGTGATTCCCTGATGGAAGCATTTAGGCCTCTGGTAGTTTAGGTTTTTGGGTTTGGGGTTTTTTTGTTTGTCCCACCCCCCGCACAGTAGAGTAGGCAAACAAGGTTTTAGATCATCTTCCTGACACCATTTCACTGAAAACAGGCCTTCCTGCAGGAAGATAGTATCTCCATTTCAGTTTTCTTTAGAAGAAAGAAACAGAAGATGTTGATTTTTTTATATCCCATGATGGCTGTTAACTTCAAAATACTTGCCAAACTGAATTTGGAGTGGGGTAGGAAACAAAGCTTGTGGGATTCCCACCTCCCCATCAACAAAGTCACAAGGAAGAGCCCCTGGGGTCTGCAGCTGGGACAGAGAAGATTTGTTGTTGCAGAGGAGGTGGTTTAGCCTTGTGCTTAAGGACTGCTGTGTTCAGCTTGCTTTTCTGTCACTACCTGCTATGTGGCCTTAGCAGCATCGCTCCAACCCTGTGTACTGTCCTAACTTGTCTCTGCATCCAGGGCCAGGAGAGTTCCCAGTACTTGACCACCCAGCCCAGACTGGCTGCTCCGTGCCCAAGTGTTGGGATTCATGGCACATCTACTGGAATAAGAGACTTCTCCCATCTCCTGGTGGATCTGCAGCATGTGCTTCTGCTCATGGGCAGAGGCATCTCCTTTTCTCAGGGGAGCAGGGTGGAGCACTGCACCTGACAGCCACGGCCAGGCACTGCCTCTGGAATAGCTAATGGCAATGCCAGCACTCAGAGAGCATGAGGAGCAGCTGCAGAGGAGTGGGCAGGGGAAAGACCAAACCCAAGCAAGATAAACTGACCTGGAGGGAAAAAAAAAGAAAAAAAAGAAAAAAAAAAGAGGGGGGGGGGGGAACCCCCACAAAGCTGAAAGGCAGAATACAGGAAAAGAGTTACCAGGAGATTTTTAAATACAAAGCAAGAGCTAGCCCAGAAGGAATGTACACAGAACGCATGAAAATCTCTTCTCCTCTTCTGACAAAGAGCATTTTCCACAACCTCGGTTCCAGCGCCACATGCCTGCACCTTCCTTCTCTTGGGGCTGGGGGGCAGGGGGGAGGCAGAGGGCAGGGCTGCAGGCATGCCAGCTATTGACATCTTCCAAAGGCACCACAAGCTTTCTTCACTGGTTAAAACCCCAAATAAAATTTCAGAGGTTCACCCACGGCATCCTCAGTCAAAGGGAAAACAAAACCGGACCCCCTGGCAGGGCCTGACCTACAGCCCCAGCCCCCCAAACCATCACCTCCCTGTGCTCCCTCCCACTGGGACACTCCTGCATTGCCCACAGCAAGGGTTGGTCCCAGAGGCAGCTGGGGTTCAGCCCCCCCAGGGGCTGTGCTGGCGCTCACAGGGATGGGCAAAATTCCCACCACTGCAGCCCCGGGTGAGGCTACAGCCCCCTGTGTAATTTGTGTCCAGAAGCTAAAAACTTGCCTTCTAGACTCACAGTGAGTATCAATCAACTCACACCCAGTAAAAAGACCAAAATTCTTCATTTCTATAATTTCTTTGTGTCTGAGGGCACTGGGCGGCCAGTGCAATGTTTGGTGAGATACCAGGAGCAGGTGTGAGGCCAAAACGTGCTTTAGTAAAAGCCTCTTAAGCAGCCTGTTATTCCCTGAGCTATCCCTGTATTCTGGATGGTAAATAATTCTGTCCTTATGTCGAACTGCCAGGAGAGAGGGAGGATTTCTGAGCTATTCACTTATTCAACTTCTTGTGAGACCAGTCCTGGTGCCTTGCCAGTAACAGCAAGAGCCGACTTCTCCATGTAAGCCCAGCTGGTGCACCTTTCAAATTCCTTGGCAGGCTGACTTTCCATCCTGAACTATCTCAGTCATGTCCTCTAACTGGGGTATTTTTGCTTCAAAGTTTGAGGTTAAAGAGATAAAGATAACGTGGAGATTTTGGGGTCTGAAAGCTGAGAGATTTGTTGCGCTGGGGAAAGTCTCGTAATACGATTTTGGAGTGCCGCAGCTCAGCCAGCTCAGTCTGGGCACCGCAAATGCATTTTCCAGTTGTTCTCCATGAGAGCGAGTGCCAATGAGTGAATTTTTGGAAAACGAGATTGTTAATTATAGGTTACTGTTGTGGAACTTTGAGATATGAAAACTCCAGTGGGTATCGATGTAGCATGCAGTTTTAGGGGTTAGCTCTCTGGGCAATGCACCATCCCTAAAGCCAGCCAGGCTTTTTCTCCTGCTTGATTGCTCCCTGTCACCTGTGCTCATGCCAAGGTCCCAACACCTCTCCGGCTTTCCTGCACCTAACCCTGGTGCTTTCACTCCCCACCTAGCCTCTGCATAGGAAAACCCAAACTCCACTACTCAAGGCAGGTCATAACTCTATATGACATTTTATTCTAAGCAGCACTATTGAGTCAATAACAATTCCAATCCATCTTTTTGATGCCTAACTTCCAGCATATGATTCCCTTCAAATTCCCTTAAAGCCACTCACAGAGCTGATGCCATCTTCCCATTGTCTGACCATAGCAAAGACTTAAGAGCTGCTGTTCTGTAGCATTTCAGAAAAAAAAAAAAAAAAAAAAAAAAAGAACATTATTAATAGCAAGATGATAAGAATTCTAGGTTTCAAAGTCAGGAGACATGAATGATTTCTTTTCCTAAAGAATTAAACCCAATGAAAACGCAATATTTCCTTCAGAAGCAAGAGCTCTCTCTTAGCCAAAAGGAGGACAGAGAATGACATGTGCTCCAAATTAACCACAAGTGATCAGACCTGCCAAAAGGCAGAACACTAGCTGTACTTCTGCAGAGAGGGTTTTCACTTAATCCTGTTGTATTTACAACAGCTCTGGAGATTCTCCCACTGGAAGCATGGGGAGACCGGCAATGTGAAGGTAGCGCGGTGTGTTTTTGTTTGCCAGAATGCCATTGCTACAAAAGGAAAATCCCAATTAGTAGAAGTTGTGAATTTCTAAAAGTCAACCTATTGGTGCAGGCTAGGAGGGGGAGCAGTGCTAACTATTAATGATTATTTTTAGTTACTGTTCCCTCCCTGTGCTCACATCAGAGATGTTTGCAGAGAGGAGCTTCCCAGAAGGAATGTGGGAGCAGAGACTTTTCTTCCCAGGGCATCCGCAGGGCTGGCAGCATTGCACCGCACGGTGCCGGCCGGCTCTCATGTCCAAGCCTTCACTGCATTTCCCTGCAGGCTACTTGCCCAGAGCAATAGCTGGGCTGTGGGCACACCGAGTCTGCTGTGGGCAACCCCAGCCTGTGACAGGGCACTGCAGGGAAAGGGAGCAAGTTCGTCTTCTCCTTTTTCAGGGCAATAGTGGCTCCCCCAGAGTCTGTGTTCAAAGCTTTAATTTTCTATGTGTGGGTGAGCAATGCAAGCAGAAAGATGAGAGGAGCCAGCTTCCCTCTTCACACACATCACAGCTGAGCAGAAGCAGCAGAAATCTCACGGACCTCATCCCCCCATCTCAGGAGCTGCTCCTTATGGGGATGCTCTCCAAGCAGCTGTAAGGGAGGCCAGCCTCTGGCACAGATCCCTGGTTTGGATGAACCTGGCAGAAGCACAGGTTTTCACGTTCATGTGCACACCGTCACCTGGTCTCGGTCGTTTCTGCCAGCATAAAGCAAAAGGCTGTTTCTGGGCAAAGTGTCAGCATGGAGCATCCTCTGAGCTGGGCAGCACCATCACGAGGAAGGGCTGAGAAAACAGGGGGCATGCAGAAGGTGTCCGGCTGCGGGCACCAGCCACACCAAGGGAGTGCTCAGAGACCACAAACACAGTTTGATACAATATAAACTACTTGACAGCCTTCAACATTTTAGTTTGCAGAGCAAAATCAGCAGCGACCACAAGGTGAAATGTTCCTCAGTCCCCTCCCAGCACCCTGCAGCTGCTGTTTCAAGCTACACTTCTCTCTGCTTTGCTGAGTTATGCTGCTGGAGAAGACCCCACGAGACTGAGCGGGTGATGCTGTGGAGCTCGGATGGCTGGGTGAGTCAGGGGCCACTGTGCAGGGCTGCTCCACGTGCTGATAAACCTGCACAGCACACACTGAACTGATAAGGACAAAACCTGTTGCCTGCAAGCCAGAGTTACATCTGCAGGCTGTGATGGATGTAAAACGTTTAAGTCAGAACACAGCAGCCACAGAATAGCAAGCCAGCCGAGCACTCTTCAATCCACTTTATTGATTTATTCCCTTCACTCTCGTCCCTAATGCTCCTCTCAGCTCTACATGGCTCAATGCAGCACAAATTAACAGAGCCCACAAAAGCCCTCTGAAGCCATTCCCCTGATTAACAGGTCTGTAGTCCTGAAAGATATCTTTATTTTAATAACCTGGCACTAAATGGATTACAGCCATGGAACTGAATTCACGTCATTCCCCAAAGGGAGAAATGGCACATATTTTTTATATGCTGTAGGAATTGCCAAAGATCGGGACAAATGACTCAACTAAGAATCAAAAAGGGGAGAGAGGAAAGTTAGGAAGGAAGGACAAAACTCTGCGGGGACTCACTGGAGCTGCAGCGGAGGCCGGGCGGTGCTGGCGATGGTCAGCAGCAGAGCTGCCCTGCCGCCGGGGCCAGCGCGTCCTGCCAGCAGTGCTGCCATCCTGCTGGGCTGAGGGGCTGAGCTCTGCTGCGGGACTTGGGCAGGGGCACCGGCTGCTGCAGCCTGGACCCTGGCTCCTTCCGTCCCTCTGTCTGGAACCAGTGCCTTCACTGACATACAGCAGGGCAGTGACACACGTGTCTCTCAGTGCAGCCCCAGGACTTACACAGCTTCTTTTTGCAACGTCACTGGAGTTTTCTTTTTCTTTCTGGCCATGGCTGCACTGCTGGAGGGAACCTCGGGGCACTTGCATGTAACCTGGTTCCTCCAAGCAGTGAGCACGAGTCCTCCTGCAGATGGCCCAGCTCTTCTTGCCCGCAGATCTGTTCATCAGCTTGACACCTCGAGCGCAAGCCAGGCTGTCGGCAGAGCAAAAGTGGGGAGCAAGTGTCTGGTTCTCAGGTCATCACAAAGCTCGATTTTCAGTCTTTCATCAGGGTTAACCCCCCACAAAATGCTAGGATTCATTCAGGATGAAAAACTGTCCCTGCACAGAAGCTCTGCATGTTATTCAGACCTGGAAGCTGGGCTTAGACCACTTAGCCATCTGCCAAGCACTTGACCCTTGGATTTAATGGTTTATTGGGCCTGGCTGAACCTCCCACATCTCTCCAGGAATATGCACAGGCTGTTCTGTGCTTCAGAGGAACCATGAGGACAGTGAGAGTCTCTTATTCCCAGCTGCCCCTTGCCACTGAGACTGGGGCAGCCACACTGGCCATGTTTGCTGCTGCTGTTCTTGCCTCTGTGGCCGCATCCTCACCCCAGATAACCTATGGCCAGCAGAAGGGGAGGGAAAGCTCCAGAACCAGCTAGTGAGATAAAGACAGACAGATTATAAGGTGTTTATGCTTTTGCAAAATTAAAGTCTTGAAGGCGAGACAGGTTTACATTGGCAAAGAATTAATGGTTTGATGTAGCACAAGGGGACAGCAAGAGCAGAGAGAGGGGTCATCTATCAGCATGTACTGATGGCATAAAGGAAAGAGGTGCAGACATAAATCAGGTTCTGCGCAGGAAATAAGCAGGATGGATGACAGGCAGTAGCTGGTGATCTGTTATTCCCACAGCATGCCAAAGATGCAGAAAATGTGGTTGGGTGCTTTTAGATCTCATTTCAGCAAGCGCATACTGGGTCTCTCCAGGCTGAGTGAAACCTTCCCTGCACTTGGAAACTGCCAGGTCCCAAGGCCAGGGCAGCACAGCAGCTCTGTGCGTACCCACACACCTTGCAAGGAAGCTGCGCAAGCTGGGAGACCGATCCAAGGCAGAGAGGCACCTGGGTGCTTCTCTCCATCTCTCTGGAGGTGTCTGTGCCCAGGTACCATCTCCACATCCTTGAAGGAAATGAGCTCAAACTGAAGTGTTCCCAAGCAGAGGAAGTTTATCTTCCCTTGGACAGTGCCTGAAGCAGGTTAGGGGATGCTCAGCCTAAAGCTGCCACGAATGAACCCTTCTGTGCAAAGGACCTTCACTGCGTGGCTCTTGCCCTGGCCTCACACAGGTACCAACGCATCAGTACTTCGGGTGTCTTTGCATCACTTTCCCTCCCTGCTGTGCTGTTCCTTGCTCAGGCACTGCTTTGGAAATGTGGGTCCTCTCCTAAGGGAGACAAAACAGAAACTGGGCTGCTCCATGGGCTTAGACTAGTCTCTAGTTTGCAGTTCCCCAGTCTTAAGATTTTGGGCCCAGTTTTATCTGGTTATTCTCCAGACCTCCCCAGAGCAGTCTCTTGTGCTGCTCTGTACTTCAAAGGGAAATGAGTCCGTACACGTTTAATTGAAGCCAATTTCCTCCCTGTTGTTGGGTTAGCAAGGGGGGATTAATGGGGGCCAAGGCTCAGTCCTCTGGAGACACCCAAACATTTCAACACACGGGGCAGCCCTGGAAGGGTGGAAAACATGCGATGGGGAGCTGGAGGTGACCGGGGCTGATCAGGAGCAGCTGATATGTATAAATCTCTCAAACTATCAAGAGTTGCTACCTCCCCTCCACCCCTCTTTATTTAAGCTATGTTTTTTGAATGAAACCTGAAGCAATTAAACTCTCTTTCATTAGCTGCCCTGCCTTCAATTTACCTCCTGCTTAGCAATATCACAGGGAAAAGAAGGATGTGGGAGGCTCCTGCAGCCTTGTACAGGGCTGGGTGGTATGTGGAGCAGAGACAACCAGGCGAGTCCCACTGCCCTGGTCAATCCCTGCAGCCTCCCCATCGCCTTGGGCAGCAGTCTTTGCCTGTGGGTCACCTCATGGCTCTGGAGGAGAAAGCTGGAGAGGTATCCTGCAAACTGGGATGGTCTTCATGCAACGCAAGCTTGGCTCAGTGAGGAGGGAAGCAAGGCTGCTTGGAAAATACAGGACATTTACAGGGCAGGGAGACACCAGCAAAGGGAGTGATGACTGCGGATACTGGTGACTCTTACAGGTACAGACAAGGGTCCAACTCTGTTGGAGCAGGACACCGTCTTCCCTGTTTGGGTCCCTCAGTCACTGTCCCACCATCTCTCCTCACCATGCCTGGGTGCTTGTCCATGCCATTCCCAGAGGATGAAGAAAGGCTTTTGCAGGACAGATGAGGGTGTCAATGTGATGGTATGATATGGGGGGAGCTCAAGCCCTCTTCCCATCAGCTGTGCCCTGGCCCTTGCTGCTCCTGGGAGTAGCACCACAGCTGTGTTAAGCTTTTGCAATGCTCAACCCTTCCCTGCCTGCGATAAAGCAGACCCACTGTTAGATTATACATTGGCCAGAAAAGCTGTGAGATGTGGGTTTGTTTGGACAGTTTTAAGGTCACTTTGAGGCTCCCTGTGAGCCAGCTGCTCTCAACAACTGGTGAACACAGTCCCCACAGGGACCCGGCCTCTTCTCCTGGAGGTCCTACCCTGGGGGCCATGGTGTTGAAGCCTTCCTCCTGGCTAGGGAGGAATTTCTGCTGGTTTTTCCCACCCACCAACCCACCCTGGCCCCAAAACTCTCCTGCTGACAAGCACCAGGATGCAGCTGGTCCAAACGGCTGTCCCCAGTCCTCACTCCTGTCTTGCCCAAAGGAAGGAGGACAAATCAGCCCAGGTGTGGCAGATTTGGGATTACTGTAAAGGATTTAGGATCCCACAGGATCACCTGCCTGCCATCACACAGGGAGTGAGGCTGCTCTTGAGCAGTCACCCTTTGCCCGGGGGAACACATGGTGCTATTGTCGTACCAGCATCAATGGGGAGGGTGGCTGGGGGGTACAGAGGTTGAACTCTATAGGCAGAGCATCCCCCCTCCCCTTTCATTTTACTGTGCACTTCAAGCTGCATCCCCCTCCTGCAAGGCTGAAGTGCACAAACATTAACCCTCCAGCTATAAAAAATGAATTGGTGTTTAACAATTGCATAGCAAACCACAGCGATCCTAAAAACTGCACTGAATTTCCCAAGCCAAGGACTGCAACTGGTATTAATTAGTTCTTCCTCTGACAATTTTTTTGGTGCCACCAGGTGGTAACAACGTGTATCTCAGCAATGTCACCAGGAGCTGGCTGTCCCCTAAGGCCACCTGGTCTTGGACAACTGCTCTGAAGCTACCGGTGAGGAGAAAAGAAATCGCCATGCGTTGGGGCATCCATCTCCAGGGAGCAGAATGAGGCATAAATCCTCCCTGGAGTATTGCATGGCGATGGGGGGGACTTGTTTCAAAGGATGGAGGGATCTTATCCTGCCACCAAATGTCGATTTTCTCCAATGGCCCTTGGAGAAAAGGGGCTTTGCATGAGCACCACGCAAGAGCGGTGCAGAGTGGAGAGCCTTGATGGCACCTGCCTTGACCCACTGCTCCACTGATGGAGTGGTGTCCTGAGCGTGGCTGTCCCCAAAACAGGCACCCCCAGGATGCCTGGGCTGTGGGGATGCCAGGAGGACTGAGGACGTGGTAGGCTTTCTCATCAGGAAACCCTAAGGCTGGTCCCCAAGCAGGGGAGGGAGGAGGAGGCTGGAAGCGGGGAAGGGCAGAAATGACCTCAGCGATAAACACTCCATGATAAAGCTTCTTTCTGGGCTTTTCAACAGCCCTTATTGCCCCCAGGAGAGTTGAGCTGCACAGAGCGCTTTTCATACGCTACATCCTGCCCGTCCTCCTGCCCGCCCCGGCTCCGGTGCTGCCCTTCCATCTCTCATCAGGCAGATGGTCCTGGCTTTATTTTTTCAAGGTAGAAGAAAGTGAAAAACCTTTGATGCCAGGAAGTAATGGAGAGTATTTTCTGCTCCTGAAATAAAAGATAAAATTTTTCAAGCATCTCCTCTTCTCCTGCAGCCCCTCTCCCACTCCACCTTCCCTGTCCCCCACCTCTCCAGTCTCCCCATCTCCCCCTTCTCCCTACTTCCCTTACCAGGTGAACCCCTTGGCAGAGCCAGTTGTCATCTTTTCAACACCTCGTTTTTCCCTTGCTCCCAGTGCACAGGGAGTGACTCTTCCTGTTTACACACCTCCAGCTCTGGGGCGGGAGGTGAAACAAAACCAGCTTTCATTCACGGAGGGGACTGCAGGAGATGGAGCCGCCTCGGCCCCAGTTACCCACCATGTCGCCTCTCCCATCCACATGCCCATCACCCACCACCCTGGGGTGGCTGAGCTGCTCTTCCCCGGGGACCCCCATGTTCTTCCCATGCCAGGGTCCAGCTCCTTCCTCCAGGTTGGCTCCCTCCTCCCCAGGAAAATGCCCAGCTTGGTCGACAGCTCAAGGCATCTCCTGGATGTCACTCGCTGTGGCTGCCCGTGCTCACTGGCACCTTCCCAGGCAGCCCAGCCGTGCAGAGGGTCCCATCCCTGTTAATCACATAACAGCACAGTTTGCAAAGCTGAGTTTTACTGGCAAGGTGTGTGAAGCTGTTTTGAGGAGCGCAGGCTGCTGGCAGCCACCGGCCTGACCTCTTGACACTGTTTTCACTATAATTTATTAAATGCTGGGCCCATCCCAGCCTTCCCTGTGCACACCGGGGAAGGGGGAAACAACCCCGCTCCTCTGCAGCTGCAGTGTATCAGAGCTGCTGAGTTTTTAATTAGAAAGAAAAACTCTCCCACCCCTCTCCTTGTGTAACAGGATTTTCTCCATCCAAAGGTTTCACCTCGGGGCTGTGCTCTGGGGAGTTTCACAACTGCTTCATGTTTGTGAAGATGTCTGGACGGAGCCTTTCCAGCACCAGCAGACACATCACATCCCTGTGTGCACATGTGACCGATGCTGGAGCCTGTGTCTTCTGCTGGTCCTGCACCCAGGAATGAGTCCTTCTCCAGGTCCTCATGCCCCAGCTGTGCACTGCACATACTCACACCAGGGTGAAGCATGGGCGGTTGAATATACTGATTTTCTCTACCACAGAAAAACCCAGGACCTGGATCCTGCCAGGTGCCTCACTGCAGCATGCAGGTGAGTGTGGACAGCCTGCAGACTGACAGCCCCCATACATACATTCCCATGCAGGAGACACCCCCAGGTATTGCAGGCGGGCAGGGGAGCCGGGGCCGCCCGGAGCAGTGGGAGCTGTCGGGGCATGCTGTGGCAGTCTGAGCAGAATCAAGGAACCGGCTCTCTGTGCCAGACCACTGCCGGGGCCGACCACCAGCAGCAATGACCTGAAACTACGTTTGGTTCCAACGCCTGGTGATGAGCATCGCTCCTCTGTCCTGCTCCCCGGGGGCCACAGAGACAGGAGTGGGCTGATTTTGTTACAGCTGCTGGCGGATGCTCCTTTATTCATATATCATCAAAGTCACATCTTCTAAGATGTGACAGAAAACATACAGATGAGGGAAAGAAGTAAAGTTTGCTGAGCAGGGCGGGATTTTCGTGCTACTTAGGGGACCGTGTCCTACTTTCTAGTGTTTCTTTTCCTCCCTGACAATACTCCAAGGGCAAAGCCTCTGAGGACACCCAGCCCTTGACCTTCTTAGGCAGGCAGAGCTTCCTCAGACACAGCTCCCCGATGGACCCCAGGCTGGCGTCTGAATTAAGGATGCTGATTGCACTCAGATTCTAATTTACTCGACTTGCTACTAGGAAGTCATCAGAAAAGACGTTTTAAAATCATTCAGGGAAAACTCAGAGCATAAAATTTTAATTGCCACCTTGCAAAATAAGGTTCTCGCAAGCTGGCCAAATCTGACTGCTTTGCCAGGGTGGATGGGGATGCACTCTATGTCCGCTCTGCTGCCGTGGGCAGCAGTGGGTGGACAGGAGAGCAGAGACAGCAGATGATCAGCTGCTGTAGGTGCTGTAGGACTTTGATCTCTACAAGCAGTTTAGGGAAAAAAATTTGCCTCCGACACCAGCAGTGTCCCTGGGTCGGGCTCTCTGGGCACTCATCTCAATCATGGCTCAAACTTTTGTCACTTTAGCAAAACCCTTCTGATATTCATAATAGATGCCACCCTTACCTCTGGAGCATGATTGAATTATTCATAGTGACCTTTTTAATAGAATAATTCTGCTTGTTTTCAGACTGACAATGGCCTATGAACAGCTTTCCATTTTGGTGATGTAATTCAAGACATAGATAAAAAAATACCTGGGCCTGTGACTGGTCCCTGAGCAGTGTGAATGTCAAATGCTGGGAGTAGGGGCTGGCTCTGCCCAGGCACACACGGCAGCCATGAGGCACTGCTTTTGGCTGGGGGGCTCATTCCAGGGTCTGCCTACCCCCTCATGCATCAGCATCACCCTTTGGGGGCTCTGTGTGGTGACCTGAGTGGGTTATGGTGCTCTCCTGCAAGGGCAGTCCATGCATTGAAAGCCTTTTTTCCCCACTTTCCCATTATTTTTAATAATAAAATCAAATAACGCTTTCTGGCAGTATGCTCTTCTATTTGTGGATAAAGTCTGACATTCATTTCAGATTATTTAAGGTAGGGATTTCGGGCAGGCACCCAACAAGATTTCAGAAAGGGGAATTAGCCCAGGCCCTGCCCGATGTTGGTTCAGGCCCTGCTAAGAGATGCTTCTGCTCTGGGGTGCTGCCAGCTCCATCCCATGCCAGGACACCCTCTCTGTGCAAAGAGGTTCCTCTCGCTCCTTTGGCGGGTGGACAGCATCATGGTTTGGGTCAGCAAAATCTCCATCTTCTGCCTGTACAGTTTCCCGCATTTGGAACTAATTCCTTCGGCAGCTGTTACAAGCTACTGACTTCAGAAGCCGGGCTGTACAGGGGATAATTATTTCTGCTGCAGCCAAAAGTACATTAGACCTTTGGTTTAGCTTTGAATATTCTTATTAAGCATCACAAAAATGAGGATATTTGAAAGAACAACCAAAAGCTGACTTGACCATCCTGGCAGCCTGTGCTTGTGCCTTTACCGCCTGGCAGCATCCCCTGCCCACCTGTGGGCAGCACAGCCCTGCTGCTGCCGCTGCTTGCACAGGTAAGTGCCCTGTGCCTGCAGGCACAGCCCCATGTCCCGACCCCAGGAGCCTCTGGAATCACCTGCTGCTGGGCTGCCAGCATGGGGAAGCTTTTGTACCTATGTACATACATGCAAATCTAAAATACATGTATCATATGTGCAAGTGGAAGAGAGAAGAAGAAATAAATTTGGCATACTCATTGAGTGGAGCCCGTGTGCTGTGAGCTCCTAGCACTGAAGGAGGTATGGCTGGGACCTTCCCGAGCTCTTTTTCCCTTGTCTGTTTGCTAATCAGTGTGCTAATATAGCTGCTTGCCTGTACCAGCAATGACACACCTACTGAGCTGATCTGCAGTGGAGACTGGATTGTCCTTTACTCTCTCTCTCTAAACCCACCAAGATCTCAGATGACTTCTGTAGAAGGGATGAGAGAGGTCCCTGTCTGGACTCCCTTCCCCTTTCCTCTAGGCAGAGAGACTGAATATGGTGCCACCACTTGGCATATATCCTCTTGAAAACCTAATTCCGTAAAGTCTTCAACTGTTCCTGCGGGCTCCCTGAACACACATAATAGGACGATAAAGATCCTTACAAATGTGCATTCCCTCCAGAGCCACTTGTCTTTTTCTACACACAAAAGGACACTGCTGGTTTGAAAGGTTGGGAGCAGAACGGAGTGGGACCCGATTAGAAATCCCCAACAGTGAATAGAATATTGCCAGTCCACAGGCAAAAAAAGCATTAGCTCCTCTGTGCCAGCAACGAGCTACTGAGGTCTCGGTAAGTTACTCCAGCTCTCTGCCTTTGTATGTGCACCACGCTCCTCTGAGCACCAGCATGGCAGTGCAGATGAGAGACCATTTATGTCTGAAATGCTACCAGCTTCCTAAATCCCAGGGTGGCAGGAGGCACCTGCCTTTCTGAGCTCTTAATATCTCTTCCAGGCAAAGCAATCTCTTTCTCCCTGTCCTTCCCAAGGTGCCAGTCAGCTCTCCCAGATACCAACCGGGTGACAAACCCACAGATTTATCTTGCCTCCATTTGACCCATCAGTGACAATGTTTTCTTCCATGCAGCAGCAGCAAAGGGAACGAAAGCTCAATGATATCTCTATGTCACCGAGCCTTCAATCTACTGTGCAAACAACCCCAGCATGTGGCTTGCTTGGCCTCATCTACTGGGAATTAATACTAATTCCAAAATGAAAGTAGATTGCCATCCACTTTGCTACTCATGCGGACTCAGATCAGTCTATCAATCTCCACCTGAAATAAAGCACTTCATGGTCTTGTGTCCCACTGCAGAGACCAAATGCAAACCTGAGATGTATTTTCTGGGTAAGTCTTGCTTTGTTTGTTCCAAAGTCCTGGTCAAGAGCATGTCCCTGCTAATGGGGCAGTGCATAAGTAATTTCTTTTGTCATCTTAAAATACAGAGATGTTCACAGGAAACATCTGTAAAACCCTCAGAGAGTCCTGAACATCTGAAGACAAGCAGGGAAGAGAGAAGAGCTGCTCATCTGTGCAGGACTTGGAGAGGAGCCATCTTCCATCTCTTGACAAAGTATTCCACATGTCCAAAATATTTTTTTCATGAGGACAGACACAACCCTGACCAGGTGGAGACACAAAAGCTCTGAGTGGTATGGATTTGACCTCACTGGGGGACAAGAGGCATTCCTGGGTGGGGGGAGCATGTGGCTGGGGGCAGGAGATGGCCAGGTCTCCAGGGACCCCGGCAGCAATCCTACCAGGGTTATTCTGGTATGCAGGATTAGGAGCAACCTAAGCCCTAGCCCAGGCCCCCCACACTAATTGCAAGGCAAATATGGCTTGAAGCCACCTTTCCCTTCCTCCTGAGAGCCTGCACCAACTGCAGCTTGTTCACACCTAAAAGCACAGCCCAGAACTAGCTAAAGCATACTACGGTTTGTGTTTAAAACAAACTCCTGTAAATCCATACCAGATAACTTGTGAAAAACTTCTAAATCCCCTCTGTGCCTCCCTACAATTACCTACACATCTCAATTACTCAGTGATGGGTGCTGAGGAAAAAGATGAGGCTGGCAGGCTGAAGGCAGACCGTCCCCGGCACAGACATGGCCTTACTCCTCTCCCAGAAAAGCATCACGAGTTTGCAACTGGAAATCAAAAAATTGCTCTACCTCTGCCCTCATCCTTCCTCTGAGCAAGCTTCTGGCCTTATACAATTATTTATCTGCTGGTAAGAGGCAAATCAAATATCATTAAGGCAAGTCTAGTGGCTAAGAGCCGGATGCTGGCTGTCAGAATTGCACTTTGCAAAGTGATTCAAACGAGCGGACACACGCTCTCCTTTCCCTCGGATACACTGGTCGCACTGTGAGTATCCCTGAGTATCTCCTAACCAACATATCAATTAAGTCACACTTCAGCTAGCATGCGAGTGCACCTAGGACTGTATTGATCCTCAGCCACTGCAGCGTGCAAAGTCTATAATGGCCTCAGATGAGACATCCCAGCCGGGGAAGCTGGATCTTCAAACATCTGATAGATCAATAGCTTTCATAAACCAGACTGAAAAATAGGGGAGAGTAATAATGGTAACAGAAATGCTGGGCTACACTTACAGAAGAAAAACAATTTGAGGAGGACCAAATAGCAACATTGATCATGCCACTGTTTTCTCATTTTTATCTTTCTTTGCAAAAGTATTCAGCTAACTCCAGACAATACAAACCTTTACTTAAACTGCAATGTGATTATATGCAGTACATCGTATTGCTGGTCTTTACATTTTGAGTCTGCTTATGCTATTAGAGATAACCCTTGTTTTAATTAGGTAAACTGCTTGGGCAGGCCCCCTTTCCCCCCTCCCCTCCACTGACACGCTCTTGTCGTGGGAGGGAGAAATGCGCATCTCATACACGCAGCGGGTCTATCGGAAGAGGGGCAGAGATGCTTTCCTCTTGTGTTATTTAATCTTTATTTTGTGACGAAGGGACTGGATGCTGCTTGCTGGGAAAGTCCAGGACCTATCCCTGAAAACATCCCAGGCACCAGCACTAGGGCTCCTTTTGGAGCAGTTTTAGCACCATGCCAACCCTGCCCTGAAGAAGGATATTGAACACAGTGCGTGCTGCAATGCCCCAAGGACATGTGGCTGATGCTCCAGAGACCCTGGGCTGCAAAACCAAAAAATAAGTGGGGACCAGGAGCCCCAGAGAGAAGGTGGACCTGTGGGGGATGCTGCTGGTGCAGCTCTGCTGCTTACCCTGCATTTAAGAGCAGCCTCAAATTCTGCTGCCCTGCCCTCCCTGCGAGAACTGCTTGGCAGAACTGATTTTCTGGCTTAACAACATAACCATCCATACAGAGGCATACTCAAGCATGTCAAGATGTTCTCAGTCATTGGGCTGGGGGGCTGGAGGGCAGCCAGAACCACAGAACCACTTCGATGGTATCTGCACTGGCTATCTGCATTGCAAGGGTGACACAGCCCCACCGCAGCTTGCTGCTCGGGAGTGGCGAGCATCTGCCACAGCAGGCTGGGAGAATTATGTGCCATGCTTAGGATTAAATGCATGCTATTCTTGGCGGTACCTGAACAGACGATATCTCTTGGAATATACCTGACTCATTTTTGAATATTTTTTTTTTGGAGATCTGATCTACAGTTGTTGACAAGTTTTGCCAAACAACAGCAGGAACGGGGGTTTCTGCAGGATGCGCCAAGCAATGCCTGAAACCTGGGGCTATAACGGAGTCTTGCAAGGAGTGTGTTAGGCTTGTCAAGGAGTTAATAAAGTTTATTGAGTCTTTGAGCCGTCAGCATCTGCCTGATCCTTCATCAAGGCCTACAACAAAACTGCCAGGGAAAATACATTTGCTCCTCAGGAGCAGGTGGTAAAATAATGCAGGATGCCAAATGCCAGGGCAAGGCTGGCTGTAGGGATGGCTGGTGAGGAGATGACCTCATTGGGAGCTGGGTTAAATCCAGGAAATTTTAGATTTAAAAGGAACAATTTGCAGAAACTGTCATGGAAATTACTGTAAGGGTAAAAGCAATCAAACCAGAACACAGCTCTGTGGTTCAGGAGAGATTTATCTGCCATCTAAAGAAGAATCATGTCTTGTCATGATAACTGGCAGATTTGCTCAGTGGAAGTACCAGAGCGATGTCCTGACACTGCAAAGCCGGCAGCCAGCCCAGGGAGACTCCAGCAAGAGAAGGGATCTCCTGGGGGTGCCGCACCCAGTCCCCATCAGGTCACCTAAGAGGAATGAGCCGTCTTATTTATAAGTTTCAGTATATTTCTTCCACCTTTCCTGTCGTGGCTAAGAACAACAAAGGGAGTTAAAATTGATGATGAACAAAAGCAGTCCCTCATCCTACCTTAAGCCTCACATGGTGTTTACTTGGACTTGGGGCTCTTCTCTGGTTTTGTCCCGTTGGACTGATGCAGGTGGCACACCTGTCCCGGGGACATGGCTCTGAGCATCTTTAGGGCAGGATTGCACCAGCAGACCTCTCCTGAGAAAACCTCTGCATCAGCTTCCTCGTCATGGGTCTGCCAAGCTAGAATAATTCTGGGAGAAGTTCAATCCTTGGAGCTCTACCCAGGCAAACTAACTTGTGAAATGTTTCCTCTTCCCTCCGTCACTTCAATCCCATCCACTCCATAGAGCCATAGGGGAAAAGGTGGACATCTGCTTGGAGTTTGCTTTGAAAAGGAAAAGAAACCAATCTCCTCGGACAACATCTCCCAGAGCCTGTTACTCATCTGCTGATCCCTCTGCAGCCTTGGCACAGGGAACAACTCAGCAATGATTTTTCAGAAAACCAGAGTCCAGGAGAGAGCCTGATTTACAATTATTCTTCAGTTACATAGGTAATTTTAACTGGGATTAGCTGATCCTGTAAAGTAATTGAAGCCAGGAGGTCTGGGGCTGCTGCGTTGTTATTATCACCATATGCCATTGGAAAAACAATGGGTGATGGCTGTCTTTTAAAGTGGTTTTCAAACCCCTCTAACTCAAGTCTTTCCAGGTATGAAGGGAGAGTGAAATTTGAAAGGCAGAGAGAGGGGGAGAAGAACATAGAGATGAATTAACAGAAGATCAAAACAGATCAAGATGGACAAAAGGGATGGCTGGAGAGGCAGTGAGGAAAGGGTCTGCTGCTCAGGCTGAACTCCTGCACAGAAAGCTGGCCAAACTCTTTTTTTTCACCCTGTTCCCTGGGCACAGGTAATGGCCATTTCTTCAAGAAAGACAGCATTCATTATTTCTACCTTTAGATGAAGACAACCATCTAAAACCAACTAAAATGATGGAATGCCCCACGACCCTCACCATCTTGTGAAACTTCGGTATGTTCAAAAGTGCCACAGCTGCATTTGGGATCGCCAGCCCAGCTGGCATCCCCAGCCTGTGCCACAGGCTCTCTGCCAGCTCAACAAATACAAGAGCCTTTAGCAGACAGGCGAGCGTTGGTGCCCACCACCCCACAGCGCAGCACACAGCCAAGCCTGCCCGTGCGGAGCCACTTGACCGGCGCCCACCCCCAGGGTGCTCTCTGCAGTGAGCAGCAGCTTGTCCGGGAGTTGTCTTAATTGCTCGGAGGATTTTTAGCTCCTTTGAGAAATCATCACATTCCCTGAGTGACAGTTAGTGTTTGCTCAGCAGAGCCTGGAAACATGAGCACACGCAGATGCGGGGCGGGGGGGGGGCGGGTAAAGGAGAAGCCAGATGCACCAAGCAGGAGGCTGGGAGCTGCTGCAGCCCATTCCCGTGGCATCTGTGCCCGGTGGTGTGGCCCTGCTCCAGCCTGCTGCAGCCGTGCAGAGCCAGCCCTGGGCACAACTCACCCCCTAAGCTCTCACATCTGACTGGAGCAGCTGTGTTTTCTGCCAGTGCCTCCAGTATCATCCTGCTGGTTTTATTACCCCAATTGCCCACCAGCGGGTACCACCTGGGAGAAATCACTGCAGTACTTGAGGATGGGTTATCTAAAGTGCCCTCTGCTATGGGATATTCCTGCAACAGCAGGACCAAGGCCCTAATCTATCTAATAATAATAATCCAAGATATGTTAGACTGAAATATTTCTGTTTGTTCAATAAAAATAAATGAATAATATTTTAGGACAGGCCAAGTGCAACTAAAACAGTTACTCGCTTCAGATCTGGGGGATGTTCCCATGTAATCAGATTATGGCAATTCCCTCTCAGGTCCAGATTTGATCCTAAATTACACATCAAGGTCCCTTTAACTCCACAATGGAGGAGATAAAAACCCAAAACACAATCAAGCAGAAAATACAATAAAAAAAACCTGCTTCTGCTGGAATTATAAACAGCCACGATTGCTGTGATTTTGCAGTAATCAAGGCCAGGCCAGGCCCTGTCTTT
This sequence comes from Falco rusticolus, assembly GCF_015220075.1. Taxonomy (NCBI): domain Eukaryota; kingdom Metazoa; phylum Chordata; class Aves; order Falconiformes; family Falconidae; genus Falco; species Falco rusticolus. Next base: position 23,192,506 of record NC_051200.1, on the reverse strand, counting down.
TGCTATTATCTCTCCTACTAATCCCCAATGTGTTTCCTATTTGTGTTGGTCTGGATTTCCATGCTGCACAGCCTGGACAAGCCCATGGCAGGACCTGCAGCACGGGAGTCCTCTCCAGCCCGGGACACCCCACTGGCTTTGGGGCTCAGGTGAAAGCTGATGCTGTCACCTCTGTGGGCATGAGGATATGCCCGCTCAGGGCATCCCATGACCCTGCATCCCAAGCACAGGTGCTGGATGGCCAGGAGCAGCACCATGTCCCAAACCCTGAGCTGGCAGAGAGGAAAGGCTGTCCTTTCAAGTCTCACCGACGTGTTGGGTGGTTTAGCCTGCCTGTGGCTCCCAGAGGTTCTTATCTCTTTTTTTAGGGCTAGTGGTGGGTAACTGTGTCCCTCCTGGACCATTACTAGGGCAGGGGGGTGGCTGAGGAGCAATAAGGCAACCTTCTCCACCAACTTAGATGGAAGGAGCAGGACCATCCTGAGGTGTCCTCTTCTCATCCTCATATTTTAAGAGCATCAGAGGGAATGAGGGATTGTGCAGGAAAATATTTATGGTGATGTGTTTCTGCAAAAAAGCTAATTAGTTTCCATTTGTCATGAAGAAAGAAAGAAAAAAACCAACCAACCCAAACCAGCCAAACAGCTACGTTCCTGAATGACAAAGGAAAGACAATATCTGCATCTGGTCTAACAGCAGCACTGGTCTGTCTTCTTATACCCCTGGCATAGCTCTGCAGTGCACCATACCATTAGGAAAACAGCTCTGTGTTCCCTGTGCCATCTCGAAGGCTGGAGCAGTAGGAACACAGCTGTTGCCATGGTGGTACAGGTGACAGACATGATGGCAGTCCCCCCCAGGTAGAGGCAGCTCTCTTGTGGAGCAGAGCCAGGGCCATGGAGCTGGCTCCTGCATGCCAGTGCAGCTACGCAGGCACCCCATGCTCATCCCTGAGAAGATCCACGATTCCCACCCATTCCAGTCATCATTATGCCAATGTTTATTTGGCCAAAACATGGGCTGACAGTTTTAATTTTCATTATTCCTTGTTTGCTGTTCTTTCCCCTTAAAAGTTTCAGGTCATCCACTCTGGGAGCAGAAACAATGTGATGGTCTTTGGGGGGACCTGGCACACACCGTACAGCTGCATCTGCTTGGGACGATCTTCATCTGGGAGAGGCATGGGGGAGAGGTCTGTGCTCGGTAGCATCCCCACGCAGCACCAGCATGACACGTGGCAAAGAGCCGAGGCTGAAGTGAGCAGCTGTGGCCGACTCGTGTTTACACAGAAAAATGTGCAAATCATCACAGATGCCTGGAAGTCAGAAGGGATCACCCAGGCATTAGGGGCAGTCTGAGACTGGTACTGGGATGTGTGGGAGCAGGATCGGTGATTCCCGTGGGGGCAGGATTGGCAATACCCAGGGCAGCAGCTTGTGGTGCTCCTGAGCTGTGCTGCCAGCATGGACCCACTTTCTGGGTCTTCAGTTTGGTTCCTGACTCGGGGAAGAAAAGCAAGTGACAAAATGGAGCTGGAGTTGGCTGGGAAGAAGGAGCAACTCTCCTTTTTCTTCTTTCATGATAGGGTGGAAAAGTAGTGTTGTAGGGTCACCCATGCAAGCAGGGAAAGAGCAACAGATGCTAAAGTTCAAACCTGGCTACCCTGGCACTAGCAAAGATAAAACTGCTGGGAAAAAGGAAAAGGAAGGGATGGGTCAGGAGTGTGAAGTGGGGCAAAGCAGCTCCTTTGCAAAGCCCACGGAGAGGCTTACGGCATCCCAGCCTGGAGCAGATGGCACAGCTTGGAGAGGCAGGCCAGGGACCTGCCTGTGTTATTGTCTGGAGCAAGTGGCCCAAAAAAGTCTCTGTACATCATAGCAGGACTCCAGATGGATCCTGGCTGGTGTTTATTTGATACAGGGGTTTTGGCTGTCTGTTGACCAGCAGTGCCAGGTAATGAGACCATTTCCAAATTCTCAAATAATCCAAACAGCTGTCGTTTTACTGATGAACTGAACATCCCTGCTCAGACCTTAAATCCAGGAGCTCCTGACCTAACATGAACTGGAGCTAGGACTAGCCTTCCCTCAAAAGATAAACCTCCCCTCTGCATCCCTGTGTCCCAGAGATGGCATTGTCAGTGAGAGGACAGGGGACTTCTCTTTCTAAGGATACTGGTGCTTCTACGGCTGGCAGCTTTGCTGAAAATCCTCTGGTTTTGCCCAGAGCAGGTTGACCTTGCGGGTTCAGTTCAGTGAGCGTCGGGGCAGCGCCCTGCTCACTGTCATGCTGCAGTAAATCCCAATGAGCTACATTCACTTCAGACATGGTGCTCCAGATTTACAGCTGCGTTTGGAAGAGTAGATCATGACCTGTCCTCTCCAAAGCATCGCCTTTCCACAGCTCAGCAACTTATGGTTTCCTTTGAAATGGTCTAGTGAAAAGCCCTAGACAAGCATTTCTCCTGGATGTTTTAGTGCCTAGCTCAAAGCTGTTCCTGCCGGCTTGTGGTTAAAGCCCAGCCTCCCCCCTGCCCTCTGCTTTTCTCTTTCTGTGAAGTGCACTGAAGTGGAAGGTGTGGGGATGAAGGAGCTGGGATCAGCCTGGGGTACCCATTCAGAGATACGGGGTGTCCTGCGCACCAGCCAGGCTGCCTGGTCCCACCAGCCTGCCCAGCTCAACTCCATGGCCACCGAGATCGGTGCTCAGAGGGACACAGCTGCTGAAGGGGTGTTGCTGGTGGCATTGAGCGGCTGTCCATCTCTTGACTTATTACCAAGCCAGCACCTGACAGGGCAGCAGAGGCCACCAAGCAGCCAAAGCATCATTTTTCAGAGATAAAGCTGAGTTTATGATTCACTATGATTATGTACAAGTCCTTGGCAATGCATTGCATCCTCCATTCTGCCTTAGGACATGTTCTTCAATTCCTATTCCAAATCGTTTTATGGTGTTGCTGAGATGTTCCCAACTGAGTCAGACTTACCCCAAAGTGGGCTGCATGGTGCGGAGGGAGTGCTGCTTCTTGGCTGCGCTTAGCAAGCATGCATCAATTGTTCACCAGCTCATGTTCCTGCAGTTTAATTAGCTATACTAACCAAAGCCTGAGAGGAAAAATCTGTGGGTCTATAGCTGCATTTAAACTTTAATCTGTGCTGTCCAGATTTGTTTCCTGTTGTGGCTGGTGGGTTCTGCACCAGGAAAAGAGCATTCAGAAAGAAGAAACCCTGCTGGAGGCAGCAGCTGGGCAACGCCTTGGGCCCTAACACATCTGTGGGCCAGCCATGGCTCTCCACCTCTTGCTATTACAATTACTTTTATCCACCTCGCATGTTTTACTAGACAATCAAAGCAGTCAGTACTTTTATGGGACACTGACTGATTGAGCTCAAATACAGTATTTCTCTAAGAGTCGCTTCCAGAGCCCTCTCTGAGAACTAAGCAAGCAAGCCAGAGAAGGACCCAAGCGCCTGTTACAGAGCTAGGGATGGAAACTGGGCTGACAGCCAATTATTCACTTCCAATGACTTGGAAAATGAAGGGCCATCACACTCAGGCCGTGTAGGTCGGGTGTGACTTCCTAACAAAGGAGGACAGAGCACCAGGCTCGTCACCGGAGCCCATTGGCACGAGCCAGAGCAGGATCTCGCCATACACACAAAGAAAAAACAACGTGTCTTTCTGCTAAATGCTGAGAGCAGTGAAGTGATTCAGCTTGTTTAGCTTTGGTTGTTTTGGTTTTTTCCCCCTTGCTCAGTAAGGTCAGCATCACCCAGAAGGAAAAGGTCTTTTGTTTTGTCAAATACTTTGTTTCTGCTCATTTACTCTCTTCCCAACAGAGTCAAACCTCTGGTGGTCTCCTCCCAGTCCTCCTGATCAGAGGAGTTCTGTTCATCTAAATTCGGAGCAGGAGGATGATTTGCAATCCCACCGCTGCTGTCCAGCACGGCTCCTGGGAATGCACACCAAACAGCAAGCTCACTGCGGGCACTCAGTCCGCAGGGTAGAACTGCTTGCCAAAAAAAATGAATGGGACCACCTGAAGTATTGGATGAACTGAAGGGAAGTGTGATCCATTCACTGGCAAACTGTGAGCAATGTCAGCGGCAAAATTCTTTGAGTAAGCTATCCATCATGGATTATTCATTCATCTCAGCTAGTTACAAGGAGAGAGAGCATAAAGCTGAAAATGTTCCAGTGCCAATTATTTATTTAAGGGATGTTCTCCTCCGCAGGCTCAAAGCGCTCGAGCAACAGTCTTTATCCTGCTTTCCTTGGGAAAGTCCGTGGCACTGCACACCAGCAGAAAAAGAACAAATATATGCTGGTGTTGAGGCTGAATTTCCATTTGTTGAGTTTCATCACCTTTATTCGTACCTCCACTGCTTTTGGCCCATTCTGAACAGTATTTCTTCCTCTTCAGTGTTTACACCCTTCAGATATTCCTAGACAGCTGTTATGTTCCCCATTAGTCTTCACTTAGCCTAGCTGTAAGTATTTACTTATTTTAATCTTTACCCATCAGCCAGTCCCTCCTGCCCCTTAATTATCCATGCTGCTTTTCTCTGAATTCTCTCTGATTTGTCTACATCCCTCTTGTTTATGATTCCGAGATCTCATTTAGCATTTGATTTCTGCCAAAAATAAAGTTGAGCTTGATTGTTTTCACTGATGACTGAAGGAGACATGAATTGTTGCTTGGAAAACAGTCCTTGAGACAGCAATATATGAAAGAGAAAAAATAAAGGCAGCTCCATCAGGCAGACAAATACACAGATAATATCACGTAGGCCAGCTTTGGCTAGATTGAATCTCAGAAGTGCGGCTGCTACGTGATGACAGTAATAGCCACCACTATTAGAGTGTTTAGCTTTTAAACAGAAATGTGAGTTATAACTCAGGCCCTGGCATAAATCACAGGGCCATGAAAATCTCACAAACACATGCCTGCACAATAAACCAAAACGAAATTCCTTGTCCTTGGTGAAAGTAGAAAAATTGCAACTTCCTCTGTGTAGGAGAATGTGTGACTTTGAGTTGGATACAGCAGTTTGGTTTCGGGCATGTCATTGAGACCTTCAACTTGGAAAGTTGTAATCTTTTTTGGAAAGGAACATCTGAATTGCCACATGGCTGGAAAATGAAGTGGCAAGGACAAAGTTACACTCCAGACAGAGCATCCAGCCTGGTCATCCTTGGGACCTGTAGTTGCTGCGCACACTTTTCAGAGCTGCCTGCGGGAAGGTGTCTGCCTGGATTGAGGATTGGTGGGATGGTGCTGCAGGGTCCTCATTACTTCTGACCATCTGGTGACTTGTGTCACCAAATGTTGATTTAGGGACCTGGTGTTGATAACTTGGACTATCAAATGCTGGTGGATTGCTTCAGCCTGTAAATCTTCAGGAAAATTCCTCGTGACTGGCCTGCCTAATTGCACAGGCACGATAACCCCCCGCCAGCCCGGAGCCATCCAGCGCCTTGCACTGGGCTTTGGGCTCTCCAGCCACGGCTGGGCCAGTGCTGCTGCTGCGCACGCTCACGATGTTCAATGTTTGTGCTGTGCTGCTTCAGACTCAGCTGGGACCTCTCTTTCCACCTCGACTGATTTCACACATTTTGTGTCAGAGTGAACACAGGCAAATTAAAGAGAGCAGGTGACAAACGCATCCATCCACCCAGCGCCCAGAGCCACAGCTCCTTCACTCAGCGTGCGCTGGGCAAAGAGCACAGCCACCACATCTCTCCTGGTGTTTGCTCCCTCTGGGTCACTGCGGGGTGGATGTACACCCGCCGTGGTAGAAGCTTAGGCTGGGATGGCAATACTCTTTAAAATGCACAGTTTCAGTCATGTTTGCTTTTGGGACACTGATGCACTACAGCCCCAATGAAGCCCTGGGGAGGTCTGAGGGACATCAGTAGGTGACAACACCACCCGTTTAGAGAGAAAAACCTGCAACACCAACGTTTTGCAGCAAGGTCAGGAGCATTTTGCCCCCTTGGCAAGTCAGTGCCCATACAGGGGAGCAATGTTGCAGGGTAGCAGCTTGTGAATGCAGGCAAATGGAGGCGAGTAGTGGTGACCCATCCTGCATCCCTGCGGAAAGAGGATCTGGGGCTGCAGAGCAGCCACCACAGGAGATGGGCTGCTAGTCGGGAATGCTGACCCTGCACTGGAGCACACGATAATCCTCCAGATCCGAAGGCCAAATAAACGCACAAATTAAACAAGGAGGTAGGGACTGTTTTCCCCTGGGAAGAATCTACCTTCCCGTGACACCCTGCAAAGAATATACTGTATCTCAGGGGGATTTCCATTTAAATGCTCTTTGGCAAAACGCCCTTAAAAAGCTGCTAACGCCTGGTGGAAAGCTTTGAAAAACATGCTAATTAATTAGAAACAATGCAACATCTCTATCGGCTATAGGAGCCCTATGTTTCCCTCTCACACTCCCAGTCACCATCAGAGACATTTGCATGAGAAGGGCAGCTTTGTTTCTTGGGACTGTCATCTGCTGTTCCTGCTGTTTATTCCTCTACCTGAAGTTAGGCTTCTAAGTGTGGGACCCCCCAAGGCATCTCCACAGCAACCTCCCCTCCCCCCCACCCCCCCACCCCACCCCCCCACCCCCCGCCCCAGGCCGTGGGGCAGAGACAACCGGGGTTCACAGGGAAGAGCCAGTCTGACCGCACTGAGCAGGGCTTGGGACAGTGAGTACATGCAACCCCCAGGACCGGGACCAATTAGGGAAGGAGGAATTCATTAGCTTTATTACTATGCACTGCGCATGCTGCAGCAGCATCCCAAAGCTCCTGTCAAGATCAGGTACCCTGTATGCCGGGGATGTATAAAATTGCTGTGAAACACGGTCCTTGCTTCAGTAAGTTTGAATTTACTGCAGGCTTCCCTAAAAGATAAGAGCATTTCAGCAAGTAGCAAGAACCTCTTCTTTCTCTTTGCCTTTGGGGGCTCACAGCCACCTCCCACTGCCGCCCTGACTCCCACCAAGGGATGTATTAAAATGGAATGTCAGCTCTGAGAATAACCACCTGCACCTTGAGAAAAAGCCACAGCACTTCTTCTGGCTTCATTTCTATTTTGTTTGTTTTGCTGCTGCAAAATGGGGTGGGGGGAAATGGTGGGATTTCATCACTTATCGCAAGCACCAGCGCCCTTTTGGTTGGTGATGAAATATCTCTGAACTTCCCCAGAAGGCAGTAAAAGTAATGCTGAAAGTGTCAAAGAGCAACTTTCTGCTCCTTGGATGATCTTGCAATGACTAATTATCCCTCCTAGTGAGAAGGAGCAGGGATGGGGAGACGGAGACGACACTGCTATTAAACAGAACAGAAATACCTGTAAAGCAAAACTTAGTTCCAGGTGGCTGTGCCCTGGCAATCCCTCTGCTCCCTGCATGCTGGCATCAGAGCGCTGCTTCATTCATGCTTTTGGAAGTGAGTGTCTGCTGCCCCATAAGTCACCATTTCAAACCTAAATAATTCATCAGGGTAAGGATGTATGGAGAGATTCTGTGTTTGCTGAGGAGCGGTTGGATGTTTTCCTGTTGCTTAGGGGGACAGCGGCAAAGCAAGGAAGAGAAGGAATGCTATAAAGGGAGAGAGCGGCACGGCTGAGCCACACTGCTGGGATGTGAAGTTTTCCCACCCTGCCAGGGGAAAGCAAGCAAACAAACACTGCAACTACAAGTTGACAACAAAGCAGAGGGATGGCAGCAGCTACCGTCCCCAAGATGGCATCAATCAACCAACCTTGGCAGAAACATATCCGCTGCAGGTGCGGTGACATGCGTGTCTGCGTATGGGGAGCAGGGATGTGCCCAAGACATTTGGTACCCAGGTCAGGAGAGGTTTGAAGAGGTAACAACCCCATGAACGCTTACTTCACCAAGCCTAAATTCTTCCTTTTTCCTAGAGAGGCAAGACCAGCATGGCTTTTTGCATTGCTTTGCATCTGAACAAGGGATTAAATGTCCACACTGACTCAATGCACACTGGAACACTTCCAGAAAGTCAGCGAATTTGCGTTCCCTCTCCCTTTAAATGCTTTGGCTTCCTGCAGGAAAATGAAATCCATTAACAAGTTCCACCCCTGCTCGGAATTCAAGGCTAGAACTGTCAATGCTTTAGGAACGATCTAAATGGGGGGATTTCCATAACAATCAACAGCTACAGCATTAATCTATAGTCATATTAACCTGGGATGACAAGGACACGTCTGTCTGTTCTCTCTAATGTAATCTACCATTATATTTGGACTCCATTGAAGTCTGCTTTGTACCATGCATTTGGCTGTGATCAGCTAATCTCTCTGGCTTTAAGTACAGCTTAGAAAAGAGAGAGGGGGATACAGACAGAGAAAAGTCATTAATATGCATGTGTGTGTGTGCTTAGCATGTGTCTGCGGCTAATGTATGTGTGAGCATGTGTGTATGCAGCAGTGTCCCGGGGGCTACGCGTTTGCACGTAGCCTCGCCTTGTGCCTTTAGAGGTGTCAAAATGCACCTGACAGAAAGAAACAGGCAGAAATTTCAGTGTGAACACCAGGGCTCTGTGAGTGAACATGAGGCATGCGTGTTGGCACACTTGGTGTACGTGAGCGTGATTTGCATGTGTCTCCTGCCTGCCCGTCGCATGGCAGCACACAGTTCCCATGCTGTGGGGAGGGCGGTTTGCGCTCTGTCCCTGCTGATCCATCGGCACAGGGCTGCTCCTGTGCTGGGCCCTCACAGGTAGTGCCGGTGAGAAGCCCTGTAGTGCCAGGGCAGCTCAGTGGGACAGCAAATGTGGCCGGCCCCTCTGGCACTTTACAACACATGACAGCACAACATCTGCAGGGATGTGCAGCCTCGACTGTCCCTTCTCTTTCTCTCATTTCACTTTATTAACCTTCCTTGAAGAGGGACTTCTCTGAGCATTCAAGATGCCCCGAGCCTGCTTTTGGATTAGGAGACAATTACAGAGCTCAGCACCATGCACCACAACGCCCCGCACCAAATGAGCTTATGGGGTCAATCACACTCCCAGACTGGACTCCAGCCACTTCAGAAGATGCTGTGATATCAGGTCCACCTTCTGTGAGGAGCCCATTCCCAGGCAGGGATTAGAGCCCCCCTGGCTGCTGCGTGGCTGTCCGCAGGTGCACTGCTTTGCCTGCTCTGCCACTATTCTTATTATTTTTTGTCAGAGATCAGGAAGTAAATTGCTCCATGGCAAACTCATCCCGTGTGCTCACTGTAGGGCTGGTTACAGCCTCACTACTCCTGCAGACCCTGGGAGCCAGTGGCCCCATCCCACCCCTGGGAGAAAAATCCCACATGACTTTAGGTTCACCAGGCAGGGAGCAGACGTGCCTGGGAGCTTGTAGGACCCTGCCTCTGCTCTGGCTGTCCCTTGGTAGGCTTGCAGAGAAATTTTGAATCATCCCACACGGTGATAGCAAGGCAGGGAGAATGGCAAGAAAAAAACAGACCAAACTGTGTTCCTCTGCCCTGTCTGCTCGTCTGGTGAGGGCCCAAGTGTGGGAGTCGTGGTGGTCAGTGTGCTCCCCAAGGTCCGGGCAGATTTCCTCCCTGCCCAGATCACCCCAACCCATTTCAGATCTGAAAAGCTCTAAGAAGTTGCATCCTGGGTCCAGCTTTGCTTTGGCCCATCCCCGAGGAGAGCGGAGCAAAGCTGGACCGCAGTGCTAGCCCAGCAAGGTGGGAACTGGGGATGCTTCTCCCACAGCCCAGGTCTTTGCGGTGCAGCCCCTTCCTGGAGCACAGCATCTCCACTGTACTTGCTCAGGGGAACAGCAATTAATCCCCTTCTCCTGAGCAAGTGGCAGCTGAGACTGTCCAGGAGACACTGGCAGGAGCCCTCCAAAGACCGTAAATGCTGCAAGGTCTGGCGTTACACCCAACCTGTCCCAAGGCACTGATAAATTCTGTTACTGCCATCCTGTGCTCACAACTCAGGTTTCAGAACTGAAAAGTGCCGCTTCGGCTGTTACAGTTATTAGTGCAAATAGGAAGCTGGAGGTGGGGGTATAAACTAACAGGGTGTAAAGATTCAGAGGAGATAAGCATTACAAAATGTAATTCCACACCTGGCACAGACAAAATCCCCCCCAAGACCTGTGCTGCTGCTGCCACTGTCCCCTTGCACCCCCACTCCCCACATCCAGACCTTGTGGTTCCCCCATTCCTGGCCCTCTCTCTTTTTAAACATTTTCCAATCCAGTCCATGGTTTCTGTGTTACTGTTTAGACATATTGTAAAGGGGGTGGAAATCGGAAACTCTGATTCACCAGGATCTTTGCACAGAAACTTTACATGCTGGAACAATTAATTATCCATTAAAACCTTTGTCTATGTGCATCTTATTGTTCCAGACTCTTACTGAAGCCACTCAGTGAAACAATTGGTCTGCCAGCATTCGAGTGTGGTTAATCAACTAACAAGCTTATAAATACAATAGATACAGCAACATGTTGCTCTCCAAGAGCACTGTTGCTGAAGGGTCTCAAGCAACTTCAGAAAAATGTCGAATTAGCCATGGCTCTTGGCACTCTGCGGGTCGGTGAAGCGGCGCCTTTCCTTCCTACAGCTAGGAAGCTGGGTGAGACTGTGATGTTTGGAGACTTGCCACTGAAACACATCCCCCTCCAAGTTCCGAGCATCTCAGCTGCAATGTGTGATGTAGGGCACGCAGGTGCCCAGGTAGCTGTGGGCAGGTGGGGACAGCAGCCTGCCCTGACATGAAGATGCTGCGGGATGACACAGTGGTGTGAGGTGGATTTAATGGGGCAAAGCTATGCTGAGGAAATGGGAAAATTTCAACTTTTTTGAGGTTAGAGGTGATGTTTGCATCTTGGAAAGCTATTTGTGCATCTGCTGCATGGACAAAGTCTGGGAAAGTTTTTTTTAAGGGAAGCCGGTGGAGGCATGAGATCTTTGAGGATACATTTAATGATAGAAATTTTCTTTCCCTTGCATTCAGTCCATAATTACAGAGGCCATAAAGGTATTTATTTCCTGACGATTAATGGCAGGCCAAGGAAAAAACTCTCTCATCAACACAGTCCTAAATTTCAATTACTTTTTTCAATTATGTTTATGTTTTCCTTGCAGTTTTTGGGAACTGCACGTGGGCACATGCACTCAAGCCTCTCTGTGCTGTTTGCATGAGGATGGAGAAGGTCAGGAGACAAAGCCACAGGAGCGGGAGAGCTTAGGCTAAGATCAGAGCTGACAAAGAACCAAATATTTAATTGCAAGCGTGGATGAAGGGGCCTTTAAGTGACCATCAGCCAAGGTTTGAGCTTTCATTGCTGTTTTTTTAGTCATGTCTCTAATCAGCCTTACTGTGCCAATCACCTTACGGCCTTTGTGTGCCCATGGACCACTTTTCTGCCCTGGCTGGGATGTGGGTGAATGTGTCCCATGATAAAGGCTGCTGGAAAAGGAGCTCCACTTGCATGCCCATGCAACACAGAAATGACCACGAGTTCCTCTAAGGCTCTGCGCAGGCAGGGTTGAACAAAGAAGAATGAGGGAGAAAGACCCAGAATGCACCCTCAGGCTTCAGCTCCCAAACCCAGAGCTTCTTCCTGCATTTATGCCACAGAATCCACAGCCTCTGCAGCAATCGGAAAGCAGCAGAGATAAGAGCATCTGTCAACTTGAAGAGGCTCAAACAGATAAGCATCCCACTTTGAACTAGCAGATAAACTGACAAGCTTGGAAGAATATATAGCCAGAGCATCTGAGCAAGCCTGTCCCAGAGCCTGGGCATGCAGATGTCTCTTTAGAGAAGTATGGGGGCTGTCCTGCAGCATCCCATGCAGATGACTTGGGCAAGCCATCTTCCCTCATGCTGCACCATCGTTCCCACTCCTTCCCCTGGATGGGGTGAGGGGCACAGCTCTTAGCATGACAAAGATGTCATGGCTCTCCCCACTTGTCTTGTCCTGTCCCTCATCTGGCTGTTGCCTCACTCCCCTCTCCCATCATATGCTTTGTGTGTGTAGAAGGCAAAAGTCATCTTTAGGAGCAAAAGAAAACTTCAGTCCTGATACCATTTGTGTCCTTTTCTATTTGGAGCTGCTCAGTCTGGGACTCTATCAGCCAGGAGAAGCACTAATCCTGCAGCAGAAGGGTCTGCCACTCTCTTTCCATCTCTTTTCAAAAGCTGCTGGGGGAAAAAACCAGCCCAAATCCTTCCTTCTGCCCTGCACACTGGCAGAGGGGGAGCCTTGGTGCAGTGAGAGGTGGGCTGCTGAAACCCCAGTCAAGCCAAGGGAACACAACATGGACAGAGAGGGAAAAACTGGCATTGTCCTCTGCTCCTCTGCCCTCCGGCCCCAGCAGAGCTGCCTCCATCATCTCTGCACTGGCTCCTTCAGCTGATGGGGGACTTCTGTGCCAAGGGGCAGGTTTGCAGGTCTTGCTAGCTGTATAAATGAGCAAATACAATGAACATTAACAACTTCAGTGCAGTTATCGCAGTTTCCTGTTCCAGATAATTGCTGTGGTTTGAGTGTAGCAATGATTATTTGCTGTGTTTATACAGCAGAAAAGGTGAGTGGCACTGCACAGTCAAAAACTATTGCTGGGACATAAAAATGTCTTCAGCTATTAAAGCGGTGACATTTCTATTTAAGGTTGCCATTCTGCCCAGGCCAGAGGGAAGGCTTTGGGGTTTAGCACCACAGGTTCCCTCTTGCCCAGGCGGTTCAGCTCCCAGCCCCAGGGACAGTGACTCCTGTCCCCGGTCCCCCAAGGCTGGAGCACAGGGACCTGCGGGGGCTCGCCGGCAGGGGCTGGAACAGATTTGCTGACTCTGGGAGCATTTTGTGTCGATGTTTCAGCTCTGTTCAGTAATGAGGGAAGAAACACTTCTCCCTGAACTGCCCTCCCCCCATTTCCAGGCCAGGTGTAGACATGATTTATTGCATTGTTTAGTCATTATTCTCAGTTACCCAATTATGTTTTTCAAAGTTAAAAATGCAAGAACTTTGTTGTGGCTGCATCTGGGGATTCTGCAGCATCTGGAAGATGGTAAGAAATAAAAACAGAGGAAACCAAGAACAACAACACCAGCAGCTTCTTGTGTGCTACCTTTCAGCGTATCTCACCACTGGATCGCAGTTGGGGGAATGATAGTGCTCCCCTTGCCTTGACCCCATACGTTTCCCCAGTGGGTGTCAGAAGCCTGGGCTGACAGCAGCCTGCAGTGGGGCTGCGAGAATCTGGTGCATTTGGTACTACTTAGCAAAAAGCTTCTGTTATTGCATAAAGCCAGAATAATCACCAGGGAGATTTCAGCACGAGACAGATAACACTTTGCCTCTGCTGACTCTAACACTTCCCACTGCTGACTTCTCTAACTCTGCTATAGTGGGTCATAGATGCTGAGTTTTACCTGTGAGGATGGCTTACTTTGGGATGGCTGAAGGCAGCGGAGCCTCCAGCCTCCCACTGTGTCCCTCCATTCACAGAGCACAGCCTTAGAGCAGCCAGTTCCCAAAAGAGGATGACCTTGGAAAGCCATACTCTAACCTCAGCCCTTGAGCAGCCAGCTCCCGGGAGGCGCAGATGCCTGTAACCTCGGGACAGCAACCTTCCCCCAGTTATTCCACCCTGGTTGAAACTGGGGCTGGGGCTTGAAGGGACAAGCAGCCTCTCCATGTATAGCGTGGGCAGCAGCATGATACCCAGTTGCTCTACAAGCCTGTTCCCTCACGGATTTGGGTGACAGGGCTCCATCACAGAGCCGGCCGTGCTGTAATGAACTCCTCTTGGACTGAAATCTTCCTCTGAGGTCCTCTCTGAGGGCCTGAAAACTTTTTCCGAAGATTTCTATATTCCAGTGCTAAAGCAACTGCTAAGTCCGTGTTTAGTTAGACAGGGAATTGCAGACAGATTCCAACTCTTGCACATCCTGATCCCAACTCCAAAGCAGCAGGTATGCCTCTGTGTGGTTCCCTGCAGTCCACAGGTTCTTACCAGGGTGTGAGTGCTCATGCTGCTGTGCAGAGGATGCCTGGAGAAGCAGCTCAGCAGACTCCCTGCAGCAGGCTTCGTTCTCCCCCATGGTGGAACCAGTGGGGGCTCTGGATCTGCTTTCATGGAAGGTGGAATTACAGAACAGACTGAAACAGGTCCCTAAAGCCTGTCTGACTGGGCAAGAGACCCTGGTTACTCTAACAATGGTAAGGGTGCTGGCACTTAGATCTACGTTTTATATTTAAAATCCAGCAGAGAAAGGAACAAATAAAACTATTGCAAGTGTGCACCGCAGGTCAGCGGCTGACACCAGCCTGTCAGAGGTACCCACAGGCCCTGGATCCCCATCTCAGTCAGCCGCGGTGGCCGAGCATTGCCCTGACTCTCCCACAGACCCTTGTGGCACAAAGCCGTGGGTCAGACAAGCTGTCCCAGCCACGCAGATAGGCAGCAGAAGAGCTGCCCAGAGCTGCTGTGCCGCGGCTCACTGGCCAGGCTGCCCGGCTCTGCCTTCTCCAGCCTGTGATGCTGCTGCACGGACTGGTGGGTGAGGGGGTCTCTATATCCTGCTTGTAATATCAAGTGAATTAAGTAAAGATGCACAGGTGATGTTAAGATAGTCTGGAGGAGAGAATAATGGAACTGACTTGCTTGTGTTGATATTTTTGCCTCTAACCTTCCCACGTGAAACACGTTGCATTCTCTCTGCTCAGGCGTTCCTTAGGTGCAGTATTATTTTTGCCTGTTTGCTGATGCACAGATTCCTCCCTGCCTGTTTCCAGGTCAGGTCCCAGTGCATGCCAGAGCTCTCCACCCCTTCCCTGCGCTTTCATCTTCCCATCCCAGTCCCTACCTGCCTCCTCTGCTGATTTTTCCCCCTTGGTTCTCTCTCAGCATAATGGCAAAGACTCGGAGGGCTGCAAGGGCAGTGGGACTCCACTGTGGCTGCTGCCTTCCCCGACATCACCACGTTAGCTACTGACCAGACCCCTGGTGTTTTCCATGACAGCAATCAGGTGAAACACTGCCTGCTGCTAACGCAAGGAGCTTTCAGCAGGGTTCCTCGGCAGGGTGAGGCTCCAGTTAAATAGCATCTTAGATTATCATGTTTGGGGTGGCTTGGAAATGTGGGTTTTTTCCCAATTCCGTGCCTCCCCCAGCTCTCAGCATGCTCTACTTCCCCTGTCATTGCCCTGGTAAGCGGAAAATGTCACTGTTGCCACTGAAAACATGTGTGCCTGCAGAGCCAAATGAAGCACTTAATTAGGAGGGGAAAAAGATATGGGTTTTTCCTGCCTAACCACATCGTACCCCTAGAAGTTGGCAATTGATCAGCTTTGTCGATAAATGCAGAGAGCAGCGTCTTGGTTCACAGCCTCTTTACAATTGTAAATGGGCTAAAACTAAATAAAAGAACCCTAAATCATCTAAATTAAAACTCTGACGAAAGTGCAGTACCACAGTCTCAGAGCAAATAATCATAATACCACAGCTTCTCTTTTTTTTTTTCAGCCCTGATGCTGGATTTCGGCAGGGACCCATTTCTCTCGGGTTGGCTGGAACTGAGCAGCTTTGGGGAGCTGCAGAAATCTCCTTGGACATTGAACACTGGTGGATTAGCAACAGGGGCTGGCGGGAGCCTGAGCTGTATTCAGTGTTGTACTTGTCACACTCCGAGTGGCAGGAAACTTCTGGCCTTGTCTCACGTGGTGAGCCACAATGAGATCCTCCAGCTGCCTGCACTCCTCTGCCTGCAGTTGCCTACCGCTAGTGACGGCAGTAAGGCTGAGCTTCTTGCTCTCGGTGCACTGGACGTCCTCACTCTGCAGAAGGGTGAAATGCCCTTGCTGTTACCTACACTACACTGAAATGGCCCTTTGGCAGAGGTGTGTGTGTCTGCCTGTCTGTCTGAGTCCTTTCGCTTTATGTGCGACTGCTCCCGCAGGATGAGCACAAGCCAAGTGGCAGCTTCGAGCCAGCTCTCCCAAATAACCAGGGGACAAGCTGATGAGCACGAGGTCATACATGGGAAGAAGAGAAATGGCAAAACAATGAGCTCTGCAAATGGTCCCCTGGAGATACAACCACCAGAAGAACAGTCTGCTCTGGAGAACCACCGTCAGCAGCTGCTCTTTGTGGCTGTCTTTTCCTTTCAGCCTCCCAGACCCATCCCTCCTCTGGCAGCGAGGTGAGAAATAATTTCCACAGTGTCACATCTAACCCTCTTTTAAACATATTTCAAATGCAAGAGTATTTATTTGCTTCCTCTCTGAGGGATAAGTCATACTCACTTCCGAATGTTCAGGTAGACTTCGTGAATGGCAGCAGAAGCTCTGACCCTAAACCGAAAATATTCCCATCTATGCAATCCACGGCTCCCCCAAGGACCTGATGCAACCGTTTCTTACTCATTCCCCAATTACCTTATTACTCCTGCAAGAGCTGGAAAGCCTGTCCTTTCAGGAACGTTGGCCAATCCCCATCCCGAGGAAAAGTCCTAAGGGGATTCTTGGTGTCAGGCATTTTCCTTCAATCTGGTAATTCTCTACTAAATGGGGTTTCTTTCAGGTGCTATTTATGCAGGAACAAAAATGTTCATTATGCTGATCACTGAGATGAGAGATAAAATATTACCTAGGAAACACAGATTTTGCAATGACATATCAGACATTCAAGCTCACGTTTCAGCAGAGAAGCGGGTACTCACGCGGGGACCATGCACACGTAAGATGCATGGAGATGGCCACACCTCTGAAACCAATTTCTTCTGTCTTTCCTCAGTAAGACATGCTTCTGCATTTAGTGCCAGTTCATAAAAAAAAAAAACAGAAAAATTGAAATGCCTCCAGCTTTGACTGGGGTTTTTTTGTTTTATTTGTAATACGGGGTTTGATTTATTAGGTACTGAGCCACTGGCCATACTGAACTGCAGGGAGATGCAGTTGCCCTGGAGGTCTCCAGGCCAGGAAGAGCCTGGGTGGGCAGAGGGAGGCGTAGGGGGACAAGGGTCCTGTGGTTGCCCAAGAACATCTGATGACACGGAGTGAGAAAAGAGAGGCGTTGCTCAAGGGGCTTGGAAAGCAGTGGTGAAATTAAATCCAGCAAAAGCAAATTGGGAATGAATGTCAGGGAAAAAAAAAAAAAAAAAAAATCCTTCCAATGAGTCTTGTTGAGCTGGAACCGTTTCCCAAATGAACTCGGGACAAACCGTGCCGGTGGCTGCCTTGGACAATAAGGAACAATTTAGCAGTGTCTTCGGGCTCGCCTAGTTAAAGCCCCTGTGCTGGTTGCAATCTGCACATCTCTTCCACAGGAGGTGGGGATGGCTCTGCTGCCCCTGGGCCTGTCCCTGCTGGCACGGCTCAGCTTAGCTCGGCTCAGCTCAGCACAGCCCAGGGATGCCCAGAAGCAGCAGCAGGAGGACAGATCTCTCACACCGTAAGATGCCAAAGCTGCTGAGGAGGCATCCCCAGCATGCAGCCCCCTCCAGAGCCCAGCACCCAGCCGAACCTATGCAACTCCCAACACCTTTAAGGCATCGCTGTTTGGGATTTCAGGACTCCAGCACCGCAGCTACAATTCAGCAAGGGAGATGAGGGCTCGCTGCCTGACTTCGGTAACAGCAGTTTTGCTAGAGGTAGCTTTTACCAGGATGAATGGGCAGACAGACATGTAAAGGATTTTTTCCTTTTTTCCTGTTGCTCTAACAGACCTTTGAAGCCCTCTTCCCTGCACAGCAAGATTGCAACAGAGCAGCCCAGGAAGCAGCCAAGGCTGGTCACAGCCCCGGGGCTGAGGAAGGGCTTTGCCTGTATCGTCCTGGGCTGAGCACAGAAAGCAGCAGAATTCTTCAGATTTCCTTAGGCTTGTCCCCCCACCCCTTCTGTTTTTGAGGAAAAAGAGGCAGGTGAAAGAAGAAATGCTTAAAAAAAAAACAAAAAAAAAAAAGAGAGAAAAAGACAAGGAAATGAGGTGGGAGGAAAATAGGAGCTACTCACTGGTTAGAAGAAATCCAAAATAAATGGGACACTATTCAGACTCTTCAAACCAGAAATGTGACCTAATTTTCTTTTCCAGTGATGTGCAGGCTGCCTCCCCCCCCAGCAAGAGCTCTCTGCTCAGCAGCAACCACCTGGCCACCCATCCTGGGACCTTCAGCTGCCACGAGCCTGATTCTGCACCCTGCAGCACCCAGCAGCCGTGTGCATGGTCAAGCCTTCAGCAAAGCAGCCCCTGATGCCTGGGGAGAGCACAGCCAAAGGCCACCACAGTCAACAGGGCAGGGGGGGAAAAAAATAATTAAAAAATTGAACCATGCTGAGTCCCTTTGTGGTGAGTTCAGGGGAAGGAGTGGCTGTAGGTCCCAGGTGAAGGAGCAGGTGAATGATTTTGGCTCTTGGCTCTGCAACTTCTGCTGGGGGTGCAGAGGGGGAGCAAAGAGGAGGCAATTTCCCTGTCACCCTGGGATGGCTTGTTCTTGGCATCTGAACATGGGAGCCAATGGGGCAGTTGTGACCCTGCTGCCGGCCGGTGAGAGTGGGTCGGGCAAAGGGCTCCCACCCCTCTGCGCTGAAAGATAGCATGCAGAATAGCCATGCTTTATTTTTCTTAAGAACAAGAAGTGCAAATAGTAATTGTATTGCATTGTGCAAATAGCAGAACAAACAAAATCCTCAACTTGATAGGAGTATGGGTTGTTGTAACCAGGAAAAAAAATGATCAAAAACATGTCACACAGGAAAAAGGGTTTCCATTCACAAAGAAATCATTATGGCTAATTTAATTCATTGTAGCATTTAATATAGAAAAGCTTTTCTACAGAGACTGGGAAAAAAGCCAACATTTATATATAAATGGGTTTTATTTTAAAAGCTAATGCAGTGGGCAGGATGCTTCAGGGTTATTTTCTCTCCCTCTTTCTTTCAGCGCATATGCAAAGCTGGTATTGTATCCAAAAAACAAGAAATTTGCTGCTATCTAAAGTTTACAAATTGCTTTTTTTCAAAAGCACAATTTCATATTCCTTAGAAATGTAAATGACGGGGGTTTTATCTCCTTGCTTTCCTTTTTTTCTATTTTTTTAAAGTTACTTATATTAGTATCCAAGGCACTGATTTGCAGAATGGTCTTTAAATATCCTCCCACTGTAATCAGTGCAGACATCGCCTGCCATTCATGTGAATGCTTGACAGCACCAGCTCTTAAAAAGAGATGCATTTTCTGAAATGGCTGAAACGCAGTTAACCTGAGCATGTTCCTGGAGCACGCCAGAGAAGGGCATTTGCCATCAGAGAGTTATAACAAGAATCAGCTGTATTTGTGCAAGGGACAGATGGTTAGTGAATAACTGGTCTGATCAAATACCTTCAGCCATAAAATTGCAGGGGAAGGAAACATATGGCATTACCCACTTGTGTCTTACTGTGTGCTGGATGGGCAGGTACCTCCAGCACTGCAAATGCTGAGGCATGTGCTTGGGCTTACTCGTGTGAGTAGCGCCTTTGGTTCGCATGCAGAAAGCAGCACGTGCTGGGAACCGGGGTCAGGTCAGGCAGGTTTCACAGGCCCAATGCATGGCAGAGACCCCCTACCACTGCCTGCCACCCCCACAGCTCGGCCGCCCCAGCACTGCCTCAGAGGCTCTGCCCCCCACAGTCCCCAACCGGGCTGCCTTGACAGCTGTGGAACTGGCCGTCGCTGCTTCGTGGTTATCCTGGGATGCAGACCTGTGTTTGAGGTGGAGCCAGGCTGGACAGCCTCGCTCAGCCTGCTCTGCTTTCACTCCAGAGCTGCGCAGCTACTCTGCATCCCCAGGCAGCAGTCCCTGTGCTGTGCCAGCCTTGTGGGCTTTCCCGATTTCTACCCTGATTTTTCCTTGCTGCCATTTAAGCCCATTATTTCCAGGTCCATAATGGATAGAACAGTTCAATCCCTCTCTTCTTCAGCCTCCTTTTATGTATGTGAAGACCACCACCTCATCTTTCCGTCTCCCCTCAGATCTATCCTCTCTCGACTAAACAGACACCAGTCTTTCAGCACAGGTCGCGCTTCAGAGACCTCCTGATGGCTCTTTGTACTCCCTCCTTGACACTACCTGCATCCTCCACGGACCAGCAGGCAAGCTGCAGGTGGCAGCTCAGCCCTTAAAGAACCTTGCCACCTCTGCATGTCCTGCCAGGGCAGGATCCCAGTTGGGTCTTTATTTTCCTTCCCTTTGTCTAAGATATTCTGTTAAGGGATGTCAAACTATTCACAAATATCAACAAATGCAGCCGCATCACATCTGTGGAGCAGGGAAAATTATCCCACTGAGGAAGCAGCTCAGCAGAAAACCAAGCAACAGCAAGGTGAAACAACTTGACCAAGGTCACCCAGAGGTGGGGAATGCCAGCCAATGCACTCATAAACTCCTCCCCGCCCCCCCCCCTCCCCCCCGCTTTAATATATACCTCTAATCATCCCTTTGCAGAAATAGCTATTTCCTTTGTAAAATGCCAACTGCTATTAAATCCCTCCCTGGACTTCTTAGCCCTGAAATTGCATATGTTACCCTCTACTGGTGCTTGGGGCTTTGTTCTGGTTGTATCAGCTGGCAAGATGATTCTCCTCATTTGGAAGCATTTGCATAAAGCCAGCGTTGATTGTTGATGAGTTTAGTCTCCACTGCAACTCCGACTTGAGCACCTGTTCTTCAGGCCTGGGCTTGTTCCTGCTGCAGTCGAAGGCAGCTTGGCCATTAGCTTCAAAGCACACAGGATAGGGCCCTCTATCAAAGCAAATGAAATGCAAAGTTTGGAAAGCATGCTGGAACCGCTATGTTTTTACCCAGCTCCCTGATTTATTACCCCTGATGTCTGTAACTGCTCAGGACCAGAGTTCCTGTTCAGACCTATACTTTTCTATGCCAGTAGCTTTGGCTTTTCAGCAAGAAAGCTTTCTCACTGGATTATGCAAATACACAGCGCATTGTCATTGTCTGTTTGCGTGAAGTTCACCTACCCTCTGGTTTGATTAATACACCCTCTTCCCCACATGCTTGCTCTAATATGTTTGTTTTAGGGATGGGCAAATGAGCTGGGAATAAGAAAAATGAAATTGAACCTTCACCCAAAACTTGAAGTGGGTGGTATGGGGAGAAAAAAAAAAAAAAAAACAACAAAAAAAATGCAACGGAATGAATAAGTCTTTGAACCACACAAATAGTTCCCTTGTTGGTGCAGCAGAGACAGTCTGGGCTCCAAAATGATGAAATACCATGTCCTTTTCTGCTTCTAGAACCACTCCATCCAGCCTGCTGCAGCTCCTACGCCCAGGCCAGTCTCTTGCAGTGGGATCGGTGTTGGCGGGGAGGCTGTAACCGGCCCCGGATACTGCCATTGATTCGAGCCCAAAGCGTTGCAGACTCGCTCTGAGTGTGGTACAGCAGCTTCTGCTGCTGCTGCAGCAGCCCCTTCAGCCTCAGCTCCGGGCTGTGGCCTTGAGGCACATGCAGCCAGTGACACAGACTGCTTGGGAAATGCCAAAAATCCACTCTGCAGAACCCCTCATCTTGGGATTGATGCCCGGCAAGCCCAAGTGCCCACATCAGCTTGGAGAAACACCTCTGAGGCTCCATGTAGCACAGGCTTGCAGAGGAGCAGATGCTGCAGCAGGGACTGGGGCTCTGGCAGGACCACATCAGGATAACTGGGTACCAGTTCTGGCCTGGAGGCACTGTGGGATGGGCACCCTGGGGTGCTGCAGAGCACGGCGGTCTGCTTTCCCAGAGCACAGCAGCCTTGCGAAGGTGGGCAGACCTGGGGAGGAAACAGTGGAGCTTTACTGTGAGCTGCAAAATGCTGGTGCCTGGGCTTTATCCCACCGGTGGCTGAGCATGGAGCCCATGGCACAGGCCAGCACCGTCCTGGCTGAAGCTGGGAGCTGCTGGAGGCATTGCGCTGAGATGCACACACCGCGGGCACCTGGCGGCTTGCCAAATCGCTGGTCACATCTCTCGTTTTAAATCGCACTGTGATTTGTTTGGAAGAACCTGTCAGAGGCTGGCAGGTTTCCCACTGCTGATGAAAGGAGCTAAGGATGTCTGAGAGCTTCACAAGGTGATACAGCCATTAAGGCATCGTGACAGACTCGGCACAGAGGCACTAAAAACACACTGAGATTGGCAGCTCCAGTGCCTGAAACTAAACAAGAAATGCAAAATAAACTGAAGGGTGTGCAATGGTGCGGGTGAGCACGTTCGCATGTGTGCGTGTGCATGCTCAGGAAGCCAGCATCCCTTCTCTTCTCACTTCCCCTGACAGCTCTGAACTTGAAGTAAGATGTAAGCAAACAGAAAGGGTGCAAGCCTTCATTCGCGGTCCTGTTCATGAATTATAAAGGGCCATTCATAGATGTGCTTTTATTCTCTTTAAAATGAATTTTGTGCTGCTGAAAGCTGTGGAGACAGAAGCCTCTGTTTATCCTCAGTGCAGGTACAGCACAGGTAAAGGGATTATAACCTCCCCCCCCCCCCGCACCTCCTGTCTGTCACAGCAGCAGCATTCCAGGAGGGCACCCGCACCTGGCTGTGCCTTGGGACCCGAACTCACCCGTTCAGTGCAGGGTGCAGCACAGGAGTGCAGGGTGCAGCACAGGGGTGCAGGGTGCAGGGTGGAGATACAGGGGGGTGCAGCGGCCAAAGTCATGGGCTCAGGAGCTTTGGTGAATGTTATAAATGAGGCATATGAGGTCTTCAGCCATCCACTGCTCTCCATGCTGACTAGGCAGAGGCTCCCACCACACTTTTGTTTTGCTGCAAATGGCACCTCCGAAGACCAAAGGAAGGAGCAAAGCCCACAGGTTATTCTTTTTTTCCTCATCACATCTCAGATCTGCACTCAAGATCCTTCTCTGGCAGCACAGAACAGAGCTTTGCTCCCTGGCCAATGTTACTGTGGAGGTGCAACGTCCTCAGGGAGGCTCTGTGTGGTGAGGGTCATCCCAGCCCTGGAGAAGTCAGCAAGAGAGAGGAGCAAACAGAATGACCAGAGGTTTGGGGGAAACCCAGCCCCACTGATGTCCAGCATCCCAAATGAGGCCACTATGACAGTGGCTTGGCAATTTTATTATTATTGTTTGTGTAGGGAGACAAATCAATCCCTTTCCTTTGCAGTATGGTTTTCCAGCCTGCAGAGAGGGCACTTAATGTTGTGGCTTTTATTTGCACTTTTCAGCCTAAACACTTCCTAGGACTGGAAAGAAAGGAGTCTGTCTGGTCATTCCTCCTCCTGGGGAGCAAGACATTTCAAAAAAGCACCAGGGATCCTGAGCATGGAACTCATCACCCCAGCCTGGCCCACACCAAAGCTGCCCAGGAGAAGCAGCTCTGTCCGCAGCTCCAGGCCCCTGTGCCATGCCATGGGTGAAAGGCAACGCCTCCTCCTCCCCATGCCCCTGCAGGGAGCAGGCACATGTAGGGGACTGAGAGCTGATGCCACTTCTATACCTTAGCATCTCACTGAGGGTGATGTTTGTCATCGGTGCAACTCATCCTTACTCACTGCAGCAAAGTCTTTGCTTAAGCAATATCCTGCAACGGTGAACTTCCTATGTATTTTTAAAATACCAGGTCCTTCCTCTGCTTGAAGTGGCTTCCCTTTTAATTTCATTGAGTGCTCCCTCACTGTTGTATTAGATGAAAAGTAAAGTGAAACCTGGCTGACGTCCTTAGCCTCATCTATCTTTCATACTCACAACACATTCGCTCTTGCTTTTTCTCCCTTTGGGAGGTCTCTGCTTTGAACCTCTGCTGCTTCTAGCTCCTGCACCCCCAGGCACCCCGGGACTGCACTGTGAGCTGCCAGGCTGGGGTGAGCCCATGGCATATCAGCCTGAGAAATTAAACGATACTAGCCTGGGGTTTCCTGCAGCAGCTCAGGCAGTCGGGCTTTGGGCTGAGAGCTCCTGAAGACTTTATCTTGGGAGACAGGGGAAAGAAATCCCATCTCCACAAAACCTGTTGCTCTCATGAGATTTTCACTGTTCAAATGAATTATGAATACAGATCCTAGCTGTTGCAGGTGGGGATTTAATAAAAATGTGTTCCTTGCCCTGTATGAGGTTGTGCTGGTGGATCCCGGTGCTGGATCCAGAGCATCTCTCAGCTCACCCAGGCCTGGGGGATGTGTGCAGCTTTGCCTGCTGTCTCCGGGGAGCCAGTCCAAGGCACACCAACCTGACACTCTGATTAAATAGTTTGAAAGACATTTCCCAAACCTCCCTCAAAGCCATCGTTTCGTGTAAGTGAGGACAATGGGAAACACAGGGTGAGATGGTGGGAGTGATGCAGGGTGATGGGTGCAGGGCCCACAGGCAGGAAAGGGGAAAACAGAGGTTCTCACTCCCTGTTCCCTGCAGCTGGGGCTGGCAACGCTTCCCCTGACCTGTCCTGGGGCAGCCAATAAAGGGGGAATTACAGGGCTGAAGTGCCATGCTATGCAAAGAGGAAGCATTAGCTAAACATTCCTGGACCCCACCCCCCAGCCATAATTAATAAACTCAAAGGAAATTAAACCACAAGAAAAAAAAATCAAAACAACAAAACAAACAGAACCAACCCAAACTGCATCACATGAGGCACAGGGGGGAAGCAGGCACCAACAACCCAGTGAGACCGTCAGAGGTAATTGCAGTCACAGGGCGAGAGGCTAAAACAGCATGAAATGAATCAGTTTAACAGTTATTAAATTTGCAAGCCCCGGGCAACAGGACTCCATTCAGTTTATTTGCATTAATCAGGTCAGGGGAGTAACCTTGGGGTTTTGTTCCAGGAGATATCATCAGCCTTTATTTGTTTCTCATGTGAAAGTATCACAATGCATAAACACAACCTGGGAGAGGGCTCTGAAGCTTGTGCCACATCTCACCTCTGCTGGGAAGACCAGCTCACCCTCTGCTTAGATAAGCCATGGCTTGCCAGTGCCGTGGACATGGTCTGGCATGGCCTCAGGAAGGTGGGTTGGCCCACACGCCATTCCCTAGTAGATGCCAAAGGACCATATTGTGGCAGGGCCTTTTACAAAACCAGAGGAGACTGTACCTTCGAGTTGGAATGAGTAAGCGGTGACCACACCTGCAGAAAAATAGCTTCTCACCTGCTGATGCCTCTCAGGTCCTGCTCACTGCAGCTGGGCAGGAGTTGGTGTCAGGGGAGAAGTTTCTTCAGCTGAGCAAGTTATTGGGCAAAAGAAAGCCTCCAAGGGCTTCCCGCAGTGTTAGGAGCAGCCATGGCAGTATAAATGCCATGGGAAAGAACCACATAAGTGACCCCATCATTTATGGAAAGCTGTGCTTGTTGCATTGTGTAGGCTGACAAGTCTGATGAGTGCCCATACTTCTGGTATAGCATGATGTGGAAGGGAAGAGTGCTAGTCCTTTCAAATGAAGCTCCAAAAGCATCAGTCATTGCACCATATCAAGGTTAGACTGTGTTGGGTGACTGCATTGAGAGTCAGATCCACACCTCATCCTCATCATAGAGGACTGAAGGCAATGGGTTGATTAGCATTGATAATATGCAGCTGTAGCTCATTCCTGCTAAATAGTGCTAAGGACTATGGGAGGTGTGGGGGCAGTTGTTGTCTCTGGGGGAAGCAGAAACAGCATGGATGGTAGATGCTGACTGATGGTAAAAGCCTTGTTGCAGCCTGATAGCTTGCTTGTGCTGCTGTGCTTCATCAGCCATGTACAGCGTTGCAGGGTGATAATGGTTCTCTGGGGCACATGGCTGCAGTCAGCCTGTGTGAACAACAGCACTGGCAGGGCATGGGAATGGCAAAGCCCCACAACATTGTGGGACAGGGTGTCTTTCCCCCTCCCCAGCAATTCCTTTGCTAAGGGAGCCCATGCTCACCAGGTCAGTGTTTCACTGACATGTCCCCACTAGGGATCCTGCAAGGACCATCTGTGCCATGGCCATGAGGTGCAAGGTGTCCTGTCCCTAGCAGGCAGCCATGGTGGGGCTGGGGCAGGCATGGGAGGGGGCATATACCAGAAGCTTCCTGAAGTACCTGAGCCTGCTCCCAAATGGTCAGAGGGAGGATATTGACAGCTGCCAGGCTGCATTGGAAAGACAGCAGTCTCCTCATCCTTCTTCTACCTCCTAAAGCTAATGCTCCAGTTTGCAAGACAGCTCTCCTGCCAGTACCCATCCCAGATGTGTGGAGAGGTGGCCTGTGGACATGGTCACACACCTCCTGTTCTCCAACTCTCCCAGACTGATCCTTGACACTTTCAGTAATTTTTCCAGTGGCTGGCAGGCAGGATGACTCTGTCCCCCACATAACACATTTTCATCCAGAAATGCACAGGCCTGTGTTATATGTACATGTGTGAGTGTGCATGTGCTGTCTGGGCATGCAGGGGAATTATGCTTGATAGTATCTGAGATGCTTCAGCCTTTCTCAGGAATACACCAAGGGTAAATTTAGATCACTCTGTGTGTGTACATGTGTCAGAGAGACAGACAGTGTGTGATGGTGTGTGCCTCCATGCTTATATCCACTGCTTCATAAGCTGATATGAAGTTGACATCTACCCTGAGGGGTATATTTGAAGAAACAAAAATATCATTCTCTGAGTGATATAGATTTGAGAGTCATAAAGAGGGGTGGAGGGATCTGGCATATGGACCAAAAGCAGAGGGAGCTTCAGTGTGGGAAGATATACTGTGTGGCGGTGGCAGGGAGGATGGATTTGTCACGTCATGTAAAATTCCTCTTCCATGCAGCATTTCAAATGCCTGTCAGCCATGTACTGCTAGCCCAGCCGGTCTGCTGTGGAGATCGCACATGCTCATGAGCAGAAACAAAGATTGTGGGTCTGTTTGGCGATCTGCAAGCCCTTTTTTTTTTTTTTTGGGGGGGGGGGGGCTGGTGCTATCCACTCCCAGCCCTTCCCTGGACAGAGAGCAAGAAATAGGTTTCTCACATGGTGCTGCCTCATATTTTTGCTCTTTGGCATGACCTCCTGCCCTTAACCAGCAGAATGCTGGTGGGTCTGGGTAGAGGATTGAAGTGGTGATGGGATAAGGAGCAGGTGATGGGAACAGCCAGGGACCCCTCTTCCCACACAGCTCCTCCATCATCTAGGTGCTGCATCCCCAGACTCGCCACCAGCACTGGCAAGGGTGAGTCGATCTCCCACTTGCTTTTTGGTGCCTGGGATATGGAGGTGAGGGCAGGACACCTGTGTAATCAGGTAAAAGCTCTTCCCACCCCCTTTGGAAGCCCCCTTCTGTGAGCACGAGGCTGGGGATGCTGCGGGGAGGAGGAAGCACTGGATCTGCCATCTCAGCTCCTCCACCTCAGCAGCTGCCTCCTTGCACTTCTGCCAGCTGCTGAGCTCCCCACAGCAGAGCTTTGTCTCCAAACAGGGGATAATAATACATCTCATTTAGGCACTCCAGTATAATCTACTTGGCTTCTGCACATCAATACATCCTGCATTAGGTTCCCCATTCATTTTATTATTTTACAAACAGCCCTTTCTCCTATGCAGACTATTACGGAGCTAGGAGGGATGTTGTATTTGAATCGAAGAACATGGTTACTGTGGGCCTTAGTTTAGGCTATCAGTGAAACGGATTGGGGCTCATCATCACCTTTATCTGCACATATAAGCAATAATGACTTGGTAAAGTAGCTGGGGACCCGGTCTGGAGCAGTGGAAGCCATAGCAGCAGACAATGGCCCAACCATGACCTAGTGGGAATGTTAGGAAGCAGGCTCGGTGTGTTTTTTACACCAACATGCTTTCAACCACACCTGCTCCCACCTGAATATCACAAAATAACTAGTTGTCTCCTTCAAAGAAAAAGAAAGAAGAAAAAAAAAAGAATTCATTTTTCCCACTTTCAAAAAAGGCTCAAGGGACTTAATCTAGATTTCCATTTGTATATGTTATTATTTCAGTCATTGCCTTCCATTTCCTACAATTTGTCTGTAAACTTCCCTGATTTTAGTGACCTGGAATTAGCTGGCAATCTAAACCTTTCTGTGCCACCAAGGGAGGTGCTCATCAGCACAGCATGTGACTGTTCTCCCCGCACACAGACTGGCAGTGCCGCCCAGCAAGGACAAATGCAAGTGCCTTGTCCAAACGTGCCGATGCATATGGAGCCCTGTGTGTGCTGACTTGTAGGTGATGCGGTGGGATGCATCCTGAGGTCTTTGACACTGCTCAGAACACTGAATTGGCAGTTGGGTGAGAAATGCCTCTGGGGTGCTAAGCAAGGTTTCCACAGAGCTGGATGATGGATGACTGTGGTTTGGAGGTGAGGAAAAAACCCTCCTGCAACAACTCATGTCCTTCCGGACCTGGAAAGAGCCTTCCTAACCTTACAGTCTTCACATGAAAGTCTTCATCTGGTCAACCACAAGACATTTTCCACATGCCTCTGACAGGAAAGGCAGAGACCCCCCCGAAAGGATTTGCAGGGGGAAGATAGCAGTAACTTTAGTAGTGAGTAGAGGTGGGGCTGGGCAGAAGGTGCAGCCAGGTGGGCAACCCATTGCCCTGGCCTCAGTGGCACCAGCTGGCTTGCTTCTCTCCCCAGGCAGGACCAGCCTTGCCTGCACAGCCTTGATGGCAGTTCAGGGATGTAGCCCCAGCCAGGATTTAAATGCCTTGCAAGCCGAACTGTCATTTGCTGTTCAATTGATTTGGCTCAGAAAGGGATTTGCATGAAGCCCTTGCAAGATGGATCAATCCTGCAAAGTCTTATTTAAATCCAAACAAGCAAAACAACCCTCCCTGTTCAGGGCTGGTGATGCTTATTTATTTACCACCTATGAAATGCATACATTTGGGCATGCATGTCTCTGTAAAGGAAAAAAAAACCAACAAATTCGTGTTCCTAAACAGAAGCTTGTCTCCGCAGAAAAGGAGCGCTTGTGATGGGCTACACAAGTGGTCAAAGCCTGTAGCTTTGGTGTTGCTAGTTCCAATATGAGAGTGTAAAATGGCTTATAAAGTGGGCAGACAGCACGCTAGTTTGTATGTGAAGAAACTGAAATACATAAACGCAAATGATGTCTTCAAAGCATTCCATACGTTATGCTAAATGGAAGAACAGAAGAAACGCAATTTTGACTCCCAGTCCCTTACTGTAGGCTCTAAACTCCAGTTTTTAGCCTGAGTTCCCATGAAAAGAAGGCTTAGGCAATAACAGTCTCTGCCATGATATCATCTACTGCCTCCCATCCTGTTTCTTTCCCCAGAAATTTTGGAAGGTATTGGCCAATCTCAAAAAACAAACAAACTAAAAAAAACCCCCAAAAAACCAAGAAAAAAAAGATGATGGAACCCCAAACTGCAGAAAATCAGTCTTCAGTGGTTCTCACAAACCTGCATATTTCCTTCCAGTATCAAGCATGCCTTTTCAAACAGAGAAACCAAAGTGTTGCCTTGGTACCAAGGTTAGTGGGTACCAGTATCACAGATACTGCATTTATCCAATTACCAGGATCTCTGGTGCTTTATAAAAAATTAAAATTACACTTAGGCAGCAACATCACTTGCACATCCCAGGTCAAGCTGTGGGAACTGCAGGGTCTCCCAGCTAACACAGATTTGACTCAGTGGGTGTTTTGCTATGAGGAGAACCTATTCTCATCGATGCCAGTGGAAATCTGAAAGATACCTTCTGGAAGAGAGCATGATCCAGGAGAAGGTGAAGGCAAACAGAGTCTGTGCCCGTCCTCTCTCCTGCTGCCCTTCCCTCTGACTTTGCAGCACTTTCCTAACTTGAAGTCTTTCTTCTTGATGCTCTTCCTCAGTTCTGGCACTGCTGCAGCCTCCCTCTGTCTCCACCTCTGCTACCCACTGCTAAAAGGTATCCTGGCCCTACTGAGCCTTGGTCCTGACTCGACGCTGGGCTAACACGAAGGCGAGGGGTCTGCCTGGGACCACTGCCTTGCACAGCATCCCTGCCTGGTGAACCTGCCTCCTGCCGCTGTGGCAGCTGCTCTGGCTCTGGGCTGTCGGGGCTGCAGGCAAGGGCATCTTGGGTTTGTGCCCAGACTTCTCACACCAGCACACTCCTCATGACAAGCAAAGAAAAAGAAGATGAGTGCAGCCACCCAGGGCCTAAATATCAAAGCAAAATGTGGTTTGAATCCAATCCATGCCAGCAAAGACTAGAAAGCATCCAGAACAGCAAGTTCAGACCTTGATGCTAACTTTCCAAGGTTTGAGAGTTACCGTAAGTCAGGACTAGTGGGAAAACGAGAAATGGAGCCATCCTTGTCCAGACCTCACCAGTGTTGACATCTGAAGGTCTGAAGCTGACATTCAGCTCAAACCTGGTAGTTAGCAAAAACCACCCCATCTAGCATGTGTTGTTTGAGAAATCGGGTGCCTGTGCTGTGGAGCTCTGTCAATTACGAAATGAACTGGGTCTGCAAAGCCAGGTGGGTGAATAAGGATGCTCTTTGCTGTGCCTGTGTATGGGAGCCCTGGGTCCTCCAGGAGACAGAGCCTCCGCACCCACTGCAGGGTTAAAGAAGGACCTCCCTTTCCCAGGTTTGGACAATTTTATCCAGCTGCTAAAACTCACTGAAGGACTGAAATCTCCTTTCAAGCTACTAAATAAATAAAAGGCAAGGCCAGGCAGCTGCAGCGGGGCATGCCGGGTAAGGGCTGGCTGCCGCCGTGCTGGCCTGGCAGATTGCTGCCTGCTGCAGAGACGAAAGCCATCTTCCAGCCGGTGATTTAACATTCCAAGGGAACAGATTAATGCCTGCAAACTTCTCAGTGGAAGCATTCAAACGCTAATTGGTAGTTGCAAGTAATTAAAGTAATTTACTCAGATTATAAAGAAATTTCTTAACAGTGATTAAGCAACTCTGGGACGTGTGTAGTTGTTTGTAATCACTCCCCCAGGGGGATTAAAGCTCTTGGCTGCATGTAATATGTCTTGTAACACCCTATGGGTCCTGTTGGCTCATGATAGCAGGGAACAGCTTGTTGGAAGAGATATAAATCAGGTCTGCATGCACATAAAGTACATCACATAGGGAACAGCTCTCCTTCATGGTCCAAGACTGGGGAGCACAAGCTCTATGGTGAAGGCAGACATCCCGTTAGCTGGGTTTTGCTCCACAGAGTCCATGTCATCCAGTCATGAACATTAATAGAAGAAAAGGCAGAACGAAGGACAGGGCTGCAGGCAGACACAGACCTCAGCATGGGGACAGGCTCATGGGATAACTGGTCACTTCTGTTCAGCGGTTTCCATTTGCTAAACCATAAAGTAGGAATAAATCCATTAAACCCATTGGTTTAGTGCTCCAAAAGTAACAGAGGAAAAGTGCCAGATATCTGTAAATTGATACTTAACAGATTATATAGATTATACTTAGCCAGTACTAATGAGAAGGTTATCACTCAGATTATTTCATGTCCTTGTTACCCCAGCCAAGCCTTGAGGCCTTGCTCAGCCTGGATTTAGGCTCAGGGAGACAATTCCTGCTCTGAGACATGGGGAGGAGAAAGCCCACATTGCTCATCTGTGACACAAGGATTTTTCTTGCTTACATTTTGCTTTCTAGTTAAGATGCTACACAGTGATATATTCCCTTTCTAGCTCATAAATGTGCACACATGGCTTAGCGAGACTCAGTGGAGTCACATCACAGATAAACGTCCCGGGT